>NC_088868.1:12321677-12685171 GCF_032884065.1 Artemia franciscana
AATAAATTCAGAGCTTGGCATGCACTACGATAAGTATCATGTATATTACCGTTTACAGTTCTCAAATACTCAAAGGATGTCGGACCGGGTAAATTCACCAAAAGCAGACGTAGAAAGAAGCATTCATGTTGACTGGGGTGAACGGTGTAGAGTCTTCCTATCGTGGTATCTTTGAAGATGGTAGGTTGGCCGTCGACTGACTTACCCTGTTTTCGACGTTCAAATACTTTATTTTTAGTATTCCACGTGTAATACGAAGGCACTTCAAAAACAGCAGATTTTTTGCAAAAGAATCATTTTTGCAAAGCGAAAAAAAAGCTGTTAATTTTGTATCCGGTGGATTCAGGGCTCTTTGTTGCACGTTGGTTTCCGATAAATAAACACGTTGACCATTCTGATAAGTCCATCTCTAAGTGAACAACAGCTGGACTACGTTCATGTATCGGAAATGAAAGAATTCGCCAAACAGCTTCATTACTGCTTATGTATCTTCCAGCCTGATATTGTACGATTTCGTCGAAATCTTTGATTTCGGGCTGCAAGCCAAAAACTGCCATGTCACTGCCTTTGTTGACGTATTTACATAAGTATTTGATTGCCTTTACGGAGTTACAGTATTCAACGTTTATGTGTGCATTAAATGTTTTTGATAATAATGGGGAATATGGAACAACCCACTGGTTATCTACTTCGAAGGTGGTACCGTCACGCTTCTTTATTATTGCTGTTTTACCGCCATTTTCAGTAGATCTTCTTCTATATTGTGGGTAACCATCATTGCCAGTAATTGTGTTGGATGCTAACTGTCGGATATTGCTTTGTGCACCTTCCTTTGGCCATGCATGGTGAATTTTCGTTCAGTGCACCGCAGGTCCATGTATCATATTTTGTACAATAATATCATGTAACCCCTTATCGACATTTTTATCAGGTATTTCAGCGGAAATCACATCATCAATTTCGTTCGAAGTAATTTTTTTATGTAGCCAGATTAGTATATGTGCGTGTGGCAAACCTCGTTTTTGCCATTCCACTGAGTACATCCAGCATCGCACTGACCCAAACACTTCAAGTTTTACTATGTAGTTTATCAGTGATTTCAACTTTCGCCGGAAGACACGGGCCGTAATGTCATGCCTATGAACCGCCGATTGTCCTTGAAGTAAAAGCTGCAGTATCTCGTCCCAAGATTGATTACATGTAAATGTAATAAATAAATCTGGACGACCATAGAGACGAACAAACGCAATAGCATCTTGAGCATATTCATGCATATGACGGGGACTGCCAACATATGACGAAGGTAAAATTGTTAATCTTCCAACGTTTGTGGTATTACCGTCATTTATAACTGCATCTCGCAAATGATTGTATTGTTCAGAGCGGAGCTTGGTCTGATTCAGGCGGATACACAGCAAAAGTTCTGATTCAATTTTAGCATACATATCAACGACAAATTGGTGAAACAATTCACGGCATTTTAAAATATAATTTTCTTCATCCTGCCGAATCGTTAGTCTATAGGAATAATAATGCATTGAACTGCATTTCTTATTCATTTCTTTGTTAGTGGCTGGATTCATCAATTTAATATTAAAGTGATAGCCGTCGGCTCCATCCCAAAAAATGATAGGATATTGTAGGGCATCGTAGCATCGATGAGTTTCAGCAATTCCTAACAACTGAGCGTTTCGCTTAGGAAGAATAATATCTCGAGGTAAAAACTGATCACCGACCATAACGATTGCCACTTCGTCGATAGTTGGAGCATTGTATCTACGCACATGTTGGCCAGGAGGGGTTTTGTCAGCGGAAATAATAATTTTATGCGTATCAGAAGGCATCAAATCGATGGCTGTTTTGAACAGACGTACTAAATTATTATTTTCGTGGAAAAGATGTTGCAATTGGGAAACGATTGTCCTTTCAACGTTGGGAGAAATTTCGCAACGTGCATTCAATTCAAAATTTCTATCACTGATGAAGTACAATTGTAAAAATTTATTATTCTCGCCTGAGAATGGTAGAAGGGACCCTGCTCTATGATAAATTTGCCCTTTTACTTTGAAAGTAGACATAAATTGATCTGGATTTTCGATTTGGGCTCCAAACGACGTCATTTGGAAACATGAGTTGTATTTTCTGATTTGTGACAAAAAACGCTTAGATTCTGACGTAGTTCCAGTAAGGAAAGTCTTCAATGGCTCTGGTGGTGCAGCCAATAGAGGAAGTTTAACTTTTCCTGAGGCGCAACACATTCCCATTGTTTCACCATTGAATTTCAAGGCCTTGCAACAGGGACAAATTTTAGACATTGTCCCGATTTGAACACATCTACTCAAGCTATAATCATCGACTGGGCTGTACCTGAATGCCAGGCGATAACTTTCAAGTTGCTCTGATTCCTCGGCACGCTGACTTTTCTTACTTTCTCTATCAGCAGCAAGCCTGATTTCTTGCTGTTTTTGTGATTCCTCGGCACGCCTTCTTTTTTCACTTTCTCTTTTAGCAGCAAGTCTGCTTTCGCGTTGCTCTAGTAGTTCCTCGGCACGCTTTCTGTTCTTTCTTTCTCTATCAGCCTCAAGCTTGTTTCCTTGCTGTTCTTTTGATTCCTCGGCACGCTTTCTTTTCTGACTTTCTCTATCAGCAGCAAGTTTTTTGGCATAGACTCTTTGAGCATCTTCATCGGCTTTTGCCATTGTAAGTTCATCAGTCATTTTAAATTTCAACATTAATAGATTTTTACGTGAACATATATGTCTTAAATATCTTTAATGACGTCACCGTCATAGCAAAAATGACGACAACTAAGTTCATTTCAGTCGACACAGAAACATGACGTCACCTGACCGACACACAGACAGACAACTTATTTTTACATATAGATATATATATATACTAGCTGTTGGGGTGGCGCTTCGCGCCACCCCAACACCTAGTTGGTGGGGCGCTTCGCGCCCCCCCTAAGCCCCCCCGCGCGCGTAAGTCGTTACGCGCCATATTAGTTATGCGCCATTGTAGTTGTGTCCCTGTGTCCCACCTGTGAATATAGATAGATTTATATATGTGTTTCAAACTACGTAAAAATTGCGAATAAACAACATTCTTGGCTTTCCCATTGTCTGTGCATATACAAAGCCGTATGTACTAATAATGACGTCATATGCAAACGCTCTTTTTACAAACAAACAAACATGCATCCACACAACTCGTTTTTGTATAGATAGATAGATAGATAGATACAATACAAATTAACTGCGTAAAACTTGCGAATATACAACATTCTTCGCTGTCCAATTGTCGCTGCATATAAATACATTGTCAGGTTTACCGACCCTCGAACATGCAACGTACAATTGTCCATGGGAAAAACAATCAGTATTAAGATCTATACCACATTTTTCTAATGATTGACCTTGAGCTTTGTTAATGGTGATTGCAAATACTAATCGAATTGGGAATTACAATCTTTTAAATTGAAAAAGCAGATCCGTTGGAATCATGGGAATGCGAGGAATAAGAACAGCCTCACTCTCATAAGGCCCTGTCAAGATTGTGGCCTCTATTAGGTTTTCCATTGTTTTTTTTTACGGCAAGTCGCGTGCCATTGCAAAGCTTTGGTGGGTTGATATTTCTTAAAAGTATTATTGGTACGCCTATTTTTAGTTGTAGCACGTGTGGTGGAAACCCTGAAGGATCTATGGAATTTAAAAATTCAGATGGATAATTAACCGCTTCATTTGGTTCCAAAACTGTGTCGACTGACTTGTAAAGGACTGCCTGGTCTCGAATCTTGGTCAAAACAATATTGTTGATTTCGTGGACGTCTATATTTTTGGGTGCGAGAATCGCTCTTTCACTTAGCCATTTATTATTTTTATAATTTTTTAGAATATTAGGAAATACTTTTTCAATCAATTCATTTTTGGACGTCACTAAATTACAGAAATCAGCAGGTAGTTGTATACGTCCTGAAATTGAGTCTACTGGGAGCTTTCCGTTTCCAATTGTCTGCAATTGATCTGAAAATGTTTGACCAGAGTCATCGTTTTGCAATTGGACACGTATATTTGTAGTTAATTTTAATATTTTTACGTGTGCCCATAAGTTAGAATTTTTCAGGCAAGCATTCATTCGTCTTCAATGACTCTGGTGGTGCAGCCAATAGAGGAAGTTTAACTTTTCCTGAGGCGCAACACATTCCCATTGTTTCACCATTGAATTTCAAGGCCTTGCAATAGGGACAAATTTTAGACATTGTCCCGATTTGAACAAATCTACTCAAACTGTAATCATCGACTGGGTTGTACCTGAATGCCAGGCGATAACTTTCAGGTTGCTCTGATTCCTCGGCACGCTTTCTTTTCTTACTTTCTCTATCAGCAGCAAGCCTGATTTCTTGCTGTTTTTGTGATTCCTCGGCACGCCTTCTTTTTTCACTTTCTCTTTTAGCAGCAAGTCTACTTTCGCGTTGCTCTAGTAGTTCCTCGGCACGCTTTCTGTTCTTTCTTTCTCTATCAGCCTCAAGCTTGTTTCCTTGCTGTTCTTTTGATTCCTCGGCACGCTTTCTTTTCTGACTTTCTCTATCAGCAGCAAGTTTTTTGGCATAGACTCTTTGAGCATCTTCATCGGCTTTTGCCATTGTAAGTTCATCAGTCATTTTAAATTTCAACATTAATAGATTTTTACGTGAACATATATGTCTTAAATATCTTTAATGACGTCACCGTCATAGCAAAAATGACGACAACTAAGTTCATTTCAGTCGACACAGAAACATCCTCGGCACGCTTTCTGTTCTTTTTTTCTCTATCAGCCTCAATCCTGTTTCCTTGCTGTTCTTTTGATTCCTCGGCACGCTTTCTGTTCTTTCTTTCTCTATCAGCCTCAAGCCTGTTTCCTTGCTGTTCTTTTGATTCCTCGGCACGCTTTCTGTTCTTTCTTTCTCTATCAGCCTCAAGCCTGTTTCCTTGTTGTTCTTTTGATTCCTCGGCACGCTTTCTTTTCTGACTTTCTATATATATATATATATATATATATATATATATATATATATATATATATATATATATATATATATATATATATATATATATATATATATATATATATATATATATATATATATATATACATATATATATATATATATATATATATATATATATATATATATATATATATATATCTATATATATAAAAATAAGTTGCTTGTCTGTCTGTCGACTGACGTCAGGTTTGTGCGTCGACTGACGTCATGTTTGTCGACTGACGTCATTATAAGGATTGAGCTGTATGTCGTCATGAAGTTGTTTGTCGTCTGACGTCATGTTTGTCGACTAACGAAACTACAGACAGGGACACCGGGACACAAATGACGTGTTATGTCTGTTATAACGTAATAGAGGCAACAATCTTGACAGGGCCTTTTGAGGGTGAGGCTTTTCTTCTTCCACGCGTTCTCATGATTCCAATGGATCTGCCTTTTCAACCTAAAAGATTGCAATTCCCAATTTGATTAGCATATTTAGTTTTCAGTCCAGAACCACTAAAGCTACTATGTAAATATCAAAAATATTTATGTTGTCTAAGCAATAATTTTTAGTTTTTATTTCAAAATAGAAAATTACCTGACAATTTTAGAATTATATCTATCTATATATATAAAAATAAGTTGTCTGTCTGTGGATCAGGTGACGTCATGTTTCTGTGTTGACTGGCGTCATGAAGCTAGTTGTCGTCATTTTTGCTATGACGGTGACGTCATTAAAGATATTTAAGACATATATGTTCACGTAGAAATCTATTAATGTTTAAGTTTAAAATGACTGATGAACTTACAATGGCAAAAGCCGATGAAGATGCTCAAAGAGTCTATGCCAAAAAACTTGCTGCTGATAGAGAAAGTCAGAAAAGAAAGCGTGCCGAGGAATCAAAAGAACAGCAAGGAAACAGGCTTGAGGCTAAAGAACGCAAAACCGCGCAGTTAGATGAAGATCCACCTGGACAGCGAGAGTCAAAACAAATCAAAACTGAAAATGATATTGATGATGATTGGGTTTGGGATCTTGACTTGGATAAGGTCATCAATGCCTACCAGATTTTAGTTAAAAAAACAAAGGTTCGACGATATGTATTTCATAGTGAAGCTGAAAAATAAAGAAGAAAAAGAAAACTGAAAAAAGAAAAAATGTAAAAAACTAAAAATACTAAAAAGAAAAAACACTCAAAGAGAAATTACAGACCGGGACACAAATGACGACCGGGACAGAGGGAATATAAATAACGACCGGGACACTCAAGGAGAAATTACAGACTGGGATACCGGGACACAAATGACGACCGGGACACAGGCAATATAAATGACGACCAGGACACAGGTATTTAAGAATATCGTTCAAAGACAAATTTTTAATTGTAAGAAGACCGTTGAAAGAGAAATTTCTAATTGTAAAATGACTGAAGAACCTACAATGGCAACACCCGAGGAAGCTGCTCAAAACGAATGTATTCACGCCGAAGTAGCTGAGTTGGTAAAGCGTTATGAATCAGGTTCTAGGTCCGAGAGGCTCCAGGTTTGAACCTTGGCTTTAGCATTAATACAAAAGAAGAAAAAAACTAAAAAAGGTAAAAACTACAAAAAAACTAAAAAGAAAATATATATATATATATATATATATATATATATATATATATATATATATATATATATATAATATATATATATATATATATATATATATATATATATTTATATATATCATCTTTTCCACAAAAATAATAATTTAGTGCTTCTGCTTAAAAACAGCAATCGAATTGATGCCTCCTGATACGCAACTATCAACAAAGTGTTAATCGTTGTGGTCGGTGATCAGTTCTTACCTCGAGATAATATTCTTTATAGGCGAAACAATCAGTTGACAAGAATTGCTTAAACTCATCGATGCTACGATGCCCTACAATATCCTGACGAATATAAATGACGCCCGGGACACTCAAATAGAAATCACAGACTGGGACACCGGGACACAAATGACGACGGGGACACAGGGAATATAAATGACGACCCAGACACAGGGACACAACTACAACGGGGACGCCGGGGGGGGGGCACAGGGGGATATATAGATGACGACGGCAACAAAGGAAATGGTCGATTAGCAATCACCATCAACAAAGCTCAGGGGCAATCAATAGAATCATGAGGTATAGATCTGAATAAGGATTGTTTTCCCATGGACCATTATGCGTTGCATGTTCAAGAGTCGGTAAACCTGACAATCTATTTAAGTGCACAGACGATGGGACAGCAAAGAATGTTGTATATTCGCAAGTTTTACGTAGTTAAAAACATATATATATATATATATATATATATATATCTTCTATATATATAATAAAAATAAGTCTGTCTGTGGATGGATGGATGGATGTGTCAGGTGACGTCACCTGAAAAAACTGGATTAGGTGACGTCAAAACTGAAAAAACTAAAAAAAGGCAAAAACTACAAAAAAAACTAAAAACTAATAAAAAAAATAAAAAAGCTAAAAAACTAAAAAAACTATAAAGGTAAAAACCAATAAAAAACAAAAAAAAAAAAAACTGAAAAAACTAAAAAAAGGCAAAAACTACAAAAAAAAACTAAAAACTAATAAAAAAAGTAAAAAAGCTAAAAAACTAAAAAAACTAAAAAAACTAAAAAAAGGTAAAAAACTAAAAAAAATAAAAAATAAAAAAAAACTAAAAAAAAGGAAAAAACTGAAAAATAAGCTAAAATAAAGGTAAAAACCAATAAAAAACTAAAAAAAAAAAGGAAAAAACTAATAAATGACGACACTCAAAGAGAAAGCGACCAGGACAAAAGGAATGTTCGATTAGCAATCAACAAAGCACCGGGACACAGGGAGTATAAATGACGACCAGGACATAAGTAAAAAAAAAAAACTATCTATATATATAAAAATAAGTTGTCTGTGGATCTGTGGATCGTGGATCAGGTGACGTCACCTGAAAAAAACTGGATCAGGTGACGTCAAAACTGAAAAAACTAAAAAAAGGCAAAAACTACAAAAAAAAACTAAAAACTAATAAAAAAAATAAAAAAGCTAAAAAACTAAAAAAACTAAAAAAAGGCAAAAACTACAAAAAAAACTAAAAACTAATAAAAAAGCTAAAAAAATAAAAAAACTAAAAAAAAGGCAAAAACTACAAAAAAACTAAAAACTAATAAAAAAAATAAAAAAGCTAAAAAACTAAAAAAACTAAAAAAACTAAAAAAAGGTAAAAAACTAAAAAAACTAAAAACTAAAAAAAACTAAAAAAGGTAAAAACTAAAAGAACTAAAAAAGAAAAAAATAAATGACGACACTCAAAGAGAAAGCGACCAGGACAAAAGGAATGTTCGATTAGCAATCAACAAAGCACCGGGACACAGGGAGTATAAATGACGACCAGGACACAAGTAAAAAAAAAAATTAACAAAACTAAAAAGAAGGTAAAAACTACAAAAAAACTAAAAAGAAAAAAAAACTAAAAACTAATAAAAAAACTAAAAAATCTAAAAATCTAAATAAACTAAAAAAGAAAAAAAAAGGAAAAAAATAAAGGAGAAAAACAAAACTAAAAAACGAATGTATATACAGACCGGTACACCGGGATACAAATGACGACCGGGACACAGGGAATATAAATGACGACCGGGACACAGGGACACAACTACAATGTCACACCTGAAAAAACTGGATCAGGTGACGTCAAAACTGAAAAAACTAAAAAAAGGCAAAAACTACAAAAAAAAACTAAAAACTAATAAAAAAAATAAAAAAGCTAAAAAACTAAAAAAACTAAAAAAAGGCAAAAACTACAAAAAAAACTAAAAACTAATAAAAAAGCTAAAAAAATAAAAAAACTAAAAAAAAGGCAAAAACTACAAAAAAACTAAAAACTAATAAAAAAAATAAAAAAGCTAAAAAACTAAAAAAACTAAAAAAACTAAAAAAAGGTAAAAAACTAAAAAAACTAAAACTAAAAAAACTAAAAAAGGTAAAAACTAAAAGAACTAAAAAAGAAAAAAATAAATGACGACACTCAAAGAGAAAGCGACCAGGACAAAAGGAATGTTCGATTAGCAATCAACAAAGCACCGGGACACAGGGAGTATAAATGACGACCAGGACACAAGTAAAAAAAAAAATTAACAAAACTAAAAAGAAGGTAAAAACTACAAAAAAACTAAAAAGAAAAAAAAACTAAAAACTAATAAAAAAACTAAAAAATCTAAAAATCTAAATAAACTAAAAAAGAAAAAAAAAGGAAAAAAATAAAGGAGAAAAACAAAACTAAAAAACGAATGTATATACAGACCGGTACACCGGGATACAAATGACGACCGGGACACAGGGAATATAAATGACGACCGGGACACAGGGACACAACTACAACGGGGACACCGGGGGAAACAGGGGGATATAAATGACGACCGGGACAGCTAAAAAACGAATGTATATACAGACCGGGACACCGGGATACAAATGACGACCGGGACCCGGGACACAGGGAATATAAATGACGACCGGGACACAGGGACACAACTACAACGGGGACACCGGGGGAAACAGGGGGATGTAAATGACGACCGGGACACCGGGACAGGGAATGGTCGATTAGCAATCACCATCAACAAAGCTCAAGGGCAATCATTAGAATCATGAGGTATAGATCTGAATACAGATTGTTTTCCCATGGACCATTATATGTTGCATGTTCAAGAGTCGGTAAACCTGACAATCTATTTATATGCAAAGACAATGGGACAGCAAAGAATGTTGTATATTCGCAAGTTTTACGTAGTTAAAACCATATATATATATCTATCTATATTCACAGGTGGGACATAGGGACACAACTACAATGGCGCGTAACTATTATGGCGCGTAACGACTTACGCGCGCGGGGGGGGCTTGGGGGGGGGGCGCGAAGCGCCCCCACCAACTAGGTGTTGGGGGTGGCGCGAAGCGCCACCCCATCAGCTAGTATATATATATATATATATATATATATATATATATATATATATATATATATATATATATATATATATATATTCACAGGTGGGACATAGGGACACAACTACAATGGCGCGTAACTAATATGGCGCGTAACGACTTACGCACGGGGGGGGGCTTGGGGGGCGCGAAGCGCCCCCACCAACTAGGTGTTGGGGTGGCGCGAAGCGCCACCCCAACAGCTAGTATATATATATATATATATATATATATATATATATATATATATATATATATATATATATATATATATATATATATTCACAGGTGGAACATAGGGACACAACTACAATATATATATATATATATATATGTGCCCCTGTGGGGCACAGGGGGATATATAAATGACGTCGGAGACACAGGGAATGTTCGATTAGCAATCACCATCAACAAAGCTCAAGGGTAATCGTTAGAAAAATGCGGTATAGATCTGAATACGGATTGTTTTCCCATGGACAATTATTATGTTGCATGTTCAAGAGTTGGTAAACCTGACAATCTATTTACATGGACAGACAATGGGACAGCAAAGAATGTTGTATATTTGCATGTTTTACGTAGTTAAATATATATATATATATATATATATATATATATTCACAGGTGGGACACAGGGACACAACTACAATGGTGCGTAACTAATATGGCGCGTAATGACTTACGCGCGCGGGGGGCTTGGGGGCGCGAAGCGCCCCAACCAACTAGGTGTTGGGGTGGCGCGAAGCGCCACCCCAACAACTAGTTTTTATATATATAGATGTCCCGGTGTCCCGGTCGTCATTTGTGTCCCGATGTCCCGGTCTGTAATTTCGTCAGTCGACAAACATGACGTCAGTCGACACACAAACATGACGTCAGTAGACAGACACACAGACAAACAGCTTATTTATATATATATATATATATATATATATATATATATATATATATATATATATATATATATATATATATATATATATATATATATATATATATATATATATATATATATAACTGGTATGTTTGTGTGTTTGTCCGCATATGACGTCATTATAAGTATATAAGGCTTTGTATATGACGTCATTATAAGTAAATAAGGGGGCGATTCAAAGAGAAATTCCAGTATAAATCTTACAATGGCAGAAGAAACAGCCGAGGAAGCTGCTGAAAGAGTTAATTCAAAGAGAAATTTTAGTATATATCCTACAATGGCAGAAGAAACAGCCGAGGAAGCTGCTCAAAGAGTTAATGCCAAAAGGCTTGCGGCTAATAGAGAAAGTCATAAAAGAAAGCGTGCCGAGGAATCACAAGAAAAACGTGAAACAGGCTTGCGTCTCAAAGAGAAAATGACGACCGGGACACAGGGATCATAAATGACGACCGGGACACTCAAAGAGAAATTACAGACCGGGACACCGAGAATCACAAATGACAACTGGGACACCGGGAATATAAATGACAATCGGGACACAGGGACATAACTACAACGGGGACGCCAGGGGGGGGGGGGGCACTTTAACTGAAAGTAAGGAGCGACACTAAAACTTAAAACGAACAGAAATTATTCCGTATAGTAAAGGGGTTGTCCCCTCCCCAGCACCTCGCTCTTTACGCTAAAGTTTTCTTATGGTTTTAAAAAGTAGAGTTGTGACAAAGAGTCAAACTCTTATTATGTTAGTCAAACCAGTCAAAGAGTCAAACAGATTATGTTAATCCCTTGTGTAACTTGGTGAATTACTGTTGAATTACCATAATTCTTGTATTTTAGAATGATATCTCTATTTTTTTAGTCAATGAAAGTCAATTTTTTGAAAGTCAATATTTCAGATGTCAAGCCAGGTACTTGTAGTGTTTCTTCTTCCATTTAACTCACTCAGATAAAACCATGACGAAATCTAGGTATAACTGACTATCTCTTTTTTCTAAGCAAATAGATTTTTCTCGTTATTTAAGCCAAGGGACGGAAAATTTCCTATATAGGGTTTTGGACAAGGCAGATCTAATACTGTATTTCTTGTTTTAATCTGTCTCTATTTTTAGGAAATACGGGCTTCTGTATTTCTCAGTATTGCACATGATCGTCTCTTACTAGGTTCCAAGCTACCGCTGCAACCCCGATTGCAACTATAGATGTGACCACGATCATGTATACGAATTATAATGAACTAAACCAATCTATTTTAGTCATTTGTTAATTAATCTAATTTGTCATTGAAAATAAAATATTAAGATTCAACGAAACATCCTATTTGGAAAATGTTAAACTGAAGACTTAAAGGTCACTGGTTCACTCCCAGGTTTCAGTGTCTGCCTTTTTTCTTTCACAGGTTTCTTTTTCATCATGAGCTCTACTATAAATGTCTTTTGAGGAAGCTGCTAAGTCTTGGTTAGGTTGGGAAGGTATTTACAATAGAATACTAGTCGTAGATTTAATCACTAAATGTGCATTGATAAGTCATAGAGGTCGATGCCACTTTTTCTGGGTAACTACCTTCTTGACAGTTATGACGTTGGTAGACTTCATACTGAGATTTTGAATGAAATTGTCCAAGAAGATTGTAACATTAAACTAAAGAGTCAAAACTGGATAATGCAGAAGAACAAAAGAATGATTCAAAGGAAATGGTTTCTGAAGCAGCACATTGCGTCTATGCGATGAAATCTGAAACTTTGATTGAAATTTTTGTGGAAATGGTTTAAGTCTAGTAGAGAAGAGGAGGGGCTCATTTATTGAGAATATGGCTTGTATGCCATTAAGAAGAATTAGTGGCAGTACCCTCTATTTTCAAAAGGATATGTTCAAATTCAGTGGTCAATTGCTAGTAAACATAACGTGTCATTGAAATAAAGTATTGAGATCGAAAAAAACAGGTCAGTTGGGAAAGCGTTGAACTAAAGTCCTCAAGTTCCCTAGTTTTTTTTCCGGGTATCGGAAGCTACCATAATTTTGCAGCTTCCTGATTCATCGTAAGCTGTACTAAAAATATCTTTTGAGGTAGCTGTTAAGTCTTTTTTAGGTTGAGAAGGTACCCGGGTTTCAGCGGTAGTTAGAAACTTAGTAAGAAACGATCACATCCCTTAGTAAAAAGTAGAATAATCCTTAACTCCTTAAAATAGAGTCAGATTAAAACAAGAAGTACAGTGTTAGAACCACTTTGTCCTTAGTTCCTATACAGAAAACTTACCTTATCTTGGCTTAAACAACAAGGAAAAATATATCGGCTTGAAAACCAAGAAAAGTGGCTGGAACCACAATATTCCGCATATGCCGCATTTTTTTTCTTTATATTTTTCTCCTTAGGTAGCTTGGCACTGGAATATCGTAGAGAGTTCTTTATACATAAAAGAATGCTAGTCGTAAATGTAATGACTAAAAAATACATGGCTACGGTACTTACTTACTTGTACATGGGTCACGTGAGCTGTGCTTCTGTTATAGTCTCAGCCAACATATATACATCATTGGCGTAATAAAGGTCTGCTATTGATACTGTTGGACTGATTGCCACACCTTTATATCTGTCAAGGGTCTTAATGATCTGATCGATGACAAAGATAAATAAACTGCGTGTTTGGGCACAACCCTGTCGCCCTCCTTTGTCAATTGATAGTCCTATAGAAATTTTTAGGTCTGCTCGTACCAATGCCTTCTTTCCCACGTCATAATCATTAATTAAACGGACATTTTATGGCACTCCACCATCCCTCACCGCATCCAGCATATTTTAGCATTTCTCTTAACCGAGTCAAATGCCGCTATAAAGTCAATACAAAAATTGTGTTTTCTTCTGCTGGTGTATAAGGTGATTTTCCAAGATCTGTCTCAAGCTAAAAATACCTTCATTGGGCCAAAATTTTTGTTTTATAATACAAACCAGTCCTTCGATCTTCTGCATTATCCAGTTTTGACTTTTTAGTTTAATATTACACTCTTCCTGGAAAATTTTTCTCAAAATCTCAGTACGGAATCTACCAACGTCGTAGCTTTCAAGAAGGTAGTTACCCAGAAAGTTGCAAAGTGGCATTTACTTCAATTACTAATACCTTATACTTTTTAGTCATAAAATCTACGACTAGTATTCTATTACAAATACCTTCCAAACCTAACCAAGACTTCGCAGCTTTCTCAAAAGACATTTATACTAAAGCTCATGATGAGACTCATGATGAGAAAGTTTGCTCTGAAAGAAAAAAGGTAGCTACTGAAACCTGGGAGCGAACCAGAGAGCTTTCAATCTTCTGTCTAACGCTTTCCAAACTGGGATGTTTTGTTCGATATTAATAATTTATTGCAGTGACAAATTATGTCTATTAACAATTGACTAAAAATGTATCGGTGTAGTTCATTATAATCTGTATACAAGATCGTGGTTACAGCTGTAGCTGCAATCCAGGTTGCAGTGGTAGCTTGGAACCTAGTAAGAGACGATCACACACAATACTAAGAAATACAATTGCCCATATCTTCCAAAAATAGTGACAAATTAAGACAAGAAATACACTATTAGAACCGCCTTGTCCAAAATCCCTATATAGGAAACTTACTATCCATTGGCTTGAATAACGAGTAAAATCTATGCTTTAAAAAAGAAGAGATTGAAATATATAGTCAGTCATATTAAGTATTTGGTCATGGTTGATCTGAGCGACTTAAACGGAAGAAAAATCAATTCAAGCACCTCTGTTGACATCTGAGATATCGAGATAAGAAAAAGCTTAACTAGAGAAAAAATAAAGATAGCATTTTACTGTTTGTTGGTTGGTTACGAAGAATATGAAAAAAAACTAAAAACAAAAGAAAACACAAGAAAAATAAAATAATAAACTAAAAAAAATACTAAAAAAACTAAAAAAAAAGAAAACAAGGAAAACAGAAAAAAGCTAAATAAAAAAAATAAATAAAACAACTAAAAACAGGAAAAAAAGACACTTGACATAGTTACAATAAAGAAAATCTGTAGCCCTTATCAATACCAGACTCCCAATCGAATCCCCACATCCGAAGTTTATGCGACCATTTCTTCCTTCTTATTCGGAGTTGAAGTCTGAGTGAGTGAGTGATTGAGTGAACGTGAGCGTGGAATTTATTTTCTGTGAGTGGGAGTGAGTTAAGGAGTTTGAGTCAGCGAACGAGTGAGTGGGTGTGAATGAGCGAGTGAGAGAGTGAGTATGGGTGTGATTGAGCGAGTGATTGTCAGTGAGTAAGAGAGTGAGTGTGGGTGGGTGATTGAGCCTGAGTGAGTGAGTATGCATAAATACTTGTGATAGTGTTAAAGTTTATATGACCATCTCATGCATAAAAGTCATTGCATGCCCCTAAGAACAAACATAGAACCCTTACCCTAGGGTTCCTGGGGATGGCTAAGCCCCAAAAGTATATTTATATGACCTTCAGACTATTTTGAATAAAAGAGCTATCTCAAATTTTCAATCGAATGCAACTAGGGTAGAGAGGGCGTGGAGGGCTAGTCACCCTCCAATGACTTTTTTCTTTTAAAAAATAATCTTGAACTTTGAAACTTCCAATCAAATGAGATTCCTCAAAGTCTAAACGACCACATATTCCGTGTAAACATTATATGACCCTAGGGAATAACTAACAAACCTTGCTACTGGGCTTTCGGGGGTTGTGTTGACTCCAGAAATTTTTTTTATCTGGTTTTCAGACTCTTTTGAACAGAGTGGCCATCTCAAAACTTCAATTGGATACATTTCAGGAAGAAAGGGCGTAGGGAGGGGATGATAGATGCCCTCCAATCATCTTTGACTTTTGAGAAGGTGACTAGAACTTCCTGTTCCCAATTGAATGAGTCTCTTCCAAAATGTATACGACCACCCCTTCCTAAGAAAAACCTTATTTGCCATTTTTTTTTATTTCCATGCCAATATATTTCCCTTGCTTTTCAAGCCAAGGCACGGTAAGCTTCCTATATAGGGGTTTTAGAGAAGGTGGTTCTAATAGTGTACTACATTTTTATTTATCTGGGTCTAGTTTTAGGAGTTATGGACAAGTGCCTTTTTTACTATGGGGCGTGATCGTATCATATTAGGTTGCTAGCTACCGCTGCAACCCAGATACAATTTAAAAATTATTGACAGTATTATTGTAGAAAGTTTTTGGATTGAGATTTTTATATTTAAGCTAAAATTTAGTAGACAACCAGTACCATAAAAATAATCGTTGTTAATGGACTTCATTTTTTGTGAATGGTTTTTGAGAAAACGTAAAGCAAAATTGTTTCCTGTCTTTCAATTTTAAGCTTTTTTAAACGGAAGTAACAAGTCGTTAGATCACATCATTACAATAGAATGGGTGTTATAAGCAAATTGAAAAGTCCATTATTTTACACTTTTGGCATTGTGGGAGTATTATATTACTTAGAAAAGAAGATGAATATGCAAGTTCTTGATACTTTCGAAATTATTGTTGAAAAGTGCAGTCGTAGTATCAGAGTATTATTTTCCAAAGTAACTGAAAATAAAAACAAGGAAAAGGTAGAATCTGTCCCGGCAAATGATGAAAAAGAGGATTCGCTAGGAACAAAAAAAAAACGAAATAGGTTCAAGCAGTCTCACAAGTGATCCATTAAAAGAAACAGTGACTGGTATTGAAGTTGGAGCGGAATCGTCGCATGTCAAGGAAAGATCCAATTGAAGCGAAACCGACAAATTTAAAACGGATTCTTTCAATGATGCTTGCAAAACAGAACAAAAAATGACCCGAAAGAACTCTAAAATCAAGCCAAAAAGAACCGATGAAGAAACCAAAAGCAACATTTTTCAACATGTGTTGATGTACTATTATTGAGTTAAATAAGTAAAAGTGTCAGTGTTTAGTTCTGTATATAAATATTACCAGTGTTTAGTTTTATATGTAATTGTACCAGTGTTAAGTTCTATATTTTTAACATGTATTAATGTACCCAGTATTCAGTTAAATATATAAATATACCAGTGTTAAGTTTTATATTTTCAGCATGAGTTAATTTACCAGTATTTAGTTAAATAAGTAAATTTGCCAGTGTTGAGTTATGTATATTGATGTACCAGTGTTTAGTTTTATGTGTAATTGTACCAGTGTTAAGTTCTAAATTTTCAATATGTGTATATCATGTGTGTGTATATCACATCAATAGGTAAATGTGCCAGTGTTCGTTCTATATGTAAATTAAGTATGTAATATCACTAATTATGTAAATTGTATCAGTGTTTAGTTACTGTTGGCTACTACACGATTTCTTCTTCACACGATTTCAACTTCAACTACCTATGATACCGATAAAACTTATATAATTCCCATTTATAAAGAAAGTTACCGAGCTTTTATGTCTGCAACCTTGACAATAATTTAGAATTATTTCAAAGCTATAACTTAGTTCGCTCTTTACTTTGACTTTAGTTCCTTTCTATAATGTTCTAATGCTCCGTTTGCAGTGGAAGAAAAACTGAATATGGCTTAATTAACTAGGTGTTGGGGTGGCGCAAAGCGCCACCCCAACAGCTAGTAAATATATATATATATATCTATATATATATAAATAAGTTGTTTGTCTGTCTGTCGACTGACGTCATGTTTGTGTGTCGACTGACGTCATGTTTGTCGACTGACGTCATTATAAGGATTGAGCTGTATGTCGTCATGAAGTTGTTTGTCGTCTGACGTCATGTTTGTCGACTAACGAAACTACAGACCGGGACACCGGGACACAAATGACGTGTTATGTCTGTTATAACGTAATAGAGGCAACAATCTTGACAGGGCCTTTTGAGGGTGAGGCTTTTCTTATTCCACGCATTCTCATGATTCCAATGGATCTGCCTTTTCAACCTAAAAGATTGCAATTCCCAAGTTGATTAGCATATTTAGTTTTCAGTCCAGAACCACTAAAGCTATTATGTAAATATCAAAAATATTTATGTTGTCTGAGCAATAATTTTTAGTTTTTATTTCAAAATAGAAAATTACCTGACAATTTTAGAATTATATCTATCTATATATATAAAAATAAGTTGTCTGTCTGTGGATCAGGTGACGTCATGTTTCTGTGTCGACTGGCGTCATGAAGTTAGTTGTCGTCATTTTTGCTATGACGGTGACGTCATTAAAGATATTTAAGACATATATGTTCACGTAGAAATCTATTAATGTTTAAGTTTAAAATGACTGATGAACTTACAATGGCAAAAGCCGATGAAGATGCTCAAAGAGTCTATGCCAAAAAACTTGCTGCCGATAGAGAAAGTCAGAAAAGAAAGCGTGCCGAGGAATCAAAAGAACAGCAAGGAAACAGGCATGAGGCTAAAGAACGCAAAACCGCGCAGTTAGATGAAGATCCACCTGGACAGCGAGAGTCAAAACATATCAAAACTGAAAATGATAGCGATGATGATTGGGTTTGGGATCTTGACTTGGATAAGGTCATCAATGCCTACCAGATTTTAGTTAAAAAAACAAAGGTTCGGCGATATGTATTTCATAGTGAAGCTGAAAAATAAAGAAGAAAAAGAAAACTGAAAAAAGAAGAAATGTAAAAAACTAAAAAATACTAAAAAGAAAAAACACTCAAAGAGAAATTACAGACCGGGACACAAATGACGACCGGGACCGAGGGAATATAAACAACGACCGGGACACTCAAGGAGAAATTACAGACTGGGATACCGGGACACAAATGACGACCGGGACACAGGCAATATAAATGACGACCAGGACAACAATGGCAACACCCGATGAAGCTGCTCAAAACGAATGTATTCACTCCGAAGTAGCTGAGTTGGTAAAGCGTTATGTTTCAGGTTCTAGGTCCGAGAGGCTCCAGGTTTGAACCTTGGCTTTAGCATTAATACAAAAGAAGAAAAAAACTAAAAAAGATAAAAACTACAAAAAAACTAAAAAGAAAATATATATATATATTTATATATATATCATCTTTTCCACAAAAATAATAATTTAGTGCTTCTGCTTAAAAACAGCAATCGAATTGATGCCTCCTGATACGCAACTATAAACAAAGTGGCAATCGTTGTGGTCGGTGATCAGTTCTTACCTCGAGATAATATTCTTTATAGGCGAAACAATCAGTTGACAAGCATTGCTTAAACTCATCGATGCTACGATGCCCTACAATATCCTGACGAATATAAATGACGCCCGGGACACTCAAATAGAAATCACAGACTGGGACACCGGGACACAAATGACGACGGGGACACAGGGAATATAAATGACGACCCGGACACAGGGACACAACTACAACGGGGACGCTGGGGGGCACAGGGGGATATATAAATGACGACGGCAACAAAGGAAATGGTCGATTAGCAATCACCATCAACAAAGCTTAAGGGCAATCAATAGAATCATGAGGTATAGATCTGAATACAGATTGTTTTCCTATGGACCATTATGCGTTGCATGTTCAAGAGTCGGTAAACCTGACAATCTATTTATATGCACAGACGATGGGACAGCAAAGAATGTTGTATATTCGCAAGTTTTACGTAGTTAGAAACATATATATATATATATCTATATATATAAAAATAAGTTGTTTGTCTGTCTGTCGACTGACGTCATGTTTGTGTGTCGACTGACGTCTTGTTTGTCGACTGACGTCATTATGAGGATTGAGCATTATTCCGTCATGAAGTTGTTTGTCGACTGATGTCATGTTTGTCGATTGATGAAATTACAAACCGGGACACCCGGACACAAATGACGACCGGGACACCGGGACACAGGGAATATGAATGACGACCGGGACAATCAAAGAGAAATTACAAACTGGGACACCGGGACACGAATTACGACCGGGACACAGGAAATATAAATGACGACCAGGACACAGGGACACAACTACAACGGGGACGCCGGGGGGCACAGGGGGGATATATAAATGACGACGGGGACACAGGGAATGTTCGATTAACAATCATTATCAACAAAGCTCAAGGGCAATCATTAGAATAATGAGGTATAGATCTGAATACGGGTTGTTTTTCCCATGGACAATTATATGTTGCATGTTCAAGAGTCGGTAAACCTGACAATCTATTTATAAGCACAGGCAATGGGACAGCGAAGAATGTTGTATATTCGCAAGTTTTACGTAATTAAAAACATATATATATCTATCTATATTCACAGGTGGTACAAAGGAACACAACTACAATGACGCGTAACTAATATGGCGCATAATGACTTACGCACGCGGGGGGGCTTTGGAGGGGGGGGGGGCTCGAAGCGCTCCCACCAACTAGGTGTTTCTATATATATATATATATATATATATATATATATATATATATATATATATATATATATATATATATATATCTATATATATAAAAATAAGTTGTCTGTCTGTGTGTCTGTCTGTCAGGTGACGTCATGTTTCTGTGTCGACTGAAGTCGTGAAGTTAGTTGTCGTCATTTTTGCTATGACGGTGACGTCATTAACGGTATTTAAGACATTTGTTCACGGAAAAATGTTTAATTGTAAAATAACTGAAGAACCTACAATGGCAACAGCCGAGGAAGCTGCTCAAAGAGTTTATGCCAAAAAACTTGCTGCTGACAGAGAAAGTAAGAAAAGAAAGCGTTCCGAGGAATCACAAGAACAGCAAGAAAACAGGCTTGCGGCTAAAGAACGCAAAACCGCGCAGTTAGATGAAAATCCACCTGGACAGCGAGAGTCAAAACATATCAAAACTGAAAATGATAGCGATGATGATTGGGTTTGGGATTTTGACTTGGATAAGGTCATCAATGCCTACCAGATTTAAGTTAAAAAAACAAAGGTTCGTCGATATGTACTTCATAGTGACGCTGAAAAATAAAGAAGAAAAAGAAAACTGAAAAAAGAAAAAAGGTAAAAAACTAAAAAAAAAACTAAAAAGAAAAAACACTCAAAGAGAAATTACAGACCGGGACACAAATGACGACCGAGACAGAGGGAATATAAGTGACGACCGGGAACCTCAAAGAGAAATTACACACTGGGACACCCAGACACAAATCACGACCGGGACACAGGGAATATAAATGACGACCGGGACACAGGGACACAACTACAACGGGGACGCCGGGGGCACAGGCAGGATATATAAATGACGACCGGGACACAGGGATTGTTCGAATAGAAATTACAGACCGGGACACCGGGACACAAATGACGACCGGGACACAGGGAATATAAATGACGACCGGGACGCTCAAAGAGAAATTACAAACTGGGACACCGGGACACAAATGACGACCGGGACACAGGGAATATAAATGACGACCAGGACACAGGGACACATCATTAGAATAATGAGGTATAGATCTGAATACGGATTGTTTTTCCCATGGACAATTATATGTTGCATGTTCAAGAGTCAGTAAACCTGACAATCTATTTATATGCACAGACAATGGGACAGCGAAGAATGTTGTATATTCGCATGTTTTACGTGGTTAAAAACATATATTTATATCTATCTCTATTCACAGATGGGACACAGGGACGCAACTACAATGGCGCGTAACTAATATGGCGCGTAACGACTTACGCGCGCGGATGGGCTTGGGGGGCGCGAAGCGCCCCACCAACTAGGCGTAGGGGTGGTGCTTCGCGCCCCCCCAAGCCCCCTCCGCGCGCGTAAGTCGTTACGCGCCATTGTAGTTGTGTCCCTGTGTCCCACCTGTGAATATAGATAGATTTATATATGTGTTTCAAACTACGTAAAAATTGCGAATATACAACATTCTTGGCTTTCCCATTGTCTCTGCATATACAAAGCCGTATGTACTAATAATGACGTCATATGCAAACGCTTTTTTTACAAACAAACAAACATGCATACACACAACTCGTTTTTATATAGATAGATAGATAGATAGATAGATACAATACAAATTAACTGCGTAAAACTTGCGAATATACAACATTCTTCGCTGTCTAATTGTCGCTGCATATAAATAGATTGTCAGGTCTACCGACCCTCGAACATGCAACGTACAATTGTCCATGGGAAAAACAATCAGTATTAAGATCTATACAACATTTTTTCTAATGATTGACCTTGAGCTTTGTTAATGGTGATTGCAAATGCTAATCGAATTGGGAATTGCAATCTTTTAAATTGAAAAGGCAGATCCGTTGGAATCATGGGAATGCGAGGAATAAGAACAGCCTCACCCTTAAAAGGCCCTGTCAAGATTGTGGCCTCTATTAGGTTTTCCATTGTTTTTTTTTTACGGCAAGTCGCGTGCCATTGCAAAGCTTTGGTGGGTTAATATTTCTTAAAAGTATTATTGGTACGCCTATTTTTAGTTGTAGCACGTGTGGTGGAAACCCTGAAGGATCTTTGGAATTTAAAAATTCAGATGGATAATTAACCGCTTCATTTGGTTCCAAAACTGTGTCTTGGTCTCATGAATCTTGGTCAAAACAATATTGTTGATTTCGTGGACGTCTATATTTTTGGGTGCGAGAATCGCTCTTTCACTTAGCCATTTTTTATTTTTATAATTTTTTAGAATATTCGGAAATACTTTTTCAATCAATTCATTTTTGGACGTCACTAAATTACAGAAATCAGCAGGTAGTTGTATACGTCCTGAAATTGAGTCTACTGGGAGCTTTCCGTTTCCAATTGCCAGCAATTGATCTGAAAATGTTTGACCAGAGTCATCGTTTTGCAATCGGACACGCATATTTGTATTTAATTTTAATATTTTTACGTGTGCCCATAAATTAGAATTTTTCAGGCAAGCATTCATTTCGTCTGCAGGAGTTAAACTACGTAAAAATTGCGAATATACAACATTCTTGGCTTTCCCATTGTCTGTGCATATACAAAGCCGTATGTACTAATAATGACGTCATATGCAAACGCTCTTTTTACAAACAAACAAACATGCATACACACAACTCGTTTTTATATAGATAGATAGATAGATAGATACAATACAAATTAACTGCGTAAAACTTGCGAATATACAACATTCTTCGCTGTCCAATTGCCGCTGCATATAAATAGATTGTCAGGTTTACCGACCCTCGAACTTGCAACGTACAATTGTCCACGGGAAAAACAATCAGTATTAAGATCTATACCACATTTTTCTAATGATTGACCTTGAGCTTTGTTAATGGTGATTGCAAATGCTAATCGAATTGGGAATTGCAATCTTTTAAATTGAAAAGGCAGATCCGTTGGAATCATGGGAATGCGAGGAATAAGAACAGCCTCACCCTCAAAAGGCCCTGTCAAGATTGTGGCCTCTATTAGGTTTTCCATTGTTGTTTTTTTTACGGCAAGTCGCGTGCCATTGCAAAGCTTTGGTGGGTTGATATTTCTTAAAAGTATTATTGGTACGCCTATTTTTAGTTGTAGCACTTGTGGTGGAAACCCTGAAAGATCTATGGAATTTAAAAATTCAGATGGATAATTAACCGCTTCATTTGGTTCCAAAACTGTGTCGACTGACTTGTAAAGGACTGCCCGGTCTCGAATCTTGGTCAAAACAATATTGTCGATTTCGTGGACGTCTATATTTTTGGGTGCGAGAATCGCTCTTTCACTTAGCCATTTATTATTTTAATAATTTTTTAGAATATTCGGAAATACTTTTTCAATCAATTCATTTTTGGACGTTACTAAATTACAGAAATCAGCAGGTAGTTGTATACGTCCTGAAGTTGAGTCTACTGGGAGCTTTCCGTTTCCAATTGCCAGCAATTGATCTGAAAATGTTTGACCAGAGTCATCGTTTTGCAATCGGACACGCATATTTGTAGTTAATTTTAATATTTTTACGTGTGCCCATAAATTAGAATTTTTCAGGCAAGCATTCATTTCGTCTGCAGGAGTTGATCTAGGTATTATAAGTAATGTTTGCCTGAAATCTCCCGCAAGCAATATTAATGTGCTGCCAAAGGGCTTCGACTTCCCTCAAAAATCTTTCAAGCATTGATCCAGAGCCTCGAGCGATTTTTTGTGTGCCATTGTGCACTCATCCCAAATAATAAGTTTGCATTGCTGCAATACTTTACCCATCCCAGATGATTTGGAAATATTGCACGTGGGAGTTTCTGTAGAATGCAAATTCAGAGGCAATTTCAAAGCGGAATGAGCAGTTCTTCCACCAGGCAGCAATGTTGCGGCTATTCCGGACGACGCAATTGCCAACGCTATATCATTTTTTGATCGAATTGATGCCAGAATCAGTTTTATCACAAACGTTTTACCAGTACCTCCTGGCGCATCCAAAAAGAAAATTTCTCCAACGACCTTTACATTTTTTCTTTTTTCAGTTTTCTTTTTCTTCTTTATTTTTCAGCTTCACTATGAAATACATATTGCCGAACCTTTGTTTTTTTAACTAAAATCTGTTAGGCATTGATGACCTTATCCAAGTCAAGATCCCAAACCCAATCATCATCGCTATCATTTTCAGTTTTGATATGTTTTGACTCTCGCTGTCCAGGTGGATCTTCATCTAACTGCGCGGTTTTGCATTCTTTAGCCTCAAGCCGGTTTCCTTGCTGTTCTTTTGATTCCTCGGCACGCTTTCTTTTCTGACTTTCTCTATCAGCAGCAAGTTTTTTGGCATAGACTCTTTGAGCATCTTCATCGGCTTTTGCCATTGTAAGTTCATCAGTCATTTTAAACTTAAACATTAATAGATTTCTACGTGAACATATATGTCTTAAATATCTTTAATGACGTCACCGTCATAGCAAAAATGACGACAACCTAAAATCTGGTAGGCATTGATGACCTTATCCAAGTCAAGATCCCAAACCCAATCATCATCGCTATCATTTTCAGTTTTGATATGTTTTGACTCTCGCTGTCCAGGTGGATCTTCATCTAACTGCGCGGTTTTGCGTTCTTTAGCCTCAAGCCTGTTTCCTTGCTGTTTTTTTGATTCCTCGGCACGCTTTCTTTTTATTTTTATATATATAGATAGATATAATTCTAAAATTGTCAGGTAATTTTCTATTTTGAAATAAAAACTAAAAATTATTGCTCAGACAACATAAATATTTTTGATATTTACATAATAGCTTTAGTGGTTCTGGACTGAAAACTAAATATGCTAATCAAACTGGGAATTGCAATCTTTTAGGTTGAAAAGGCAGATCCATTGGAATCATGAGAATGCGTGGAATAAGAAAAGCCTCACCCTTAAAAGGCCCTGTCAAGATTGTTGCCTCTATTACGTTATAACAGACATAACATATATATATATATATATATATATATATATATATATATATATATATATATATATATATATATATATATATATATATATATATATATATATATATATATATATATATATATATATATATATATATATATATATATATATATATATATATATATATATATATGTTTTTAACTACGTAAAACTTGCGAATATACAACATTCTTTGCTGTCCCATCGTCTGTGCATATAAATAGATTGTCAGGTTTACCAACTCTTGAACATGCAACGCATAATGGTCCATGGGAAAACAATCCGTATTCAGATCTATACCTCATGATTCTATTGATTGCCCTTGAGCTTTGTTGATGGTGATTGCTAATCGACCATTTCCTTTGTTGCCGTCGTCATTTATATATCCCCCTGTACCCCCCGGCGTCCCCGTTGTAGTTGTGTCCCTGTGTCCGGGTCGTCATTTATATTCCCTCCGTCGTCATTTGTGTTCCGGTGTCCAAGTCTGTGATTTCTATTTGAGTGTCCCGGGCGTCATTTATATTCGTCAGGATATTGTAGGGCATCGTAGCATCAAACATAAATATTTTTGATATTTACATAATAGCTTTAGTGGTTCTGGACTGAAAACTAAATATACTAATCAAATTGGGAATTGCAATCTTTTAGGTTGAAAAGGCAGATCCATTGGAATCATGAGAATGCGTGGAATAAGAAAAGCCTCACCCTCAAAAGGCCCTGTCAAGATTGTTGCCTCTATTACGTTATAACAGACATAACACGTCATTTGTGTCCCGGTGTCCTGGTCTGTAGTTTCGTTAGTCGACAAACATGACGTCAGACGACAAACAACTTCATGACGACATACAGCTCAATCCTTATAATGACGTCAGTCGACAAACATGACGTCAGTCGACACACAAACATGACGTCAGTTGACAGACAGACAAACAACTTATTTTTATATATATAAGATATATATATATATATATATATTTATATATATATATTTACTAGCTGTTGGGGTGGCGCTTCGCGCCACCATGCCATTGTAGTTGTGTCCCTGTGTCCCACCTGTGACTATAGATAGATATATATTTATGTTTTAAACTACGTAAAACTTGCGAATATACAACATTCTTGGCTGTCCCATTGTCTGTGCATATAAATAGATATATATATATATATATATATATATATATATATATATATATATATATATATATATATATATATATATATATATATATATATATATATATATAAATAAGCTATCTGTGTGTGTGTGTGTGTGTGTGTGTGTGTGTCTGTCGAATGACGTCATGTTTGTCGACTGACGACATTTTAAGGATTGAGCTGTATGCGTCATACAATGGCAGAAGAAACAGCCGAGGAAACAAATCGTGTGATAAATTTTAGTATAATTCCTACAATGGCAGAAGATACAGCCGAGGAAGCTGCTCAAAGAGTTAATGCCAAAAGGCTTGCGGCTAATAGAGAAAGTAAGAAAAGAAAGCATGCCGAGGAATCGCAAGAACAGCGTGATAACAGGCTTGCGTCTTAAAGAGAAATTGCCAAAATGAAACAATGGAAATGTGTTGCGCCTTAGGAAAAGTTAAGCTTCTTCAACTGGCTGCACCACCAGAGCCGTTGAAGACGTTACAGACCGGGACACAAGTAATATAAATGACGACCGGGACACTCAAAGAGAAATTACTGACCGGGACACAAATGACGACCGGGACGTAGGAAATATAAATGATGACCGGGACACTCAAAGAGAAATTACAGACCGAGACACCGGTACACAAATGACGGCCGGGACACAGGGAATATAAAGGACGACCGGGACACACGGACACAACTACAACGGACAGCCGGAAGGGTACAGGGGGGATATATAAATGACGACGGGGACACAGGGAATGTTCGATTAGCAATCATCATCAACAAAGCTCAAGGGCAATCATTAGAAAAATGCGGTATAGATCTGAATACGGATTGTTTTCCCATGGACAATTATATGTTGCATGTTCAAGAGTCGGTAAACCTGACAATTTATTTATATGCACAGACAATGGGACAGCGAAGAATGTTGTATATTCGCAAGTTTTACGTAGTTAAAAACATATATATATATATATACATATATCTATATTCACAGGTGGGACACAGGGACACAACTACAATGGCACGTAACTAATATGGAGCGTAACGACTTAAATTAAACACTTGTTACGTTTCTATGCAGAACTTAGTACTGGCACATTTACATATTGAACTGAATACTGTTGCATTTACACACGTTGAAAAATTCCGAACTTGTCACTGGAACAATTATTTAATGAAAAGAGAAATCACCATGCAACAGCACAAACATATTAAAAAAAAAAGAAAAAAAGAGCCCAACACAAGGGCTCATCAGGAGAAAACACACTTGCCTATAGGGTTTCGACACTTTAAATTCTCTACCGAGGCAAGTGGCGTGCCTACCATAAATTCCCCATGGTATCCTCGCGTTAGGTATCACCCACAAATATATGCCTATGAAAAAACAAGCAAATGTAGAACAATCAAGTAACACCAAAACAAGCTTATCCTACCTTAATTCTGACTCTCATGTATTTAAGTTACCAATTCACGATATATATTAAAACTAAACAATTATTCAAAGTTTTTCATATGACCTAGATAAAAATCAAGGAAATGAATGTAAAATAAGACCATTTAAAACGACAATATATGCAAAATCCTCCAGAAATCCACTGTCAAAAATTAGGGACACGCCAAACTCAATAACAAGGAACATCAAAAACAATAACAAGGAAATGTAAAACTAAACACGAGTTACATTTATATACAGAAGTCATCACTGGCAAATTTATTTAAAGAACTGAACGGTGGTATTGGATATTGAACTGAACACTGGCATATTCAAATACAAAATTGAATACTGGCATATTTACGTGTGAAACTGTACACTATTGTTTATTT
This sequence comes from Artemia franciscana, assembly GCF_032884065.1. NCBI lineage: Eukaryota > Metazoa > Arthropoda > Branchiopoda > Anostraca > Artemiidae > Artemia > Artemia franciscana. The sequence continues at coordinate 12,349,936 of NC_088868.1, forward strand.
TTGTGTAAGTTTTCTAGTTTTTTCAACCAGCTTTTGGTTTCTTCATCAGTTCTTTTTGGCTTGATTTTAGAGTTCTTTCGGGTCATTTTTTGTTCTTTTTTGTTAGTATCATTGAAGGACCCCGCTTTACATTTATCGGTCTCACTTCCATTTGATTCTTCCTTGACATGCGACGATTCTGCTCCAGCTTCAAGACCAGTCACTGTTTCTTTTATTGGATCACTTGTGTGACTGCTTGAACTTAGTTTCGTGTTTCTTTTTTCTAAGGAAACCTCTTTGTCATCACTTGCTGGGACAGATTCTACCTTTTCCTCGTTTATAATTTCAATTACTTTGGAAAATAATCCTCTGATACTACGGCTGCACTTTTCAACAACAATGCCGAAATTATCCAGAACTTGCATATTCATCTTTTTTTCTAAGTAATATATTACTCCAACAACGCCAAAAGTGTAAAATAACGGACTTCTCAATTTACTTATAACACTCATTTTATTGTACTGATGTGATCTAACGACTTGTTACTTCCGTTGAAAACAGCTTAAAATTGAAAGAGAGGACACAATTTTGTTTTGCGTTTCCTCAAAAATGATCCACAAAAAATGAAGTCCATTAACAACGAATTTTCTTATGGTATTGGTTGTCTACTAAATTTTAGCTTAAAATAGAAAGTTTAAATCCAAAAAACTTTCTTCAATAATACTGTCAATAATTTTAAAATTGCATCTGGGTTGCAGCAGTAGCTAGCAACCTAATATGAGACAATCACGCACCATAGTAGAAAATGAAATTGTCCATAACTCCTAAAACTAGAACTAGAAGAAAAAAAAATACAGTACACTTTTAGAACCACCTTGTCTGAAACCCTTTATAGGAAACTTATCGTCCCTTGGCTTGAACAACAAGGGAAACAAAAAATCTTGAAAATTAAAAAAAAGTGGCTGAAACCACGATTTTTTCATATACGGCATATTTTTCTTCTTTTCTATTTTTTTTCTCCCCAGCTAGGTGAACACTGGAAAATCAGAGAGAAGTGTATAATGGCTCATTTTAAAGGATATTGACTTAAAAGGTTAAAACCTTATATAATTAACAAAAATAATTTCAAAAACAAAATTTGTTTTACAAAAAACTAAATTTATCTTTAGCTCTGTAGTTTTAAATAATATGCTTGCCTCCTGGAACCAAACTTTTTTATGGCTCGACTCTTCAAGTTCTTATCTCTGTAAACTTGATTGGAGGGTAACTAGCCACCGCAAGCCCTCTTTTTACAAATACATCCGATTAAAATTTTGAAACAGTCTTTTCGTTCAAGATAGAAAATAAACTACGAGAATATATAAACTAAGATCCAAATAAACTAAGAAAAAAACTAAGGAATTAGACTAAGATCAGAAAATAAAACTATGGGGGCAATAAAACCCTCCAAAGCCCGGGGCAAGTGTTGTAAGTTATGTTCAGGGGAATATAAGTTTTTGTGGTAGGAGTGATGGTAGAAATTTCAGAGGGGGCTCAATCAATTGGGAATAGAAAGTTCTAGTCACCTTCATAAAAGTTAAAAGTGATTGCAGGGCAACTAGCCTCCCCTCGCTTCGCTCTTTCTTCCCAAAATGCATCCGATTGAAGTTTTCGAGATAGCCATTCTGTTCAAAATAGTCTGAAAATCAGATAAAAAAAACCCTGGGGTCGACAAAACCTCCCAGAGACCAGGAACAAGGTTTATGAGTCACTCCCTGGGGTCATATAAGGTTTTTCTGGAAGATGCAGTTGCATAGACTTTAAGGAAACTCTTTTGATTGAAAATTTAAAGTTTTAGATTCCTTTTTAAGAGTCAAAAGTGATTGAAGGGCAACTAGCCCCCCACGCTCTCTTGTTCCCAGATGCATGTGATTGAAAATGTGATATAGCCATTTTGCTCAAAATAGTCCGAAGTTCATATAAATATACCTTTGGGGTTGACTCTGCCCCATTTCCCTGGTCTGAGGGTTCTATGTTTTTCCTAGGGACATGAAATTATTTTTATGCAAGAATTTAGTCATATAAACTTTAACACTGTCACGAGTGCTTATGCACACTCACTCACTCAGACTCAATCAGTCACTCACACTCACTCTCTTACTTACTAACAATCACTCGCTCACTCACCACCACACTCACTCACTCACTCACTCTCTCGCTCACTCACTCTCTCGCTCACTCACTCTCTCCTACTCAATGCTGACTCAAACTCCTTAACTTGCTTGCACTCACAGTCACTCACTTCCAAGCTCACATTTACTCAATCACTCACTCATTCAGACTTCAACCCCGATCAAACCGGAAGTAAATGGTCGTATAAACCTCACATGGGGTTCATTCAATTGATAGTCCGTTACTGATAGTTGCTATAGATTTTCTTTTTTGTAACTATATCATGTGCTATCTGAATATCCTTATTATCTTTCTTGTGGCAGAAGAGTAGATGTAGCCATGCCCTAGAACTATGTGACTATTGTTTAATCGGTCGTGTCAAAAGGCAAAGAACTGCTAAAGTCTTATAATTCTTATATTCTAGAATGCTAACTCTAATTTCTTTAGTAGTTCCGTTTTAGATAACTCCGAAGACCACACTGCCTTTCCATGACGAAAGTAAAACAGTTCAAAATAGGGATAATACCTTTTCATTTCTGTTCACTGTCAATAAAAAGGTATCATCCCTATTTTGAACTGTTTTACTTTCGTAGTTCCGTTTTTTCTTAGCTTGATATTTCAGATATCAACCCAGGTACTTGAATTGGCTTTTCTTCCGTTTAACTCGCACAATCAAAACCATGACAAAATCAAACACTTTGTGGTAACGAACTGTAGTAAGGAGCGACCCGGCTCAATAGTAACCGAAACTCTAAAAAACGGAATTTTAATACCAATAGTTACATCAAAAGAACTGTACTTTAACGCCGATTTTAAATATATATAGGGTTCATCAAGTTTAGTCTTATCCATCAAAAGTTGCGAGCCTGAGAAAATTTGCCTTATTTTAGAAAATAGGGGGAAAACCCCCCTAAAAGTCATACAATCTTAACGAAAATCACACCATCAAATTCAGTGTATCAGAAAACCCTACTGTAGAAGTTTCAAGCTCTTATCTACAAAAATGTGGAATTTTGCATTTTTTGCCAGAAGACTGATCACGGATGCGTGTTTATTTGTTTTTTTGTTGTTTTTTTCCCATGGGTGATCGTATCGACTGAGTGGTTCTAAAATGTCGCAAGAGGGCTCATTCTCACGGAAATTAAAAGTTCTAGTGCCCTTTTTAAGTGACCAAAAAACTGGAGGGCACCTATGCCCCCTCCCATGCTCATCTTTTCCCCAAAGTCACGGGATCAAAATTCTGAGATAGCCATTTTACTCACCATAGTAAAAAAAACCTATTAACTATGTCTTTGAGGCCGACTTACTCCCCCAGCGTCCCCGTGGGAGGGGCTGCAAGTTACAAATTTCGACTAGTGTTGACATATAGTAATGGTTATTGGGAAGTGTACAGACGTTTTCACAGGGATTTTTTTTGTTTGGGGTGGGGGGAGAAGTTGAAGGGGAGTTACGTGGGAGGATCTTTCCAAGGAGGAAATTTCTCATGGAGGAAGAGAATTTCAATGAAAGGGGTGCAGGATTTCTAGCATTATCAAAAATAAATAATGAAAAATAAATAAGAAAAGTTTTTTCAACAGAAAGTAAGGAGCAGCATTAAAACTTAAAACGAACAGAAATTATTCCTTATACGAGGGGTTCCCCTCCTCGTAATACCTCTTTCTTTACGCTAAAGTAATTTTAGTAATTTCAACTATTTATTCTACGGCCTTTGTGATTCAGGGGTCATTCTTAAGGAATCGGGACAAAATTTAAGCTTTAGCGTAAAGAGCGAAGTATTGACGAAGGGGTGAAGCCCCTCATATCTATATCTATATATATATATATATATATATATATATATATATATATATATATATATATATATATATATATATATATATATATATATATATATATATATATCTATATATATAAAAATAAGTTGTCTGTGTGTGGATCTGTGGATGGATCAGGTGACGTCATGTTTGTCCGCATATGACGTCTGAATTATTTCACACTAATACAAAAGAAGAAAAAAACTAAAAAAGGTAAAAACTACAAAAAAAACTAAAAAGAAAAAAAAACTAAAAAGCTAAAAAACTAAAAAAAACTAAAAAAAGGTAAAAATCTAATAACTAAAAAAAACTGAAAAAAATAAAAAAAGGCAAAAACTAGAAAAAAAATAAAAACTAATAAAAAAACTAAAAATGCTAAAAAACTAAAAAACCTAAAAAAAAACTAAAAAAAGGTAAAAAACTAAAAAAAACTAAAAACTAAAAAAGAAAAAAACTAAAAAAAAGGAAAAAACTGAAAAATAAAAGAGAAAAAGAAAACTAAAAAAATATGAATAAATATATATAAAAATAAGTTGTTTTCTGGGTTATGTCTGTCTGTCTGTCTGTCGAGTGACGTCGTGTTTGTCCGCATATGACGTCTGAATTATTTCACACTAATACAAAAGAAGAAAAAAAACTAAAAAAGATAAAAACTACAAAAAAAAACTAAAAAGAAAAAAACTAAAAAAGCTAAAAAACTAAAAAAAACTAAAAAAAGGTAAAAAACAAAAAACTGAAAAAAACTGAAAAACTAAAAAAAGGCAAAAACTAAAAAAAAAACTAAAAACTAATAAAAAAACTAAAAAAACTAAAAAAACTAAAAAAACTAAAAAAAGGTAAAAAACTAAAAAAAACTAAAAACTAAAAAAGAAAAAACTAAAAAAAAGGAAAAAACTGAAAAATAAGAGAAAAAGAAAACTAAAAAAATATTAATAAAAATGTTTTTACGTGTGCCCATAAATTAGAATTTTTCAGGCAAGCATTCATTTCGTCTGCAGGAGTTGATCTAGGTATTATAGGTAAGTTGTCTGTGTGTGGATCTGTGGATGGATCAGGTGACGTCATGTTTGTCCGCATATGACGTCTGAATTATTTCACACTAATACAAAAGAAGAAAAAAACTAATAAAGGTAAAAACTACAAAAAAACTAAAAAGAAAAAAAACTAAAAAGCTAAAAAACTAAAAAAAACTAAAAAAAGGTAAAAATCTAATAACTAAAAAAAAACTGAAAAAATAAAAAAGGCAAAAACTAGAAAAAAAATAGAAACTAATAAAAAAACTAAAAAAGCTAAAAAACTAAAAAAACTAAAAAAAACTAAAAAAAGGTAAAAAACTAAAAAAAACTAAAAACTAAAAAAGAAAAAAACTAAAAAAAAGAAAAAAACTAAAAAAAAGGAAAGAACTGAAAAATAAAAGAGAAAAAGAAAACTAAAAAAATATGAATAAATATATATAAAAATAAGTTGTTTTCTGGGTTATGTCTGTCTGTCTGTCTGTCGAGTGACGTCGTGTTTGTCCGCATATGACGTCTGAATTATTTCACACTAATACAAAAGAAGAAAAAAAACTAAAAAAGGTAAAAACTACAAAAAAAACTAAAAAGAAAAAAACTAAAAAAGCTAAAAAACTAAAAAAAACTAAAAAAAAGTAAAAAACAAAAAACTAAAAAAAACTGAAAAAACTAAAAAAAGGCAAAAACTAAAAAAAAACTAAAAACTAATAAAAAAACTAAAAAAGCTAAAAAACTAAAAAAACTAAAAAAACTAAAAAAAGGTAAAAAACTAAAAAAAAACTAAAAACTAAAAAAGAAAAAACTAAAAAAAGGAAAAAACTGAAAAATAAGAGAAAAAGAAAACTAAAAAAATATTAATAAATATAAAAAATATAAATATAATATAAATTAGCAATCAACAAAGCACCGAGACACAAATGACGACCGGGACACAGGGAGTATAAATGACGACCAGGACATAAGTAAAAAAAAAAAACTAAAAAAACTAAAAAAATGGTAAAAACTACAAAAAAACTAAAAACTAATAAAAAAACTAAAAAATCTAAAAATCTAAATAAACTAAAAAAGAAAAAAAAGAAAAAAGGAAAAAAATAAAGGAGAAAAACAAAACTAAAAAACGAATGTATATACAGACCGGGACACCGGGATACAAATGACGACCGGGACACAGGGAATATAAATGACGACCGGGACACAGGGACACAACTACAATGGGGACGCCGGGGGGCACAGGGGGATATAAATGACGACCGGGACACCGGGACACAAGGAATATAAATGACGCCCGGGACACTCAAAGAGAAATCACAGACTGGAACACCGGGACACAAATGACGACCGGGACACAGGGAATATAAATGACGACCGGGACACAGGGACATAACTGCAAAGGGGACGCCGGGGTGCACAGGGGGATATATAAATGACGATGGCGACTCAGGGAATGGTCGATTGGCAATCACCATCAACAAAGCTCAAGGGCAATCATTAGAATCATGAGGTATAGATCTGAATACGGATTGTTTCCCCATGGACCATTATATGTTGCATGTTCAAGAGTCGGTAAACCTGAAAATCTATTTATATGCACAGACAATGGGACAGCAAAGAATGTTGTATATTCGCAACTTTTACGTAGTTAAAAACATATATATATATATACACAACTACAATGGCGCGTAACTAATATGGCGCGTAACGACTTACGCGCGCAGGGAGGCTCGGGGGGGCGCCAAGCGCCCCCACCAACTAGGTGTTGGGGTGGCGCGAAGTGCCACCCCAACAGCTAGTAAATATATATATATATATATATATATATATATATATATATATATATATATATATATATATATATATATATATATATATATATATATATATATACTAGCTGTTGGGGTGGCGCTTCGCGCCACCCCAACACCTAGTTGGTGGGGGCGCTTCGCGCCCCCCCCAAGCCCCCCCGCGCGCGTAAGTCGTTACGCGCCATAATAGTTACGCGCCATTGTAGTTGTGTCCCTATGTCCCACCTGTGAATATAGATAGATATATATATATGGTTTTAACTACGTAAAACTTGCGAATATACAACATTCTTTGCTGTCCCATTGTCTTTGCATATAAATAGATTGTCAGGTTTACCGACTCTTGAACATGCAACATATAATGGTCCATGGGAAAACAATCTGTATTCAGATCTATACCTCATGATTCTAATGATTGCCCTTGAGCTTTGTTGATGGTGATTGCTAATCGACCATTCCCTGTCCCGGTGTCCCGGTCGTCATTTACATCCCCCTGTTTCCCCCGGTGTCCCCGTTGTAGTTGTGTCCCTGTGTCCCGGTCGTCATTTATATTCCCTGTGTCCCGGGTCCCGGTCGTCATTTGTATCCCGGTGTCCCGGTCTGTATATACATTCGTTTTTTAGTTTTGTTTTTCTCCTTTATTTTTTTCCTTTTTTTTTCTTTTTTAGCTTATTTAGATTTTTAGATTTTTTAGTTTTTTTATTAGTTTTTAGTTTTTTTTTCTTTTTAGTTTTTTTGTCCCGGTCGTCATTTATATCCCCCTGTTTCCCCCGGTGTCCCCGTTGTAGTTGTGTCCCTGTGTCCCGGTCGTCATTTATATTCCCTGTGTCCCGGTCGTCATTTGTATCCCGGTGTACCGGAGTTGTGTCCCTGTGTCCCGGTCGTCATTTATATTCCCTGTGTCCCGGGTCCCGGTCGTCATTTGTATCCCGGTGTCCCGGTCTGTATATACATTCGTTTTTTAGTTTTGTTTTTCTCCTTTATTTTTTTCCTTTTTTTTTCTTTTTTAGCTTATTTAGATTTTTAGATTTTTTAGTTTTTTTATTAGTTTTTAGTTTTTTTTTCTTTTTAGTTTTTTTGTCCCGGTCGTCATTTATATCCCCCTGTTTCCCCCGGGTCGTCATTTATACTCCCTGTGTCCCGGTGCTTTGTTGATTGCTAATCGAACATTCCTTTTGTCCTGGTCGCTTTCTCTTTGAGTGTCGTCATTTATTTTTTTCTTTTTTAGTTCTTTTAGTTTTTACCTTTTTTAGTTTTTTTTAGTTTTTAGTTTTTTTAGTTTTTTACCTTTTTTTAGTTTTTTTAGTTTTTTTTAGTTTTTTAGCTTTTTTATTTTTTTTATTAGTTTTTAGTTTTTTTGTAGTTTTTGCCTTTTTTTAGTTTTTTTAGTTTTTTAGCTTTTTTATTAGTTTTTAGTTTTTTTTGTAGTTTTTGCCTTTTTTTAGTTTTTTTAGTTTTTTAGCTTTTTTATTTTTTTTATTAGTTTTTAGTTTTTTTTGTAGTTTTTGCCTTTTTTTTCTCTTTGAGTGTCGTCATTTATTAGTTTTTTCCTTTTTTTTTTAGTTTTTTATTGGTTTTTACCTTTATTTTAGCTTATTTTTCAGTTTTTTCCTTTTTTTTAGTTTTTTTTATTTTTTATTTTTTTTAGTTTTTTACCTTTTTTTAGTTTTTTTAGTTTTTTAGCTTTTTTACTTTTTTTATTAGTTTTTAGTTTTTTTTGTAGTTTTTGCCTTTTTTTAGTTTTTTCAGTTTTTTTTTTAGTTTTTTATTGGTTTTTACCTTTATAGTTTTTTTAGTTTTTTAGCTTTTTTATTTTTTTTATTAGTTTTTAGTTTTTTTTGTAGTTTTTGCCTTTTTTTAGTTTTTTCAGTTTTGACGTCACCTGATCCAGTTTTTTCAGGTGACGTCACCTGACACATCCATCCATCCATCCACAGACAACTTATTTTTATATATAGATATATATATATATATATATATATATATATATATATATATACTAGCTATTGGCCCAAAACCTAGTTGGTGGGGGCGCTTAGCCCCCCCCCCCCCAAGCCCCCCTGCGCGCGTAAGTCGTTACGTGCCATATTAGTTACCTGCCATTGTAGTTGTGTCCCTGTGTCCCACCTGTGAATATATATATATATATATATATATATATATATATATATATATATATATATATATATATATATATATATATATATATATATATATATATATATATATATATATATATATATATATATATATATATATATATATATATATATATATATATATATATATATATATATATATTTAACTATGTAAAACTTGCGAATATACAACATTCTTTGCTGTCCCATTGTCTGTGCATATAAATAGATTGTCAGGTTTACCGACTCTTGAACATGCAACATATAATTGTCCATGGGAAAAACAATCTTTATTCGGATCTATACCTCATTATTCTAATGATTCTCCTTGAGCTTTGTTGATGGTGATTGCTAATCGAACATTCCCTGTATCCCCGTCGTCATTTATATATCCCCCTGTGACCCCCGGCGTCCCCGTTGTAGTTGTTTCCCTGTGTCCCGGTCGTCATTTGTGTCCCGGTGTCCCAGTCTGTAATTTCTCTTTGAGTGTCGCGGTCGTCATTTATATGCCCTGTGTCCCGGTGTCCCGGTCGTCATTTTTGTCCCGGTCGTCATTTGTGTTCCGGTGTCCCGGTCTGTAATTTCTCTTTGAGTGTCCTGGTCGTCATTTATATTCCCTGTGTCACGGTCGTCATTTGTGTCCCGGTGCTTTGTTGATGGTGATTGCTAATCGAACATTCCTTGTGTCCCGGTCGCTTTCTCTTTGAGTGTCCCGGTCGTCATTTATATTCCCTATATCCCGGTGTCCCAGTCGTCATTTGTGTCCCGATGTCCCGGTCTGTCATTTCGTCAGTCGACAAACATGACGTCAGTCGACATACAAACATGACGTCACTGGACATACAGACACACAGACAACTTATTTGTATATATATATATATATATATATAATATATATATATATATATATATATATATATATATATATATATATATATATATATATATATATATATATATATATATATATATAGATATACTAGCTGTTGGGGTGGCGCTTCGCGCCACCCCCCCCCCAAGCCACCCGCGCGCGTAAGTCGTTACGCGCCATATTAGTTACGTGCCATTGTAGTTGTGTCCCTGTGTCCCACCTGTGAATATAGATAAATATATATATATATATATATATATATATATATATATATATATATATATATATATATATATATATATATATACTAGCTAGTTGGTATACTAGCTAACACCTAGTTGGTGGGGCGCTTCGCGCCCCCCCAATCCCCCCCGCGCGCGTAAGTCGTTACGCGCCATATTAGTTACGCGTCATTGTAGTTGTGTCCCTGTGTCCAACCTGTGAGTATAGATAGATTTATATATGTGTTTCAAACTACGTAAAAATTGCGAATATACAACATTCTTGGCTTTCCCATTGTCTGTGCATATACAAAGCCGTATGTACTAATAATGACGTCATATGCAAACGCTCTTTTTACAAACAAACAAACATGCATACACACAACTCGTTTTTATATAGATAGATAGATACAATACAAAATAACTGCGTAAAACTTGCGAACATACAACATTCTTCGCTGTCCAATTGTCGCTGCATATAAATAGATTGTCAGGTTTACCGACCCTCGAACATGCAACGTACAATTGTCCAGGGGAAAAACAATCAGTATTAAGATCTATACCAAATTTTTCTAATGATTGACCTTGAGCTTTGTTAATGGTGATTGCAAATGCTAATCGAATTGGGAATTGCAATCTTTTAAATTGAAAAGGCAGATCCGTTGGAATCATGGGAATGCGAGGAATAAGATCAGCCTCACCCTCAAAAGGCCCTGTCAAGATTGTGGCCTATATTAGGTTTAGTTAATTTTAATGTTTTTACGTGTGCCCATAAATTAGAATTTTTCAGGCAAGCATTCATTTCGTCTGCAGGAGTTGATCTAGGTATTATAGGTAATGTTTGCCTGAAATCTCCCGCAAGCAATATTAATGTGCTGCCAAAGGGTTTCGACTTCCCTCGCAAATCTTTCAAGCATTGATCCAGAGCCTCGAGCGATTTTTTGTGTGCCATTGTGAACTCATCCCAAATAATAAGTTTGCATTGCTGCAATACTTTACCCATCCCAGATGATTTGGAAATATTGCACGTGGGAGTTTCTGTAGAATGCAAATTCAGAGGCAATTTCAAAGCGGAATGAGCAGTTCTTCCACCAGGAAGCAATGTTGCGGCTATTCCGGACGACGCAATTGCCAACGCTATATCATTTTTTGATCGAATTGATGCCAGAATCAGTTTTATCACAAATGTTTTACCAGTACCTCCTGGCGCATCCAAAAAGAAAATTTCTCCAACGTTGTTATCGGCACAATGCATTATCGTATCATAAATGTCTTTTTGTTCCGACGTTAACTTGGAAATGTTATTTGTACATACGACAATAGATCACTCGTACTGCAACTTTGTTCACGATCCAATTCTACACATGTCGAAACAGCAGCGATACGGTTAGGTGAAGGCATTCCCAAATCCTGAAGAGGTTTGTTTGCCATACGTACGCACAAATCTTCTATAATAACTAAAGTGTAGTTATAAATTTCTGATGTAAAATCAAAAGTCATATCTGACGTCTCTAACTGTTTTCGATGGAGTATATCTTCGGAAATTTTTGACTTATATTTTTCCCATAACTCTGTAGGAACTGATGGAGAGCAAGTTGTTAAAATGATGCCAAACAATGCACGAATTTGACTTGGAGTTGACGTTTCGCGCGCGTCATTGATGCAGTTATCCCAGTGTTGGTCATTCTCCAATAAATTCAGAGCTTGGCATGCACTACGGTAAGTGTCATGTATAGTACCGTTTACAGGTCTCAAATACTCAAAGGATGTCGGACCGGGTACATTCACCAAAAGCAGGCGTAGAAAGAAGCATTCATGTTGATTGGGGTGAACGGTGTAGAGTCTCCCTATCTTGGTATCTTTGAAGATGGTAGGTTGGCCGTCGACTGACCTACCCTGTTTTCGACGTTCAAATACTTTATTTTTAGTATTCCACGTGTAATACGAAGGCACTTCAGTATACAGTAGTTTTTTTTACAAAAGAATCATTTTTGCAAAGCGAAAAGAAACCGGTTAACTTTGTATCCGGTGGATTCAGGGCTCTTTGTTGCACGTTGGTTTCTGAGAAATAAACACGTTGACCATTCTGTAAATGTACCGCTAAGTGAACAACAGCTGGACTACGTTCATGTATCGGAAATGAAAGAATTCGCCAAACAGCTTCATTACTGCTTATGTATCTTCCAGCCTGATATTGTACGATTTCGTCGATATCTTTGATTTCGGGCTGCAAGCCAAAAACTGCCATGTCATTGCCTTTGTTGACGTATTTACATATGTATTTGATTGCCTTTACGGAGTTACAGTATTCAACGTTTATGTGTGCATTAAATGTTTTTGTCGTTTTTTTTTGTTTTAGTTGTCGTCATTTTTGTTATGACGGTGACGTCATTAAAGATATTTAAGACATGCGTTCACGTTGAAATCTATTAATGTTTAACTTTAAAATGACTGATGAACTTACAACGGCAACAGCCGAGGCTTTCGCTCAAAGAGTCTATGCCAAAAAACTTGCTGCTGATAGAGAAAGTAAGAAAAGAAAGCGTGCCGAGGAATCAAAAGAACAGCAAGGAAACAGGCTTGAGGCTGATGGAGAAAGTAAGAAAAGAAAGCGTGCCGAGGAATCAAAAGAACAGCAAGGAAACAGGCTTGAGGCTGATAGAGAAAGAAAGAACAGAAAGCATGCCGAGGAACTAACAGACTTGAAACCAGACTTGCTGCTAAAAGAGAAAGTGAAAAAAGAAGGCGTGCCGAGGAATCACAAGAACAGCAAGAAATCAGGCTTGCTGCTGATAGAGAAAGTAAGAAAAGAAAGCGTGCCGAAGAATCAGAGCAACCTGAAAGTTATCGCCTGGCATTCAGGTACAGCCCAGTCGATGATTATAGCTTGAGTAGATGTGTTCAAATCGGGACTATGTCTAAAATTTGTCCCTATTGCAAGGCCTTGAAATTCAATGGTGAAACAATGGGAATGTGTTGCACCTCAGGAAAAGTTAAACTTCTTCTTTTGGCTGCACCACCAGAGCCATTGAAGACTTTCCTTACTGGAACTACGTCAGAATCAAAGCGTTTTTTGTCACAAATCAGAAAATATAAGTCATGTTTCCAAATGACGTCGTTTGGAGCCCAAATCGAAAATCCAGATCAATTTATGTCTACTTTCAAAGTAAAAGGGCAAATTTATCATAGAGCAGGGTCTCTTCTACCATTCTCAGGCGAGAATCATGAATTTTTACAATTGTACTTCATCAGTGATAGAAATTCTGAATTGAATGCACGTTGCGAAATTTCTACCAACGTTGAAAGGACAATCGTTTCCCAATTGCAACATCTTTTCCACGAAAATAATAATTTAGTGCGTCTGTTCAAAACAGCCATCGATTTGATGCCTACTGATACGCATAAAATTGTTATTTCCGCTGACAAAACGTCTCCTGGCCAACATGTGCGTAGATACAATGCTCCAACTATCGACAAAGTGGCAATCGTTATGGTCGGTGATCAGTTTTTACCTCGAGATATTATTCTTCATAAGCGAAACGCTCAGTTGTTAAGAATTGCTGAAATTCATCGATGCTACGATGCCCTACAATATCCTATCATTTTTTGGGATGGAGCCGACGGCTATCACTTTAATATTAAATTGATGAATCCAGCCACTAACAAAGAAATGAATAAGAAATGCAGTGCAATGCATTATTATTCCTATAGACTAATGATTCGGCAGGATGAAGAAAATTATATTTTAAAATGCCGTCAATTGTTTCACCAATTCGTCGTTGATATGTATGCTAAAATTGAATCAGAACGTTTGCTGTGTATCCGCCTGAATCAGACCAAGCTCCGCTCTGAACAATACATTCATTTGCGCGATGCAGTTATAAATGACGGTAATACCACAAACGTTGGAAGATTAACAATTTTACCTTCGTCATATGCTGGCAGTCCCCGTCATATGCATGAATATGCTCAAGATGCTATTGCGTATGTTCGTCTCTATGGTCGTCCAGATTTATTTATTACATTTACATGTAATCAATCTTGGGACGAGATACTGCAGCTTTTACTTCAAGGACAATTGGCGGTTCATAGACATGACATTACGGCCCGTGTCTTCCGGCAAAAGTTGAAATCACTGATAAACTAAATAGTAAATTTTGAAGTGTTTGGGTCAGTGCGAAGCTGGATGTACTCAGTGGAATGGCAAAAAGGAGGTTTGCCACACGCACATATACTAATCTGGCTACATAAAAAAATTACTTCGAACGAAATTGATGATGTGATTTCCGCTGAAATACCTGATGAAAATGTCGTTAAGGGGTTACATGATATTATTGTAAAAAATATGATACATGGACCTTGCGGTGCACTGAACAAAAATTCACCATGCATGGCCAAAGGAAGGTGCACAAAGCAATATCCTCGACTTTTAGTATCCAACACAATTACTGGCAATGATGGTTACCCACAATATAGAAGAAGATCTACTGAAGATGGCGGTAAAAAAGCAATAATAAAGAAGCGTAACGGTACCACCATCGAAGTAGATAACCAGTGGGCTGTTCCATATTCCCCATTATTATCAAAAACATTTAATGCACACATAAACGTTGAATACTGTAACTCCGTAAAGGCAATCAAATACATATGTAAATACGTCAACAAAGGCAGTGACATGGCAGTTTTTGGCTTGCAGCCCGAAATCAAAGATATCAACGAAATCGTACAATATCAGGCTGGAAGATATATAAGCAGTAATGAAGCTGTTTGGCGAATTCTTTCATTTCCGATACATGAACGTAGTCCAGCTGTTGTTCACTTAGCGGTACATTTACAGAATGGTCAACGTGTTTATTTCTCGGAAACCAACGTGCAACAAAGAGCCCTGAATCCACCGGATACAAAGTTAACCGGTTTCTTTTCGCTTTGCAAAAATGATTCTTTTGCAAAAAAACTGCTGTATACTGAAGTGCCTTCGTATTACACGTGGAATACTAAAAATAAAGTATTTGAACGTCGAAAACAGGGTAAGTCAGTCGACAGCCAACCTACCATCTTCAAAGATACCAAGATAGGGAGACTCTACACCGTTCACCCAAATCAACATGAATGCTTCTTTCTACGCCTGCTTTTGGTGAATGTACCCGTCCGACATCCTTTGAGTATTTGAGAACTGTAAACGGTACTATACATGACACTTACCGTAGTGCATGCCAAGCTCTGAATTTATTGGAGAATGACCAACACTGGGATAACTGCATCAATGACGCGCGCGAAACGTCAACTCCAAGTCAAATTCGTGCATTGTTTGGCATCATTTTAACAACTTGCTCTCCATCAGTTCCTACAGAGTTATGGGAAAAATATAAGTCAAAAATTTCCGAAGATATACTCCATCGAAAACAGTTAGAGACGTCAGATATGACTTTTGATTTTACATCAGAAATTTATAACTACACTTTAGTTATTATAGAAGATTTGTGCGTACGTATGGCAAACAAACCTCCTCAGGATTTGGGAATGCCTTCACCTAACCGTATCGCTGCTGTTTCGACATGTGTAGAATTGGATCGTGAACAAAGTTGCAGTACGAGTGATCTATTGTCGTATGTACAAAATAACATTTCCAAGTTAACGTCGGAACAAAAAGACATTTATGATACGATAATGCATTGTGTCGATAACAACGTTGAAGAAATTTTTTTTTGAATGCGCCAGGAGGTACTGGTAAAACATTTGTGATAAAACTTATTCTGGCATCAATTCGATCAAAAAATGATATAGCGTTGGCAATTGCGTCGTCCGGAATAGCTGCAACATTGCTGCCTGGTGGAAGAACTGCTCATTCCGCTTTGAAATTTCCTCTGAATTTGCATTCTACAGAAACTCCCACGTGCAATATTTCCAAATCATCTGGGATGGGTAAAGTATTGCAGAAATGCAAACTTATTATTTGAGATGAGTTCACAATGGCACACAAAAAATCGCTCGAGGCTCTGGATCAATGCTTGAAAGATTTGCGAGGGAAGTCGAAACCCTTTGGCAGCACATTAATATTGCTTGCGGGAGATTTCAGGCAAACATTACCTATAATACCTAGATCAACTCCTGCAGACGAAATGAATGCTTGCCTGAAAAATTCTAATTTATGGGCACACGTAAAAACATTAAAATTAACTAAACCTAATATAGGCCACAATCTTGACAGGGCCTTTTGAGGGTGAGGCTGATCTTATTCCTCGCATTCCCATGATTCCAAAGGATCTGCCTTTTCAATTTAAAAGATTGCAATTCCCAATTCGATTAGCATTTGCAATCACCATTAACAAAGCTCAAGGTGAATCATTAGAAAAATGTGGTATAGATCTTAATACTGACTGTTTTTCCCCTGGACAATTGTACGTTGCATGTTCGAGGGTCGGTAAACCTGACAATCTATTTATATGCAGCGACAATTGGACAGCGAAGAATGTTGTATGTTCGCAAGTTTTACGCAGTTAATTTGTATTGTATCTATCTATCTATCTATCTATATAAAAACGAGTTGTGTGTATGCATGTTTGTTTTTTTGTAAAAAGAGCGTTTGCATATGACGTCATTATTAGTACATACGGCTTTGTATATGCACAGACAATGGGAAAGCCAAGAATGTTGTATATTCGCAATTTTTACGTAGTTTGAAACACATATATAAATCTATCTATACTCACAGGTTGGACACAGGGACACAACTACAATGACGCGTAACTAATATGGCGCGTAACGACTTACGCGCGCGGGGGGGCTTGGGGGGGCGCGAAGCACCCCAACAGCTAGTATATATATATATATATATATATATATATATATATATATATATATATATATATATATATATATATATATATATATATATATATATATATATATATATATATATATATATATATATATTCACAGGTGGGACACAGGGACACAACTACAATGGCACGTAACTAATATGGCGCGTAACGACTTACGCGCGCGGGTTGCTTTGGGGGTGGCGCGATGCGCCACCCCAACAGCTAGTATATCTATATATATATATATATATATATATATATATATATATATATATATATATATATATATATATATATATATATATATATAAATAAGTTGTCTGTGTCTGTATGTCCAGTGACGTCATGTTTGTGTGTCGACTGACGTCATGTTTGTCGACTGACGAAATGACAGACCGGGACATCGGGACACAAATGACGACTGGGACACCGGGACATAGAGAATATAAATGACGACCGGGACACTCAAAGAGAAAGCGACCGGGACACAAGGAATGTTCGATTAGCAATCACCATCAACAAAGCACCGGGACACAAATGACGACCGGGACACAGGGAATATAAATGACGACCAGGACACTCAAAGAGAAATTACAGACCGGGACACCGGAACACAAATGACGACCGGGACAAAAATGACGACCGGGACACCGGGACACAGGGCATATAAATGACGACCGCGACACTCAAAGAGAAATTACAGACTGGGACACCGGGACACAAATGACGACCGGGACACAGGGAAACAACTACAACGGGGACGCCGGGGGTCACAGGGGGATATATAAATGACGACGGGGATACAGGGAATGTTCGATTAGCAATCACCATCAACAAAGCTCAAGGAGAATCATTAGAATAATGAGGTATAGATCCGAATAAAGATTGTTTTTCCCATGGACAATTATATGTTGCATGTTCAAGAGTCGGTAAACCTGACAATCTATTTATAGGCACAGACAATGGGACAAAAAAAACTAAAAACTAATAAAAAAACTAAAAAATCTAAAAAACTAAAAAAACTAAAAAAACTAAAAAAAGGTAAAAAACTAAAAAAAACTAAAAACTAAAAAAGAAAAAAACTAAAAAAAGGAAAAGACTGAAAAATAAAAGAGAAAAAGAAAACTAAAAAAATATGAATAAAAATACAAAAAAATAAAAAAGATAAAAACTACAAAAAAACTAAAAAGAAAAAACGAAAAAAAACTAAAAAAGCTAAAAAAATAAAAGAAGCAAAAATCTAAAGAAGGTAAAAACTACAAAAAAAAAAAGAAAACAAAATAAAAAAAATCTAAAAAAGCTTAAAAACTAAAAAAAACTAAAAAAAGATAAAAAACTAAAAAAAGGAAAAAACCATAAAATAAACTAAAAACTAATAAAAAAAAATAAAAAAAGCTAAAAAACTAAAAAAACTAAAAAACACTAAAAAAGGTAAAAACTAAAAGAACTAAAAAAGAAAAAAAACTAAAAAAAGGAAAAAACTGAAAAATAAAGGAGAAAAAGAAAACTAAAAAAATATAAATAAAAATAAAAAAACTAAAAAGATAAAAACTTCAAAAAAAACTAAAAAGAAAAAAGAAAAAAACTAAAAAAACTAAAAAAAGGTAAAAACCAATAAAAAAAAACTAAAAACAAAGAGTATAAATGACGACCAGGATATAAGTAAAAAAAACTAAAAAAAACTAAAAAAAAGGTAAAAACTACAAAAAAACTAAAAAGAAAAAAAATAAAAACTAATAAAAAAACTAAAAAATCTAAAAATCTAAATAAACTAAAAAAGAAAAAAAAATAAAAAAGGAAAAAAATAAAGGAGAAAAACAAAACTAAAAAACGAATATATATACAGACCGGGACACCGGGATACAAATGACGACCGGGACACAGGGAATATAAATGACGACCGGGACACAGGGACACAACTACAACGGGGACGCCGGGGGGCACAGGGGGATATAAATGATGACCGAGACACCAGGACACATGGAATATAAATGACGCCCGGGACACTCAAAGAGAAATCACAGACTGGGACACCGGGACACAAATGACGACCGGGACACAGGGACAAAACTACAAAGGGGATGCCGGGGGGCACAAGGGGATATATAAATGACGATGGCGACACAGGGAATGGTAGATTAGCAATCACCATCAACAAAGCTCAAGGGCAATCATTAGAATCATGAGGTATAGATCTGAATACGGATTGTTTTCCCATGGACCATTATATGTTGCATTTTCAAGAGTCGGTAAACAATCTATTTATATGCACAGACAATGGGACAGCAAAGAATGTTGTATATTCGCAAGTTTTACGTAGTTAAAAACATATATATATATATATATATCTATATTCACAGGTGGGACATAGGGACACAACTACAATGGCGCGTAACTAATATGGCGCGTAACGACTTACGCGCGCGGGGGGGCTTGGGGGGGGGGGGTGCAAAGCGCCCCCACCAACTAGGTGTTGGGGTGGCGCGAAGCGCCACCCCAACAGCTAGATATATATATATATATATATATATATATATATATATATATATATATATATATATATATATATATATATATATATATATTCACAGGTGGGACACAGGGACACAACTACAATGGCACGTAACTAATATGGCACGTAACGACTTACGCGCGCAGGGGGGCTTTGGGGGGGGCGCGATGCGCCCCCACCAACTAGGTTTTGGGCCAATAGCTAGTATATATATATATAAATATATATATATATATATATATATATATATATATATATATATATATATATATATATATATATATATATATATATATATATATATATATATATATATATATATATATATATATATATATATATATATATATATATATATATATATATATATATATATATATATATATATATATATATATATATATATATATATATATGAGGGGCTTCATCCCTTCGTCAATACTTCGCTCTTTACGCTAAAGCTTAAATTTTGTCCCGATTCCTTAAGAATGACCCCTGAATCACAAAGGCCGTAGAATAAATAGTTGAAATTACTAAAAATACTTTAGCGTAAAGAAAGAGGTATTACGAGGAGGTGAACCCCTCGTATATGGAATAATTCCTGTTCGTTTTAAGTTTTAATGCTGCTCCTTACTTTCTGTTGAAAAAACTTTTCTAGTTTATTTTTCATTATTTATTTTTGATAATGCTAGAAATCCTGCACCCCTTTCATTGAAATTCTCTTCCTCCATGAGAAATTCCTCCTTGGAAAGATCCTCCCACGTAACTCCCCTTCAACTTCTCCCCCCATCCCAAACAAAAAAAAATCCCTGTGAAAACGTCTGTACACTTCCCAATAACCATTACTATATGTCAACACTAGTCGAAATTTGTAACTTGCAGCCCCTCCCACGGGGGCGGTGGGGGAGTAAGTCGGCCTCAAAGACATAGTTAATAGGTTTTTTTACTATGGTGAGTAAAATGGCTATCTCAGAATTTTGATCCCGTGACTTTGGGGAAAAGATGAGCATGGGAGTGGGCATAGGTGCCCTCCAGTTTTTTGGTCACTTAAAAAGGGCACTAGAACTTTTAATTCCCGTGAGAATGAGCCCTCTTGCGACATTTTAGAACCACTCAGTCGATACGATCACCCATGGGAAAAAAACAACAAAAAAACAAATAAACACGCATCCGTGATCAGTCTTCTGGCAAAAAATGCAAAATTCCACATTTTTGTAGATAAGAGCTTGAAACTTCTACAGTAGGGTTTTCTGATACACTGAATTTGATGGTGTGATTTTCGTTAAGATTGTATGACTTTTAGGGGGGTTTTCCCCCTATTTTCTAAAATAAGGCAAATTTTCTCAGGCTCGTAACTTTTGATGGATAAGACTAAACTTGATGAACCCTATATATATTTAAAATCGGCGTTAAAGTACAGTTCTTTTGATGTAACTATTGGTATTAAAATTCCGTTTTTTAGAGTTTCGGTTACTATTGAGCCGGGTCGCTCCTTACTACAGTTCGTTACCACAAACTGTTTGATTTTGTCATGGTTTTGATTGTGCGAGTTAAACGGAAGAAAAGCCAATACAAGTACCTGGGTTGATATCTGAAATATCAAACTAAGAAAAAACGGAACTACGAAAGTAAAACAGTTCAAAATAGGGATGATACCTTTTTATTGACAGTGAATAGAAATAAAAAGGTATTATCCCTATTTTGAACTGTTTTACTTTCGTCATGGAAAGGCAGTGTGGTCTTCGGAGTTATCTAAAACGAAACTACTAAAGAAATTAGAGTTAGCATTCTAGAATATAAGAATTATAAGACTTTAGCAGTTCTTGGCCTTTTGACACGACCGATTAAACAATAGTCACATAGTTCTAGGGCATGGCTACATCTACTCTTCTGCCACAAGAAAGATAATAAGGATATTCAGATAGCACATGATATAGTTACAAAAAAGAAAATCTATAGCAACTATCAGTAACGGACTCCCAATTGAATGAACCCCATGTGAGGTTTATGCGACCATTTACTTCCGGTTTGATCGGGGTTAAAGTCTGAATGAGTGAGTGATTGAGTAAATGTGAGCTTGGAAGTGAGTGACTGTGAGTGCAATCAAGTTAAGGAGTTTGAGTCAGCATTGAGTAGGAGAGAGTGAGTGAGCGAGAGAGTGAGTGAGTGAGTGAGTGTGGTGGTGAGTGAGCGAGTGATTGTTAGTAAGTAAGAGAGTGAGTGTGAGTGACTGATTGAGTCTGAGTGAGTGAGTGTGCATAAGCACTCATGACAGTGTTAAAGTTTATGACTAAATTCTTGCATAAAAATAATTGCATGTCCCTAGGAAAAACATAGAACCCTCAGACCAGGGAAATGGGGCAGAGTCAACCCCAAAGGTATATTTATATGAACTTCGGACTATTTTGAGCAAAATGGCTATATCACATTTTCAATCACATGCATCTGGGAACAAGAGAGCGTGGGGGGCTAGTTGCCCTTCAATCACTTTTGACTCTTAAAAAGGAATCTAAAACTTTAAATTTTCAATCAAAAGAGTTTCCTTAAAGTCTATGCAACTACATCTTCCAGAAAAACCTTATATGACCCCAGGGAGTGACTCATAAACCTTGTTCCTGGTCTCTGGGAGGTTTTGTCGACCCCAGGGTTTTTTTTATCTGATTTTCAGACTATTTTGAACAGAATGGCTATCTCGAAAAATTCAATCGGATGCATTTTGGGAAGAAAGAGCGAAGCGAGGGGAGGCTAGTTGCCCTGCAATCACTTTTAACTTTTATGAAGGTTACTAGAACTTCCTATTCCCAATTGATTGAGCCCCCTCTGAAATTTCTACCATCACCCCTACCACAAAAACTTATATTCCCCTGAACATAACTTACAACACTTGCCCCGGGCTTTGGAGGGTTTTATTGCCCCCATAGTTTTGTTTTCTGATCTTAGTCTAATTCCTTAGTTTTTTTCTTAGTTTATTTGGATCTTAGTTTATATGTTCTCGTAGTTTATTTTCTATCTTGAACGAAAAGACTGTTTCAAAATTTTAATCGGATGTATTTGTAAAAAGAGGGCTTGCGGTGGCTAGTTACCCTCCAATCAAGTTTACAGAGATAAGAACTTGAAGAGTCGAGCCATAAAAAAGTTTGGTTCCAGGAGGCAAGCATATTATTTAAAACTACAGAGCTAAAGATAAATTTAGTTTTTTGTAAAACAAATTTTGTTTTTGAAATTATTTTTGTTAATTATATAAGGTTTTAACCTTTTAAGTCAATATCCTTTAAAATGAGCCATTATACACTTCTCTATGATTTTCCAGTGTTCACCTAGCTGGGGAGAAAAAAAATAGAAAAGAAGAAAAATATGCCGTATATGAAAAAATCGTGGTTTCAGCCACTTTTTTTTTAATTTTCAAGATTTTTTGCTTCCCTTGTTGTTCAAGCCAAGGGACGATAAGTTTCCTATAAAGGGTTTCAGACAAGGTGGTTCTAAAAGTGTACTGTATTTTTTTTTCTTCTAGTTCTAGTTTTAGGAGTTATGGACAATTTCATTTTCTACTATGGTGCGTGATTGTCTCATATTAGGTTGCTAGCTACTGCTGCAACCCAGATGCAATTTTAAAATTATTGACAGTATTATTGAAGAAAGTTTTTTAGATTTAAACTTTCTATTTTAAGCTAAAATTTAGTAGACAACCAATACCATAAAAAAATTCGTTGTTAATGGACTTCATTTTTTGTGAATCGTTTTTGAGGAAACGCAAAACAAAATTGTGTCCTCTCTTTCAATTTTAAGCTGTTTTCAACGGAAGTAACAAGTCGTTAGATCACATCAGTACAATAAAATGAGTGTTATAAGTAAATTGAGAAGTCCGTTATTTTACACTTTTGGCGTTGTTGGAGTAATATATTACTTAGAAAAAAAGATGAATATGCAAGTTCTGGATAATTTCGGCATTGTTGTTGAAAAGTGCAGCCATAGTATCAGAGGATTATTTTCCAAAGTAATTGAAATTATAAACGAGGAAAAGGTAGAATCTGTCCCAGCAAGTGATGACAAAGAGGTTTCCTTAGAAAAAAGAAACACGAAACTAAGTTCAAGCAGTCTCACAAGTGATCCAATAAAAGAAACAGTGACTGGTCTTGAAGCTGGAGCAGAATCGTCGCATGTCAAGGAAGAATCAAATGGAAGTGAGACCGATAAATGTAAAGCGGGGTCCTTCAATGATACTAACAAAAAAGAACAAAAAATGACCCGAAAGAACTCTAAAATCAAGCCAAAAAGAACTGATGAAGAAACCAAAAGCTGGTTGAAAAAACTAGAAAACTTAGACAAAAATAAACAATAGTGTACAGTTTCACACGTAAATATGCCAGTATTCAATTTTGTATTTAAATATGCCAGTGTTCAGTTCAATATCCAATACCACCGTTCAGTTCTTTAAGTAAATTTGCCAGTGATGACTTCTGTATATAAATGTAACCCGTGTTTAGTTTTACATTTCCTTGTTATTGTTTTTGATGTTCCTTGTTATTGAGTTTGGCGTGTCCCTAATTTTTGACAGTGGATTTCCGGAGGATTTTGCATATATTGTCGTTTTAAATGGTCTTATTTTACATTCATTTCCTTGATTTTTATCTAGGTCATATAAAAAACTTTGAATAATTGTTTAGTTTTAATATATATTGTGAATTGGTAACTTGAATACATGAGAGTCAGAATTAAGGTAGGATAAGCTTGTTTTGGTGTTACTTGATTGTTCTACATTTGCTTGTTTTTTCATAGGCATATATTTGTAGGTGATACCTAACGCGAGGATACCATGGAATTTATGGTAGGCACGCCACTTGCCTGGGTAGAGAATTTAAAGTGTCGAAACCCTATTGGCAAGTGTGTTTTCTCCTGATGAGCCCTTGTGTTGGGCTCTTTTTTTTCTTTTTTTTTTAATATGTTTGTGCTGTTGCATGGTGATTTCTCTTTTCATTAAATAATTGTTCCAGTGACAAGTTCGGCATTTTTCAACGTGTGTAAATGCAACAGTATTCAGTTCAATATGTAAATGTGCCAGTACTAAGTTCTGCATAGAAACGTAACAAGTGTTTAGTTTAAGTCGTTACGCGCCATATTAGTTACGTGCCATTGTAGTTGTGTCCCTGTGTCCCACCTGTGAATATATATATATATATATATATATATATATATATATATATATATATATATATGTTTTTAACTACGTAAAACTTGCGAATATACAACATTCTTCGCTGTCCCATTGTCTGTGCATATAAATAAATTGTCAGTTTTCCCGTCTCTTGAACATGCAACATATAATTGTCCATGTGAAAACAATCCGTATTCAGATCTATACCGCATTTTTCTGATGATTGCCCTTGAGCTTTGTTGATGATGATTGCTAATCGAACATTCCCTGTGTCCCCGTCGTCATTCTTATATCCCCCCTGTACCCTTCCGGCTGTCCGTTGTAGTTGTGTCCGTGTGTCCCGGTCGTCCTTTATATTCCCTGTGTCCCGGCCGTCATTTGTGTACCGGTGTCTCGGTCTGTAATTTCTCTTTGAGTGTCCCAGTCATCATTTATATTTCCTACGTCCCGGTCGTCATTTGTGTCCCGATCAGTAATTTCTCTTTGAGTGTCCCGGTCGTCATTTATATTACTTGTGTCCCGGTCTGTAACGTCTTCAACGGCTCTGGTGGTGCAGCCAGTTGAAGAAGCTTAACTTTTCCTAAGGCGCAACACATTTCCATTGTTTCATTTTGGCAATTTCTCTTTAAGACGCAAGCCTGTTATCACGCTGTTCTTGCGATTCCTCGGCACGCTTTCTTTTCTTACTTTCTCTATTAGCCGCAAGCCTTTTGGAATTAACTCTTTGAGCAGCTTCCTCGGCTGTATCTTCTGCCATTGTAGGAATTATACTAAAATTTATCACACGATTTGTTTCCTCGGCTGTTTCTTCTGCCATTGTATGATTTATACTAAATATTCTCTTTGAATAACATTCTTGGCTTTCCCATTGTCTGAGCATATACAAAGCCTTATGTACTAATAGTGACGTCATATACAAACGCTCTTTTTACAAACAAACAAACATGCATACACACAACTCGTTTTTATATAGATAGATAGATACAATATAAATTAACTGCGTAAAACTTGCGAATATACAACATTCTTCGCTGCCCAATTGTCGCTGCATATAAATAGATTGTCAGGTTTACCGACCCTCGAACATGCAACGTACAATTGTCCATGGGAAAAACAATCAGCATTAACATCTATACCACATTTTTCTAATGATTGACCTTGAGCTTTGTTGATGGTGATTGCAAATGCTAATCGAATTTGGAATTGCAATCTTTTAAATTGAAAAGGCAGATCCATTGGAATCATGGGAATGCGAGGAATAAGAACACCCTCACCCTCAAAAGGCCCTGTCAAGATTGTGGCCTCTATTACGTTTCCCATTGTTTTTTTTTTTGCAAGTCGCGTGCCATTGCAAAGCTTTTGTGGGTTGATATTTCTTAACAGTATCATTGGTACGCCTATTTTTAGTTGTAGCACGTGTGGTGGAAACCCTGAAAGATCCACGGAATTTAAAAATTCAGATGGATTATTAACCGCCTCATTTGGTTCCAAAACTGTGTCGACTGACTTGTAAAGGACTGCCTGGTCTCGAATCTTGGTCAAAACAATATTGTTGATTTCGTGGACGTCTATATTTTGGGTGCAAAGATCGCTCTTTCACTTAGCCATTTATTATTTTTATAATTGTTTAGAATATTCGGAAATACTTTTTCAATCAATTCATTTTTGGACGTCACTAAATTACAGAATTCAGCAGGTAGTTGTATACGTCCTGAAATTGAGTCTACTGGGAGCTTTCCGTTTCCAATTGCCAGCAATTGATCGGAAAATGTTTGACCAGAGTCATCGTTTTGCAATCGGAAACGCATATTTGTAGTTAATTTTAATGTTTTTACGTGTGCCCATAAATTAGAATTTTTCAGGATAGCATTCATTTCGTCTGCGGGGGTTGATCTAGGTATTATAGGTAATGTTTGCCTGAAATCTCCCGCAAGCAATATTAATGTGCTGCCAAAGGGTTTCGAATTTCCTCGCAAATCTTTCAAACATTGATCCAGAGCCTCGAGCGATTTTTTGTGTGCCATTGTGCACTCGTCCCAAATAATAAGTTTTCATTGCTGCAATACTTTACCCATCCCAGATGATTTGGAAATATTGCACGTGGGAGTTTCTGTAGAATGCAAATTCAGAGGCAATTTCAAAGCGGAATGAGCAGTTCTTCCACCAGGCAGCAACGTTGCGGCTATTCCGGACGACGCAATTGCCAACGCTATATCATTTTTTGATCGAATTGATGCCAGAATCAGTTTTATCACAAAGGTTTTACCAGTACCTCCTGGCGCATCCAAAAAGAAAATTTCTCCAACGTTGTTATCGACACAATGCATTATCGTATCATAAATGTCTTTTTGTTCCGACGTTAACTTGGAAAGGTTATTTTGTACATACGACAATAGATCACTTGTATTGTAACTTTGTTCACGATCCAATTTTACATCTGTCGAAACAACAGCGGTACGATTAGGTGAAGGCATTCCCAAATCCTGAAGAGGTTTTTCCCATAACTCTGTAGGAGCTGATGGAGAGCAAGTTGTTAGTATAATGCCAAAAAAAGCACGAACTTGAATTGGAGTTGACGTATCGCACGCGTCATTGATGCAGTTATCCCAGTGTTGGTCATTCTCCAATAAATTCAGAGCTTGGCATGCACTACGGTAAGTGTCATGTATAGTACCGTTTACAGTTCTCAAATACTCAAAGGACGTCGGACCGGGTACATTCACCAAAAGAAGGCGTAGAAAGAAGCATTCATGTTGATTGGGGTGAACGGTGTAGAGTCTTCCTATCCTGGTATCTTTGAAGATGGTAGGCTGGCCGTCGACTGACTTACCCTGTTTTTGACGTTCATATACTTTATTTTTAGTATTCCACATGTAAAACGAGGGCACTTCAGTATACAGCAGTTTTTTTGCAAA
Source organism: Artemia franciscana (assembly GCF_032884065.1). Classification (NCBI taxonomy): domain Eukaryota; kingdom Metazoa; phylum Arthropoda; class Branchiopoda; order Anostraca; family Artemiidae; genus Artemia; species Artemia franciscana. The sequence continues at coordinate 12,377,325 of NC_088868.1, forward strand.
AGAATCATTTTTGCATAGCGAAAAGAAAGCAGTTAACTTTGTATCCGGCGGATTCAGGGCTCTTTGTTGCACGTTGGATTCCGAAAAATAAACACGTTGACCATTCTGTAAATGTACCGCTAAGTGAACAACAGCTGGACTACGCTCATGTATCGGAAATGAAAGAATTCGCCAAACAGCTTCATTACTGCTTATGTATCTTCCAGACTGATATTGTACGATTTTGTCGATATCTTTGATTTCTTACTGCAAGCCAAAAACTGCCATGTCACTGCCTTTGTTGACGTATTTACAAATGTATTTGATTGCCTTTGCGGAGTTACAGTATTCAACGCTTATGTGTGCATTAAATGTTTTTGATAATAATGGGGAATATGGAACAACCCACTGGTTATCTACTTCGAATGTGGTACCGTTACGCTTCTTTATTATTGCTGTTTTACCGCCATCTTCAGTAGACCTTCTTCTATATTGTGGGTAACCATCATTGCCAGTAATTGTATTGGATACTAAAAGTCGATGATATTGCTTCGTGCACCTTCCTTTGGCCATGCATTGTGAATTTTCGTTCAATGCACCGCAAGGTCCATGTATCATTTTTTTTACAACAATATCATATAACCCCTTATCGACATTTTCATCAGGTATTTCAGCGGAAATCACATCATCAATTTCGTTAGAAGTAATTTTATTATGTAGCCAGATTAGTATATGTGCGTGTGGCAAACCTCGTTTTTGTCATTCCACTGAGTACATCCAGCATCTCACTGACCCAAACACTTCAAGTTTTACTATGTAGTTTATCAGTGATTTCAACTTTTGCCGGAAGACACGGGCCGTAATGTCATGTCTATGAACCGCCCATTGTCCTTGTAGTAAAAGCTGCTGTATCTCGTCCCAAGATTGATTACATGTAAATGTAATAAATAAATCTGGACGACCATAGAGACGAATATACGCAATAACATCTTGAGCATATTCATGCATATGACGGGGACTGCCAGCATATGACGAATGTAAAATCGTTAATCTTCCAACGTTTGTGGTAGTACCGTCATTTACAACTGCATCTCGCAAATGAATGTATTGTTCAGAGCGGAGCTTGGTCTGATTCAGAAGGATAAATAGCAAACGTTCTGATTCAATTTTTGCATACATATCAACAACGTAATGGTGAAACAATTGACGGCATTTTAAAATATAATTGTCTTCATCCTTCCGAATCATTAGTCTATAGGAATAATAATGCATTGCACTGCATTTCTTATTCATTTCTTTGTTAGTGGCTGGATTCATCAATTTAATATTAAAGTGATAGCCGTCGGCTCCATCCCAAAAATGATAGGATATTGTAGGGCATCGTAGCATCGATGAGTTTCAGCAATTCTTACCAACTGAGCGTTTCGCTTATGAAGAATAATATCTCGAGGTAAAAACTGATCACCGACCATAACGATTGCCACTTCGTCGATAGTTGGAGCATTGTATCTACGCACATGTTGGCCAGGAGGCGTTCAGTAGGCATCAAATCGATGGCTGTTTTGAACAGACGCACTAAATTATTATTTTCGTGGAAAAGATGTTGCAATTGGGAAACGATTGTCCTTTCAACGTTGGGAGAAATTTCGCAACGTGTATTCAATTCAGAATTTCTATCACTGATGAAGTACAATTGTAAAAATTTATGATTCTCGCCTGAGAATGGTAGAAGGGACCCTGCTCTATGATAAATTTGCCCTTTTACTTTGAAAGTAGGCATAAATTGATCTTGATTTTCGATTTGGGCACCAAACTACGTCATTTGGAAACATGAGTTATATTTTCTGATGTTTGATAAAAAAAACGCTTAGATTCTGACGTAGTTCCATTAAGCCAAGTCTTCAATGGCTCTGGGGGTGCAGCCAGCAGAGGAAGTTTAACTTTCCCTGAGGCGCAACACATTTCCATTGTTTCATATGCAATTTCCAGTTTTTACATTCTAGTTTGTTTTCTTTTATATATATAGAAGATATAATCTGGTGTAACAGACAAAGTGTAACAGACATAACAGACAGACAACTTGTTTTTATATATATAGATAGATTATATATCTATATATATAAAAATAAGTTGTTTGTCTGTCTGTCGACTAACGTCATGTTTGTGTGTCGACTGACGTCATGTTTGTCGACTTACGTCATTATAAGGATTGAGCTGTATGTCGTCATGAAGTTGTTTGTCGTCTGACGTCATGTTTGTCGACTAACGAAACTACAGACCGGGACACCGGGACACAAATGACGTGTTATGTCTGTTATAACGTAATAGAGGCAACAATCTTGACAGGGCCTTTTGAGGGTGAGGCTTTTCTTATTCCACGCATTCTCATGATTCCAATGGATCTGCCTTTTCAACCTAAAAGATTGCAATTCCCAATTTGATTAGCATATTTAGTTTTCAGTCCAGAACCACTAAAGCTATTATGTAAATATCAAAAATATTTATGTTGTCTGAGCAACAATTTTTAGTTTTTATTTCAAAATAGAAAATTACCTGACAATTTTAGAATTATATCTATCTATATATATAAAAATAAGTTGTCTGTCTGTGGATCAGGTGACGTCATGTTTCTGTGTCGACTGGCGTCATGAAGGTAGTTGTCGTCATTTTTGCTATGACGGTGACGTCATTAAAGATATTTAACACATATATGTTCACGTAGAAATCTATTAATGTTTAAGTTTAAAATGACTGATGAACTTACAATGGCAAAAGCCGATGAAGATGCTCAAAGAGTCTATGCCAAAAAACTTGCTGCTGATAGAGAAAGTCAGAAAAGAAAGCGTGCCGAGGAATCAAAAGAACAGCAAGGAAAAAGGCTTGAGGCTAAAGAAGTAGCTGAGTTGGTAAAGCGTTATGTTTCAGGTTCTAGGTCCGAGAGGCTCCAGGTTTGAACCTTGGCTTTAGCATTAATACCAAAGAAGAAAAAAACTAAAAAAGGTAAAAACTACAAAAAAACTAAAAAGAAAATATATATATATATATTTATATATATCATCTTTTCCACAAAAATAATAATTTAGTGCTTCTGCTTAAAAACAGCAATCGAATTGATGCCTCCTGATACGCAACTATCAACAAAGTGGTAATCGTTGTGGTCGGTGATCAGTTCTTACCTCGAGATAATATTCTTTATAGGCGAAACAATAAGTTGACAAGAATTGCTTAAACTCATCGATGCTACGATGCCCTACAATATCCTGACGAATATAAATGACGCCTGGGACACTCAAGTAGAAATCACAGACTGGGACACCGGGACACAAATGACGACGGGGACACAGGGAATATAAATGACGACCCGGACACAGGGACACAACTACAACGGGGACGCCGGGGGCCACAGGGGGATATATAAATGACGACGGCAACAAAGGAAATGGTCGATTAGCAATCACCATCAACAAAGCTCAAGGGCAATCAATAGAATCATGAGGTATAGATCTGAATACGGATTGTTTTCCCATGGACCATTATGCGTTGCATGTTCAAGAGTCGGTAAACCTGACAATCTATTTATATGCACAGACGATGGGACAGCAAAGAATGTTGTATATTCGCAAGTTTTACGTAGTTAAAAACATATATATATATATATATATATATATATATATATATATATATATATATATATATATATATATATATATATATATATATATATATATATATATATATATATATATATATATATATATATATATATATATATATATATATATTCACAGGTGGGACATAGGGACACAACTACAATGGCGCGTAGCTAATATGGCGCGTAACGACTTACGCGCGCGGGGGGGCTTGGGGGGGGGGCGCGAAGCGCCCCCACCAACTAGGTGTTGGGGTGGCGCGAAGCGCCACCCCAACAGCTAGTTATATATATAGATATAGATGGGCTATTGTATTTCTTAGTATTGGATTTGATCGTCTCTTACTAGGTTCCAAGCTACCGCTGCAACCCGGATTGCAGCTACAGCTGTAACCACGATCTTGTATACAGATTAATATGAACTACACCGATACATTTTTAGTCAATTTTAATAGATATAATTTGTCATTGAAATAAAATATTAAGATTCAAATAAAACATTCCAGTTTGGAAAGCGTTAGACTGAAGATTTAAAGGTCTCTGGTTCGCTTTCAGGTTTCAGTAGCTACCTTTTTTATTTCAGAGCAAACTTTCTCATCATGAGCTTTAGTATAAATGTCTTTTGAGAAAGCTCCTAACTCTTGGTTTTGTTTGGTAGGTATTTATAATATAATACTATTTTCCTTACAAGGCTATGGAATCTTAGCTGTATTCACGAAGTAGCTTACGCTTTGTATCCGTAATTCCCTCGCTCATAGGAATTATATGCAAAAACATTGTTTTTCTTAACCAAAAATATGGTTAAGCGGGCCACCAGCTTTTTTTACGATTAGCCTCAAAACTACATCCAGCCTATGGGACAATGAAACCCTGATGTTTAAAAAAATTTCTTCAGCCATTTAAGCGGGTGTGAGACCCCATTTAAATGACTTCCGACAATAAGTGAAGAGCTTTAATTTCAGGTGATTTTAAAATTTTAAGGATCTTCCACTGGGCCAAGAAGACTTCAAATTTTTGCAGTCTACGAGAAGGATGTTGTTTAAAAAATAAGTCAAACAATTTTTTCCGAGTAGATTGGAGCTTAAATCCTCACGTTCTTGGGTCAAGGGGCTATGAATATAGAACAATATATTTTTTGATAGGCGGTGGGAATTCATTTTTCAAACGACCTGAAGTTTCTATTTAAAGTCCGAGAGCCAGGGACATGTAATATGTAAACAAATATCTACATAGGGGAAGAGGACTAAGTTTTGGTCTTATTAAACTTTTTATCAGAAAATCCTTGGTGCAAGAGGACTATACTTAAAAAAAATCATTTTTTAGCCAGAAAATGGGACCCAAAAAGAACCAGTTATTTCCAGTTATGATGCTCAAAGCAACTTTTTCCAGGAGATAAAGAAACTTTCAATCAAGAACTTATTTAGATTTAGAGTGATTTTTCATCGCTAAGGTACATAAAATAGTCAATGATTAAACATCTAAAAGTAATCCACCAATCAAATAAATCCTCAAATTCTTGGGCAGAGGGGCTATTAATATAGAACAATATGTTTTTTTGATAGGCGGTGGGAATTCGTTTTCAAACGACATGAAGTTTTATTTTAAAGTCCGAGAGCAAGGGACATGTAATATGTAAACAAATATCTACATAGGGGAAGAGGACTAAGTTTTGGTCTTATTAAACTTTTTATCAGAAAATCCTTGGTGCAAGAGGACTATACTTAAAAAAAATCATTTTTTAGCCAGAAAATGGGACCCAAAACGAACCAGTTATTTCCAGTTATGATGCCCAAAGCAACTTTTCCCAGGAGATAAAGAAACTTTCAATCAAGAACTTATTTAGATTTAGAGTGATTTTTCATCGCTAAGGTACATAAAATAGTCAATGATTAAACATCTAAAAGTAATCCACCAATCAAATAAATCCTCAAATTCTTGGGCAGAGGGGCTATTAATATAGAACAATATGTTTTTTTGATAGGCGGTGGGAATTCGTTTTCAAACGACATGAAGTTTCTATTTAAAGTCCGAGAGCAAGGGACATGTAATATGTAAACAAATATCTACATAGGGGAGGAGGACTAAGTTTTGGTCATATTTAACTTTTAACTTTTTGTCAGCAGATCCTTGGTGCAAGAGGATTATACTTTAGAAAGAATCATTTTTACCCAGAAAATGTGACCCAAAAAGAACCAGTTTTTTCCAGTTATGATGCCCAAAGCAACTTTTTCCAGGAGATAAAGAAACTCAATCAAGAACTTATTTAGATTTAGAGTTATTTTTATCGCTAAGGTACATAAAAGAGTCAATGATTAACCATCTAAAAGTAATCCACCAATCAAAACAAGTTCACTTTCATCTGCGCTTTTTAGCAGTATTTACCACTTTCCACTTACTTTCAGACTACTTATTTTTGTATAGAAAATATTGGTCGTCCAGCGGCATAACATTTAAACGTAGCAAGACATTGCTACTGCTACTCCTGTTCGTCTTGGTGGAGTGTTATCATGAGTTTTCCTGGTGCTGCAATTCTTGAGAAGTTAAATGAAAATATTGATTGGGAGCTTTTAAGTAAAATAAATATTTCAAATGAAACTAAGAGCATTCATGGCCTCCTAAACTTAGAAACTCGCGATTTCCTTGACAGAAAACTAACTGACTTCAGAGCATATAAGAAGTCTCTAGAGACCCTTGCTGAAAAGGTAATTTAACTTATTATTTATTTCAAATATTCTTTGGACTAACATAGCAAGCTTCATCAGAAAACATGATCAGTCCCATTGATAAATGTATTTGTCCAGGGTATAGCATAGGCTATTAAATGCTAAATTCTAAAAAAATTTAGGGTAAAATTCTAGTTTAGCTACTTTTTGCTATCTTGGAAAGGGGTTACATTTGGAAAATAGAACTTTCAGTAATGATCCAGGGTCAAAATCATACTCTGGAAAGGCATTGCCAAGCTTTTATTGTAACTTTCTTCTGATTTCTAAGTCTTAGAAATTTACACAAGACATTACCTTAAACAGACTTTGACTTGGGAAGTTATCCTATATTCTGTTATTTTGGAAAACTTCTCAGAATCTAAAATAAACAAGTAGCCTTGTTGTTATGTTAGATTTGAGATTTTGTTGATGTTGTATTAAAAATGATTCCTTGCTCATCTGCAATCAAAATTTGCTTGATGCAAATCATTTTTGCTACCATTATGTTCAAATTCAATTCCTCCACACTGTCCCAAATATGCAGATAACAATAGGCTAAGCTCTAAACCTAAAAAGTAAACTTTAGAATGCACAAGAAATTTATGGAATTATAATTTTTAACCATTATTCATTTCTATATTTTGGAAAATGAAGTTAAGGCCATGATTTCAAATATCATGATGTCTCTGATTTTTTTTTTTTTTTAACTACTATTTAGGCATGACTTTTTTCTGATGCAAGTTCAAACACTTTGAATTGTGGTTATAGGCTTATTGATTTTCCAATAGCACTGGCAAATCATTGCACCCATATTCCAGATAGCAGTATAAAAAAATTTCAGGAAAAAAATAAAAGGTAAAAGTATTTTTATGATGACATTGATAATTGCATTTGATTATATTTCTGGTTGTAGCATAAACATGTTTTAAAAAAGGATTACAGATAATGGCTAGGGTCAAATTGGGGTAAATTTATAGCAAACAGTATAACTGGCCTTCATATAAAGTGAATATACTACTTGATGACTTTCTTTATGCTCTTTATGAATATAATAATTGCTTCTACCAGAAATTTAAATTTAAGCACTTTTTAGCCTAACCTAAACTAACCTTGTTATAAATAATTTTACCACTGAGAAAATGTAGCATTATTTTTTCAAAGGAAAAGATGGCACTGAGAAATTGTAGTATTATTTTACAGAAAATGGGTGATAAGTCATACTCTAATTGAAAATTTTTCATTTTAAAGAACTCAAAAAGTGCTTAACTTTGAATCTGTGATTAAAGCAATTATTATATTTGTAAAGAACATAAAAAAGGCATCAAGAGGTATGTTCACTTTATTGGTAAGTCAGTTACATGGACTGTCATAATTTTTTAAAATTTGTCATTTTTAAGAGCAAAAAAAGTGCTTAAATCTGAGTTTCCAGTAGAAGTGATTATTATATTTGTAAAGAGTATAAAAAAAGGCAGTGAGTGGTATATTCATTTTATACAAAAGCCAGTTATACTGTTTGCTATAAATTTACCCAAAATGGAACAATTGAATATGCCAATATATTTACTGAATGTTAAAGCATTTTATTAGGTTCCTTGATATAACAAAGCACATGTGAATTATCTTTCCTTATTGTACTCCTTCATCTAGTGATTTTACAACCAAGAATGGTTTGAATCTTCTGAACCTGCCTTTTGTTGGCCTGTTCATGCTTCTTTTGTCTGATTTTAACTAAACTGTTATTGAATTGTCTTTAAACATTGAGTTGCACTTGTAACAACTAAGGATCAGAATCTTGTATGCTGCTCCATATATGTATAATACAGATATTAAATACCTGATGTTCTTAACCACAACCAGAACTGATGTCTCACTTCAATTCACACAAATATTTAGGATATTAGACTCCATATTAAACACAAGTGCCTCAGAACTTCAGCTTCATACAAGTACCTTGACTTCCAAAAAAATATGTATCTCAATAACACACATAAACAAATATTATGTTCTAAATACAAATCTCACCTTAGAGAAACAAGATTTCCTCTATCTGTCAGCAATTTAATCCATAGGGACAAGTGGTTGATGACTCAGGTGGCAGGTTAGCTACATTGAAACCATTATCTAACTCATCAACAGCATGCTAGTAACATATAACTCATTTATAACACAAGCCTTCTTATATTTTATTATAATGTTTTATACAAAATGAACTTTTTGAATATGATTAAAAGGCATAATGGGTCACTATCTCCAAAAGTATGGGTGAGCATCAATTTTGATAACTTTGTCTGTGCTGTTTCAAATTATCAAGTCTAGTGATGATTGTGTTTGGCCATAGGTAATTCTAGTTGATGCACTAAATAACTACAACATACAATTCATATGCCAACAAGTAATAAAAGGGCTTCAATCACTTTTATATTTTGTAATATAAGCTGTATATACTGTAGGGTATATATATATATATATATATATATATATATATATATATATATATATATATATATATATATATATATATATGTATGTATATATATATATATATATATATATACTTGATTCCTAAACTATTTATGATATAGGATTAGAGTACCACTCTCAGAGGCTAAGGTATCTGACCTAATGAACACCTACAAAAATATCCCAAAATGTCATTTTCCTGAGATATCTGGCAATGACAAGATAAATTAATCAACATGCATAGCTTATTATATACTAGAGGCAAAACACAACTGTCTGAGCTCTGGAAGTAGACTTCTTAGTAGTGATACAATGCCATGTTCAAGTTGTGTAGAACATAGAGCTATTCCCTATAGACTAAAAGTTAAAATTCAGTATCTCTTCTCAATTTTGAGGAAACTTCTGTAATTGTCAATAAGGAAGATCTACATTCTGAATCTTTGTGTTGTTTTTTTTTTTTTTTTTTTTTTTTTTGCATGAAATATGCATAGGCTGTAATGCAATGGCCCAGAAGCAGATTGAAACAAGTCCAACTATCATCCAACTCATAGATGGGGAAGATCAGTTTTTTCCAGAGCCTTGTTATTTGCTGGGATATCTGATCTTAACCAAACTTAATAAGAAATAAAATTTAGTGTCTTAGTTGCACCTTTTGGTTGCTCATACACAATTTGGCTTCTTCAGGAAGGAGAAATAGTTGGGAATCTTTATATTGTTGTCATCAGAACATTTACAAGAATAGCTTTTTGGATCATAGAAAAACTTTATGGGAACTAAGATCTGGTATCCAAGCCATGATTTTGGGGGTCAGCTCACTTTTGGGAGGGATAAAGAGGACCTTTCTTTAGACCTTCTTAGATTAGAGGATCTCTAAGTTCTTAACCTCAGGATATTTACCATTCTTATCATTATGATATCAACGAAAATATAATATCAGATATTGACCAAAGTAAGTACTAGTAGTGCTAGGAAGTAAGTGCTAGTGTCCTAGTTATACCTCTTATGAATTAAATAATTCATATTAATGAATTATTCAATATATGAATTATACCAGCCAAGACTGAACGAAAAGTTCAGTCTTGGCTGAACTTTTCGTTAAGAACTAATTATGCCAAGGCTATTTTAAAATAAAAACAAATGGATTTTTAACTGAGAACTTTTATTGTAAGTGTTTTATTGTTTTTTATTTTTTCTTTGCTGAAGACGGCCCTTAGATATAGGGCTGAAATATTCAAATAGGTTTTGTTGGTTCACTGACTTGGGAAAAAAGTCCTCATTGTGTTGCGGAGCAACACTACTGCTTTCGTAGTTGTTTTTTTTTTTTATTTTTTTCACTGTGATCAGCGACCTGTAGCTCCGAAGTGGTAAGAGTTAAAAATTTGAGATTTTTCAGAGGGAAGGGAAACGTGAAACAGAGTAAAAAAGTTCCAGAGAAGTTCCTAAAATTTCTAACAGTTTTCCATAAAAAAAAATAAAACGGTTTTTTCCTTAGAAACTGTGCATTCGATGTTTGGCGTCAAGTTAAGACGACCCTAGCTTTGGAAATAAACTTGTTAGAAATACAGTTATGCTGAACTCATGTAGAACTTTCATTTGTCTCTTCAAGAACCGGAGCACAAAATTCCGTAGCTCTTACAGATTTCCCGGAAATAATTCCGGAAAAGTCCATCTCGTTCCGATTTTTTTTGGAATTTTCTCAAATTTTCGATTTTGATGTTTCTTGTATTTTTATCGAGTAGTGCTATAAAAAGTATGCAAGAAGAAGTGAAGTGTTCTATATACCAAGTTGCTTCGTTCTCTAAGAAATAATTTCCGAAGTTTCGATGCTCTAGAGGTAACTTCTGTTCTGGACCAGCTAGAATTTTTTTTCCAACGCGGTTCGACAGGTCTCGATCTCCTAACAACTGGAGCTTACAATAGTTTCTCCGAAATAAAATTCCTTCTTTGGGTTTTTCTATTTGGAAGTTTTGTCATGCCCTCGGGGCAATTTAAATTTTTTGGTGAATTTGGTTTGTTTTATATTTTCCTAGTTTAGACCATCAAAGTTAAGCAGAAAACTATAAGACGTTATTTCCGTATCTCTTTCAGATTTCCCGGAAATAGCAACTGTGTCCTGTAGGGCACAGTTGCACGTGTTGCTCCGCAACTGTGCCCTAAGGAACAGGGCACAGTTGCTGCAACACTTCCCGTTGCACAAGCAACGGAGGTCTAGTTATTCTCTCTTTTGCTCTTATGAATTAGAATCCAAAACAGCATTTAAGGGATATAATGGGTATAATTTCTTCTTATTGTGATATCTAATTGAAATGATTACTAGATTGCAACCAAACTGATTGTAAAAGTTAAGAATAAGTCTGTTAGTTGTACTTTCAGGAGTTCATGCATGATATAACCTCTATGGATCGAGTTCGTTGGAACTTGTTGTTATCAAATCTCAACCAAACTTTGCTGGACACAAGTGGAAGTGTCCAAAAGAGGTGTTCACTTTTGGAGTTAAGCTGAAAAAAGTTTGTAATTAACATAGCAACCAACAATAATGACATTATTTATCAATCTTATACATGAAAAATGTAGTCTTTTGTAGACAATTTATTCCATTAAAACATTTTTTAATTACAAAAGGCACTAGATGTGGCAATTTCCTTTAAAAGACATTAAATAGCTCTCTATGATGTTACAGTGCCCTGCTATCTGAGTGGAACAGATGAAAAAAAAAGATGCCATTTATGCACATAATGTAGTTCAAACAACTTATCTTGTTTTTCAAGCCAATAGGTTTTCCTCATTTTTCAAGCTATTTGATGGTAAGTTTCCTATATAGAGGTTTTCAAACAAGGCAGTTTTAATAGTACACTTCTTGTTTTGATCTGCCACTATTTTCAGTAGTTTTGCGCTATTGTATTTTTCAGTATTGTACATGATCATCTCTTATTAGATTGCTAGCTACTGCTGCAACCTGGATCCAGACCTGATGCACTCTTTGTGAGAATAGGGAAAACCCCTGTACGTTTTCATCAGGATATCTAGCAGAAGGGGCTATTACATTTCAACCAAATGTTACAGGAAGTAATGACAAGTGTCCTAGTTGTGACTATTGGAAGTTTGAGCCCAATTCAAGCTGTGTGGATAAGGGAGCTCTAAATTCTACTTATCCTGACATTTATTATAAAGGATTGTCAGATCTTCTGAAATTTGGCAAGAAATAAAAGCTCATGTCCTAGGTACACCATTTTAGTAATCAGGACCCAATCTGAACTTTTCAGTGCAGGGCCCATGGATTCTTGTCATTAATCCATGTAGTGGTCATAGTTGTTGATTTTGTGGGGTCTTTGCCAATTTTGACTGCTGTAGGGAAGTTGTCCCTATATTATTGTTATCACAATTTCTACTCGTTAGGCTGCAGCATCTAAGCCAACCTTAACAGGGAGGCAAGAGTAAGTGTCATGCTTCAGTCCCTTTGGTACATTGTTCTCAATATGAACTGTTATTCTCTTGAATCAAAATGATTACCAGAAGGAGTAGTTGGATCATAATGAAACTAACAACAGCTAACATCCTGGTTATATCCTTTTCTGGGTAGGCCATACTACTACTACTAACAACTCACCAAGTCACCTGAGGCCAACACAACTACATATGTTCTTCCTCCATTCTAGCCTATTCAAAGTATCTCTTTACACCCTACTAGGAAGTTCCCATTTCCCTTAATTCTTTCCTGATGACTGGGTGACCTGCTTCCCATTTAGCCCTAGATGGTTGGCTAAAAAGGACATTCTTCGGCAGTTTATCAGCCTTCATCATCAAAACATACCCTAGCCATCTCGACCCTCCTCTCATTATAACCCTAGAAGTGGGATTGAACCACACTTTTCATACAGCCTACTGTTTGAAATATGGTCAGTCAGTTGGATACCCATAACAGTCTCTAGTCAATTTCTCTTGAAAACATTTAGCAAATCCTCCTGTGATTTTTGGAGCACCCATGCTTTAGATCCATATTTGACCACTTTCATCTATGTAGCTTCTAATTTTTAACCTTTGTTTGCCAGCTTATCTTCCTATTCTTCTATATTTTTTTGATTGTGAAAAAACACCCTGGGGCTTGGCTATTCTACTTTTGACATCTTCACTCCACCTACCATCTTTGCTAATAATACTAGTGGGATAAGTGAAGCTGTCCACTTGATTAATCTGTTTGTTAACGATTACCTTTTCATTTTCACTTATTCCTAGCCTTAGCAACTTAGTCATCCTAACATTAATTTTCAAACCTATTCTAGCACCCTGAACTTGATGAACTTCTAAAATTTTATTCATTTTGCTCATACTTTCATCTAGGGTGCTTAAATCGTCAGTATTATCTAAGCACATGAAAGTTCTTCTTCCCCATTTGATTCTGTGTTCTCCCATCCTCTTTATGCACTCCTTATGTCTGGCTTTTTGACGTAAGATGTCAATCTGACCTCAATGGCGGAAGAAAAGGTAATCTTAATCGTTTGTCAGGTCTCAAACAAATTCAATGGGGATTAGGAGCTATTCAGAACAGGTTCATAGCTGTTCTGGCCTCAAGGATTGGTAAAGTAAAAGGGGCCACTGAACTTTTGCCATCAGCAAATCTATCAGGATGAATCCCAGCCTAATTTATTTTGAAGTAGGAGTGTGTATCCTTGTTGTGCTTTTTGGCCTTCAAAGTCAAGTAAGTGTAGGGCAATTGACCTAGTTTTGCATTTTGGAGGCACAAATATGATCCAACCTTTGAGGAAGAGGGTTCCTCCATTCTTGTTTTCATTATATTTATTGAAGCAGGTTATCAGATATAAATAAAACAAGTTCGGAAGTAAGAAGTAATATCCTACTTGTGCTTTTAAGGGGCAAGAGCTGGTTCTTCCTCAGTGGGTAATAAGAGTAGGAGGATGAATCCTGTAACCAAGGTATCTACCAGAACATGTGTTTGGATTCATCAAAATTTGGTGGAAACCAGAAGTTAGTTCCATGCTCAGTGTCAGACATCTTGGGGTACTAGCATTCCAAGGGGACAGGTAGGAGGATGTCATAAAGAATGATTTAAAGGAAATTGGAACTTCCTGAGCGGGTGTAAAGTGTTTAAATGGATTGGGATGGAGGAGGAGCATGCGTAGCTGTGTTGGCCTCAGGTGGCTTGGTCCTGTGGTAGTTGTTAGTAGTAGTAGTAATAGTTTTGCTTGTGTTGGTCTGTAACTGTGACCAAGGGATCCCAGTTGCTGAAATGCTTCATGGGTATGTTTTTGATGCTGTAGGCTTTTGGTCCTTGAAACTACAGAGTTGGTATTTGAAATTTATTTTTTTTAAGTCTAGCCTGCTACTTAATGCTAAAATGGTAATATGGCCCCTTATAGCAAACGAATTGGGGATTCTCACTAAGAGCTTTTTTTTTAAATGATAGATCTTTTTTATGGAAATTCTTATCCTACTTTAAATTAAAAGCAAAGAAAAACTAATACTAGAAAACTTTACAAATTCATGAGAGGTCATTTTGGTTTCCCTCTCTCATCCTTTACAAAATCTTGAACACTCCCTTGCTTGGACCAGTTATTGAGAAGGGGAATTCTTCATCTCACCCTGTTGTTGTAGAGGGGTAGGCTGTGTTCAGTTTAACGCTCTCCCAATGAGCTATTTCGGCTTGGTAGGCTGTGTTTCTTTTAAGATCTGTTATTTTTAAAGTACCGCGGGTCTGCATACAAAATTGTGTTAGCTACAATTATTGTGATATTATGAAGTGAGAATTATTTTCTGACTTCACATTGTCCAAATACTTTACCCCCACCTTCCCCTAATGTGGAAATATATAGCCCAAATTATATATTTTCCATCTATTCAGTCACTTCTCTTTGTCTCTTCTCACACTAAGTTGAAAGAAACCAGTTTTCAGTATGTCAATGCATGAACAACTTGAGCTGCAGGGAATATATCATACAAGTACCCACGAAATGGCAAAAAAAAAGATGATCTTAGGCTCCTCTTGACAACATACCGCTCTTGAGAACTAAGTATTGTATTGTATCAGATTAACGACGCTTCTTGACTACTAAGGTCCCTGCGTCGGCCCTGCAGGTTGAGAACTAAGAACAGCCAAAGAATTGAAAATTGAATATTTATGCGAAACATAACTATTCCTAAAATACAACTGTAAACTAAACAGAAACATCAAATTGCAGCAAATCCCTGTCGGAACTTTAACTGTTCTGTCTCTGATAAGGAGTCTCATAGAGGCGAGACGTATTGTGGGTGTTGGAGGAAAATGGCTGAATGCATTTTAACAAGTACAGGGCGTAGGAGCGCAAAATGGAAACTGGACTAATATGATTTATCATCGAAGTGCCACTTTCACTCCAACGCTGTGCTGTATATTCACAGAAAAGCGATTGTGAAACAACACAAGAATTCTGTGGCCACTGATGAACTGCCAGATGTCTCCCAAGGATGGCAACTGAAAGTTCGATGTCACCTTTCTTTTTCATTACTTTTGGCTCATCAGTTGTGATTTGTTCAGTGTTTCCACTATCCCCGAATTTTCGGGGATTTCCCAAAAAATCACAAAAACGGAGCGGCAGAAACGCTTGGGCTTAGGAGCGCCAAAGCTGTAAATGTGGCCCTGTGCTTGAGCATAGCAAGTTTAGTGTAGCTGGCGTGGAAACCAGTTTCAGCGTTGTCGAATGACAGTCTTGGAGAACTATGCTTACCTTGGTCGTAAACAGCCATAAACAAGGCCAAGATAATTCGTCGAAGTAGACTTTTTTTTGCTGTACAACAACAGACAAAGAAGCAGTATATTTTCCACTTTTTGCATATATATATCTATACTAGCTGTTGGGGTGGCGCTTCGCGCCACCCCAACACCTAGTTGGTGGGGTCGCTTCGCCCCCCCCCCCCCCAAGCCCCCCCGCGCGCGTAAGTCGTTACGCGCCATATATTTTTTTAACTACGTAAAAATTGCGAATATACAACATTCTTTGATGTCCCATTGTCTGTGCATATAAATAGATTGTCAGGTTTACCGACTCTTGAACATGCAACATAAAATTGTCCATGGGAAAAACAGTCCGTATTCAGATCTACACCTCATTATTCTAATGATTGCTCTTGAGCTTTGTTGATGTTGATTGCTAATCGAACATTCCCTGCGTCCCCGTCGTCATTTATATATCCCCCTGTGCCCCCGGCATCCCCGTTGTAGTTGTGTCCCTGTGTCCCGGTCGTCATTTATATTCCCAGTATCCCGGTCGTCATTTGTGTCCCAGTGTCCCAGTCTGCAATTTCTCTTTGAGCGTCCCGGTCGTCAGTTATATTCCCTGTCGTCATTTGTGTCCCAGTCTGTAATTTCTCTTTGAGCGTCCCGGTCGTCATTTATATTCCCTGTGTCCCGGCTTTTAGTTTTCTTTTTCTCCTTTATTTTTCAGTTTTTTTCCTTTTTTTAGTTTTTTTTTTCTTTTTCAGTTTTTAGTTTTGTTAGTTTTTTTATTAGTTTTTTTTTCTTTTTAGTTTTTTTTTGTAGTTTTTACTTTATTTTTAGTTTTTTTTCTTTTTTAGTTTTTAGTTTTTTACCTTTTTTTTAGTTTTTTAGCTTTTTTAGTTTTTTTTCTTCTTTTGTATTAATGCTAAAGCCAAGGTTCGAACCTGGAACCTCTCGGACCTAGAACCTGGAACATAACGCTTTACCAACTCAGCTACTTCGGCTTGAATACATTCGTTTTGAGCAGCTTCCTCGGCTGTTGCCATTGTAGGTTCTTCAGTCATTTTACAATTAGAAATTTCTCTTTCAACGATCTTCTTACAATTAAAAATTTGTCTTTGAACGATTTTCTTAAATACCTGTGTCCTGGTCGTCATTTATATTCCCTGTGTCCCGGTATCCCAGTCCGTAATTTCTCTTTGAGTGTCCCGGTCGTCATTTATATTCCCTCTGTCCCGGTCGTCATTTGTGTCCCGGTCTGTAATTTCTCTTTGAGTGTTTTTTCTTTTTAGTTTTTTTTAGTTTTTTACCTCTTTTCTTTTTTTTTCTTTTTCTTCTTTATTTTTCAGCGTCACTATGAAATACACTGGAAATTTCTAGTGTTGGTGTGCTCGTCTGAGTTAGTTAAGATCTCTGAGATTTACTTCCTTTTTTCAGTTTGGATGTGACTTTTTAGCACCAGAATCATGCAAAGTTCAAGATTGCCAATTTTTATTGTTCAATTATGCTCTTATTCAATTCCATATTACAGCATACAGTTCAAGCTACAAGATTCTATCGTTTTTGACACAGCATGACATAGGTGAGAATTTTAACTTTTTGATAGATTCAGGTGTTAGCAACAGACATAACTGTCGACGCGCGAAAAAGTACTTTGAATTATGCATGAATAGGCCGAAAACTACGTTGCCTCTGCTCAGCTACCCTAATTCAAAAGGTGCAATATGCACAACTTAAGGTTTATTGTAGAGGGGAAAAATGATAAAATGCTTTGATTTGGCAATGACTATACACCCTGTTTATGAAGACCTTTTACTTTTAGGGTGTCTAGAAACTGCAAAAAATTGTTGATGTCGAAATGTCTTAAGTAGACCCGAGACGGTCAATCATTTTAATCAAAAACATCCGTCAATCGATTGACGAGTGCTTCAATCAACCCTTGACCAAATCTTGACCAAAGCTAATTTCAAGTTTAATTTTAACTCACGGGAAGTGAAGTGTAATGTGTGTGAAATGCAGTCTAATACTGTTTTGGCGTTTCTTGTATGTTCTTCGGTTGCGTTCAAACGAAAACAACAATAAAACAGAAAATAGAAGAAATATAAGAAATAAGAAAATAGAAAACGTCGTTGGTTCACAACTTCTTTTTCTACTCGAATGCCTTGTACTCGTGGTTGAAACTTGTTCTTAAAACATAAATTGTCCTTTTTAGTTTGGAAACTGTAAAATATGGTTTCAATGTTTCTACTGCCCGTAATATCCTGTTAAATGCTACTCTTTTCTTATTTCGTTTATAATAATCTCTAGTTTTAGCTTTCTATAACTCTGGGTGATCTCGGTATAACTCTCTCAATAAACAAATAAACTCGCGTTCTGCAGTTCTGCTTACTTTCGACGTGTCTTCCATTGTTAGTGGCGTGTGACTGACGCAATACTTGAACAAAACTAGTTTAGACAGTCAATCACCCTTGTCAACCGCTTGAGTCATTCCAAATTTCTATCAATCACAGTTAACGCTGGAATCAAGCATCAAACAGGTTCCTAGACGGTCAATCATGCTTGAATCAATCGATTGACGGAAGCTTTTGGTCAAAATAATTGACCGTCTCAAGCCTCCTTAATATTTAACTTTTTGACAAGGAAGGAAACGTGATATAACACACTTTGAAAAATTAAGGTAGGCCTACAAGAAAACAAATTGGATCATTTGATTGGTTGGGTTGAGTTGTCATGAGCTGTACCTTAATAAAAATATTATTATTGTCAATTTGGAAGCATTAATTACAGTCTGTTTTTATTCAATAGCTCTTGATATTCTTGAGTCTCCCTTTTTTCACTTTCCCGAAGAAAAAAATAAAAGAAGCATTTTCAAAATTAGCTAAAAGCCAAAAAAAGAAACGGAAGTTAAATGCCAACAAGCCAAATAAAATTCCAAATAAGCTCCTTAAATCAAAATTTGTCTTTCCTTCTCTTCTCTCTCTCTCCTTCTCTCATTTCTCTGATACTTTATCTTATTTATGATTGGTATCGCTTGTACAGCTTCAAAAACGTTTGACCCCTTCTTATATGTTTTCTTTTCTTTTGAATAGATGTGCAGCTAAAGTTCAACTGCTATGCATTATTGGGTGAATGCTTACTGAAAATGAGCCGAGGTGAAGAATGCATGCAAGTGATCGATCGCTACTTCTCAGAGACCTCTCAAGGAAGATCTATTCAAGAGGTAATCTATAGTTATAGCATCATAGTTATAACTATGATATTGTTTGCATCGTATTATTATAATAATACTAGCTGGGTCACGGTGGCTTCGCCGCCGGGCCCCATCATGGCACGCGGCAGGGTTCTATATATGGATTCTCATTGTTCCCTGTGTTATAACCACTGACAGTGCTGGGTCCTGGCGGCTTCGCCACCGGGCCCAAGCATGGCACGCGGCAGACTTCTGTATATGGATTCTCATTGTCCCTTGTGTTCTAACCGCAGACAGTGCTGGGGTCCCCGCGGGCCCCAGCATGGTACACGGCAGGCTTCTATATATGGATTCTCATTATCCCTTGTGTTCTGGGTCCCGGCAAGGCTATGTTATTTTTGGACCGAATTGATGAACCTATATTGGTTTGGTTTTCTGTTTTAAGGTTTTCGAATTGCTTTAATCCATTGTCAAAATATATAGAAATATTAGTGAAATCACCAGTTTTTTACATTTTAAGCAATTTAATAATAATTTCTTTTTGACGTTAATTGACACTTTGATAAATTATAACGGTCATGTAACAGACGGACACTACATTTTTATATATATAGATACTTCATAAATGGATCACAGTTATTAGTAGAATCACTAGTACGTTTTCTGTTTTTTTATCTCTATCTGAAAGAGGCGGGCCTTATTTCACTCAGGAATAATAAAACAACCCAGATGAAAAGATGGACCTGAACACTATAAAACTCAAGGCATACTAACCCAATTGCATCATCCTGGTTCTTGTCTATTGATGAAGTACTCTGCCTTCCATGGTGTAAAACTAGTAACTTCCTTTAAATTGTAACCTTTTAAGCTACATATATTGATATGTTCTTACACAAATCTGTAAGAGTGAATAATGAGCGTTTCCCTCTGAGTTCCACCAAAGACTCTCTTGGAGACCTAAGTACCCTTTTGCCGTTTTTTGACCCCTCTCCTTCTCTATCAAAATGTGTTCACCAGTAAAATTGTGGTGACAATGAGTATTATATTTGTTTGGACAGACCTTTGAATAGATAATAAAATTTAATTTCTTTTTTTGTATATAATTTTTAGTAATTTTGCCCCTGGGGCAGAAATCAGGGTAAAATTTGTAGTGCTTCAATTAATATGGTAACTAAAAAATAAATATCGAATTTGATGCACCCTTAACATCTTTCCAAATACAAAAAAGATTCTATAGGTTCTATAGTAAAGTTTCTGACGGCAGTCAAGCTGTGTTCAGCGTTTACCTGTATTTAATGCTGAATTCAGAATTCCTGGCTCTGAATTCCACCAATAATTAACCGTTTAAATCATTTCAGATTGGTTCAAAGGAGCTCCTTTCCTATTGAAAAAAATTGGTTTAGAAGTATGTTTTTTTTGTGTGTTTGAGCCTTCTGTTTTCTACCATGGGCAGACTAAGTCATCACTTCCAGCGAAAGCCGAGTATTTGTTGTGCAACGAAATTGCAAATTCTCAATGCACTCGTCGGTTCTGTGATGCTTTACAGATTTGAGACGTGGCAAACATCGCCCGTAAATCTCAAGACTATTCATGTATTTCAGTCAAAGAGCCTGGTGAGGATAACAATTCTGTGATGGTATAACTTCGTCAGCAATGGGAAGTTGTTGCAGCTCACTAAGCAGCATCGGTTTTCTACCTAAGCAGTCGAGCACACTTTGCGAAGGTTTGGACACCTGTTGCGAATACCTCCACATCTACCCACAAAGACGATCTACGACTTCAATCCTACCAAAAGCAGTTGTAAGCAACTCTGGGGCCAACCGAAGAAGCGATGATCCGAAAGCCTACCCGAGTTATTGACGATGGAAAACACCAGACAGAGCTAAACACAAACACTTGCCATGGACCGAAGTGGATAGAGGAGACAGATGTCACTCGTTGCGCCAAGCAGCGTCCGGCAGGAGACATAAGTCAAGTCAGTAGGTCAAGTAACTGTAAACACACAGGTTTTGCAACTATAGTTAACAAAATTTATTCTAACAATGCACAATTTAAACTAAAATAATAAGTTGAATTTGGGTTCTGATAGGAATCAAATAACGCTCTGCCAACCAGATTTCACGTACGGAATCGACATAGAACATCGACGGAGTTGGAGTCGATTTACTGCAATGGTTATATTTAATGCATAATACCTCTGGGAGCATCTAGAAGCTTATTCTTGAAGGATTCTCCTTTTAGGTAGTTCTATCAGCTTTGAGAGACCGTCAAATATTTGTATGTTACCAAACGCCATTTTTGAAAAATAATCCGTGTGTGTTTGATTCACTTCTGTATTGGAACACAGTTTTCAGATATATTCCTATGTACACTGGAGAATATCTTTCTTCAAGTCTTTTATTTATTTAAAGATCTTTCTGTTAACAACATAGTCTAATAAAAAAGAACAGTTTTATATCTAACTTTAACAGTATAACCTATCTTTTTTCTTTTTTTTTGCCAGTATAGCTCTAACCTATGTTCTTTCTATAAAGCACTGAAAACTTCGACATTGCTGACATCAAAACACAATTTAATGTACTTAACAATATTTTGGCGTGTTTTTTTTCTGTCAAGTTTGCTGGTAGTGTTGGTAACAGTAACATAGTTTGATTTTTTTTTCTAGGGTGAAGTTTCTTTTTCAAAACTTGAAATTCAACTACGAATTCAGAAGCTAAAAGCCTGCCTCATGGAAAAGAATTTGAATGAAGCAGAAAAAATTATGAAAGAACTGTTAGATGCGGAAGCTGATGTGAGTATTCTTCTAAGTACCAAATTTCGTTCTCTGTTTTCTATCTGTGTCTCTAAAGAAAGAACGTGCATAGAGTCGTCCATAGGCGTTCATAGGACGTCCAAGATATTGCTCAATTTGTTTCATGTGGGAAACCAATAGTAAGCTGAAACACAATTAAAAAACCAGCTCCCTGCCTAGAAACCCTTCTGAAATTACATTGGTGCCATTCTTTGGTTTGGGATCGCGTATTTAACATACGTTAAGGTACTCGCTTGATCGTGGCCAACACTCGTATAAGAAATTGAATGGGCTACTACAGGAGAATAATACTAATGATGATAATCTTAATTTTAATCCAACAAAAAACGGAAAACTGTTTAAAAATACGGACATCTTTTGCAACCAGTGAACTTGGAAGCATAGCGCTAGCATCCACAGTGCTTCATGTTAGGTACAGGGTTGCCACCCGGTAAAAAAGTTGCTGTATTCTTGAAAAAAAAATTACTAAATCAGCGCATAAATCACTAGATTATTGACTAGGAATCACTAGAAACCACTAGATTTACAATACTCTTTATCAATGTTTTGATAATTGTTTTGTTTCTTTACCATGTTCTATACAGGTGCTCCTATATGAAGGAGGCAAAATTACCCCCCCCCCCTTAAGATGTGGAAAAACACCTCTAGATTGATTTTTTGGTTTTCCTTAAGGGAAAATTAGCCTTGAAATTTTTAAAAATGCCTTTTCGTATCTTTATGCAGAGAATAGAACAAAATCCTTGCTTCCTCTCTGTATGTTCCCGAATTGATACCCTTGGCTTATACCCCGATCACTGAGAGTCGGTTATCGGTGATCTAATAGAAATATTTGCTTTTCGTTTTTAATTTCTTTCCTTGTCGATTCGAAATCCCAGTTTTTTTCCCCAAAAAATATTGAAACTATTTTCTTCCTACTCCAGTTGAACTAGTATAATTCTTGGACACCAGCAACAATTTTGAAAATGGCCTTTTTATATTTCTCATGTATCAAAATTGTCTCACTCTACACAAATTTAAATAAGCATTGATCTTATTGCTTCTTTAATAAAAAAAGAGATACTTGTTAATTCTGCGGAACACACCCAAGAAATGAAATTTAATTCTAATGAATTCTAATGAAATATACCAAAATATGATAAAAATATAATACTTTAGTTTATGTGATAATACAATTTGAACTGTATATTTGCACATTAGGGGGGGGGGGGCGGCTGAGGGTAAAGTCATGTAACCTAACCTTACCTCCACCCCCGTAATTTGCAAATATATAGCAAATTTTACAGGTCCAATGCATTCTGTTGCCTGTTATTTGTCTTTATGGCTATGAAACCGGTTTTCATAGTTCACACATTCTCCTTATTATACTTAGAAAATTATCATTAGCATACTTTCATTCCCAAACCTATTCCAAGGGGATGCAGGGGTCATGTTAAACCTAAAGATTTAGTTTTGGAACCTTTCAACCATACTAAACAAAATGGATCTCAAACTTTTGATTCATCAATTTTGGGGAGAAAAAGAGGCGTGTTAGGCCATAGCCGTCCAATGTTTTTGGTCAAATAAAAGGGATAACATAAATTTTAATTTTAGTTCAAATGAACCCTCTCCCGCTGTTCTTGGACCGTTGGTTCGATACGATCACCCGTGGAAAAGGAAATTAATTAAAACGTATCTGTGATATTTCGGCAAAAGAGAAACACAAAATTCAACTTTTTTACAAATAGGGGCTTGAAGTCTCTATAATAGGGTTATCTTGTGCGCCGAATCTAATGGTATGATTTTAATTAAAATTCTTTGACTTTTAGGGGATCTTCCCTCCCTCTTTTGAAAATAATAAAAAAATTTGTAGTTTCATAGCCTTCTATGAGTAAAGCTAGGCTTAATGAATCTTATATATTTTGAATCAACATAATAATCCGATGATATATTGATTGATATCAAAATTCTGTTTCTTAGAGTTTCTGTTACTATTGAGCCGTTTCCCCCCATTCTTGCAGTACATTACGGTATAAACTGTTTGATACGTTAGCATATGAATCCAATCCGTTATCTGCGCTGATTTGGTGTTTCAATTACAAATAAGAGAATTGAAGAAGTATTTAGAGTTTTGATTAGATATTTGAAGAAAGATTCAACTATTAGACAATTCCCAGGGTGGATACCCCCTTACACCCAACCGACTTCAATCATCAAACTAAAAATGATTTTATCTATCTAGTTATATTACAAACCCTGTTATACAAATCACTTTTTTTCATTCTGAAAATTACATTTAATGTATACCTACCTTCTTATTTTTCAATTAAATAGAAAAAATTAGTCTTTTCAACTGAAAGTGCGAAGCATCATCAAAATTTAAAGCGAATAGAAATTATTACGTATATGAGGGGGTTATCCCCTTCTCAGTACCTCGCACTTTACGCTAAAGTTTGACTTTTGTCCCAATTATTTAAAAATGACTTTTGATACAAAATGACCGTTTAATTAGAACAGTAAATATTTACAAATTCAGAAAACACTTTAGCGTTAAGAGTGAGGTGTTGAAGAAGGGTCAACCCCTCATATACGTAATAATTTCTGTTCGTTTGCTACTCCTTACTTTCAGTAGAAACTTAGTTTTGTTTAATTTCTGATAGTTTTTTGATTATTGCTGGGTAATCCAGCTCTCCCTCCCATGGAAAATTTCCTTCCCCCATGAAAACTCCTCCTTGGAAGGACACTCTTTCAAACTTCATAATACATCTAAAGTAATTCAGTAATAGCCTTAAAAAAAAACTATGTTGATCAATTTCAGAATGATTTATTACTAAAAACAATAATATTAGACATGACGAAGGCCTCGTCAAATAACATAATCAGAGAGAGATCAATAACAGAGAGAGAGAGAGAGAGAGAACGAAGACCCCTCCCCCACACGAAAAATGCTCTAGATCCTCCTTTGCTATCAGTTTGCATGGGGCAGGACTTGATTTCTTCATACCCATGACCCCTCTCCCACCCTCCTTGGTTACCGTCTTCAACCATTTCAAGCATGAACATTTTTTTATTCATTTAGGAGGAGGATTCTGCATTTGTTAATTTACATACCGCGCTACCCATACATTATACATTGCATACCATCCAATTCAGACTAATCTACCCTTGTTTTTTTTTTTTTTTTTTTTTTTTTTTTTTTTTTTTTTTTTTTTTTTTTTTTTTTTTTTTTTTTTTTTTTTTCATGACAGGCTGCTTATGAAGAGCGAGTTTGCTCCTAAGTTATACCACGGGATCTTTTTTTTTATTTACGCCATAGTTACCCTCATTGTTTTAATTAAATTAAATAAAAAGCTAGTTTTTTTTTAACTGAAAGTAAGGAGCGACATTAAAACTTAAAACGAACAGAAATTACTCCGTGTATGAAAGGAGCTGTTCCCTTCTCAAAGTCCCGCTCTTTACGCTAAAGTTTGACTTTTTCTCTCAATTCTACTTTATTAAACAGTAAAAAAGTTTAGCGTAAAGAGCGGGGCGTTGAGAAGGGAACAGCCCCTTTCATACACGAAGTAATTTCTACAAAAGAATCCGTATGGAAGTCCCGAAGTGGTCTGAAAATCCTGCTCTTGGTGACGGATTTGCAAGTACAAAATTCTGGATGTGCAAGGACACATGTGTAATACGTCTATGCTTACGAAGTTGGGAGGTGGGGAGGATAAGGGTAAAGCGAGATACAAATAATGTACTATTCTGATTTCAATAAGGTGTAACATGCAGTCTGTTCCAATAACACTTGTTTATTAAACTTTTGTGTCGAAATCTGCTATTTGAACAATGTTTAGTCCTTACCCTGAGGTGACAGGCGAATAAGTGGCCAAAATTTCAATTCTAATATCTTTTTTAAAGGATCCTGGACAATCTTGAAGCGAAAGAGGTGCAATATGTCTTTATTTATGAAGTTGGGGAGAAGAGGACTTGAGCTGCACGACCCTGGAATAATCTGGATCAATTTTTTGCGTGATTCTAACGAAATCAGGCTTAAGGCATTAAATCGCGTGTTCTCTTGTGAGCATTCGAAAACCAACTGATTCTGATTGTAAAAGTTTATATAAACCATTACACGTTCTATATTATCGGCTTATAATTTTCAGATTAGATATTTGCTGGGTGTTATAGAGAATTGCTGATTATGTAAAGTAAGGTAACATTTCATTAAATATTTTAGAGTTTTCTATCTCTAGATCCCGGTGCAAACTTTAAAAACGAAAAGACTGTGAATAAGTTTTTATGGTACAAACACAAATTCTATAATCAAATCATTCAATAGTAAGAAACTTTGCTCCTTTCATTATAGATCTAGTTTCTAGTTTTACTGTGTCTAGTCGAACGTAGAGGGACATCAACTACTTTAAAATGTTGGGGGCTAGTTTTTAAGAAAAAAAAGTTTGGAAGGCCTTTTTTCTCATTTTAAGAAAATGAATATAAGAAAAAAAGAATTTTCGAATTATTTTGGTGGAGAGGGGGGGGGGGGGGAATTTAATACCAAAAAAGTTTGTTTTCCCTTAATCTGGGGGACGAAGAACCTATGGAGGACAGTGGACCCCCTTCCCATCCCTAGGTGGTTTGGAAGTAACTTCTGCCGGTGGCATAGAAGAAAAGTGTATGAAAACCCATTCTGTTTTGTAATCTAATAAAAATCAATATGTCTATGGCTTTAAATTACCATAATTGTGTTGCGAGAGCAACACTTTGGTTTTGTCCCGGTTTTTTTTTTTTTTTTTTTTTTTTCTATGCCGCTGATCTCAGCTTATTCCTGGAAACTGGTAAGGGTCTAACCTGTGCGGTTTTTACGGAAAGTGTGGACCTCAGGCCGGATTGATGAATATGACATTACATTTTGGAAAGCTCCGTAGAACTCTTGCCTGGGGCCAAAAAGGATGGTTTTTGCTTGTCCTCGAGCCAGAGCCTATGGTGTGCGAAGTGAAGTGGAGTTATATAGCCTATGTCAGAGAGGAGTATCTGAAGTTGTGCAGCCAAGCTTTCGTTTCATCAAACCATGTTTCTGCTTTCGAGTGGAAAGCTCCGTTCTAGCAGGCAAGCAGGCAGGCACCAGTTTCAAATTGAAGATGGACTAAAATCTATAAGTGTTAAATATATGCGGTAGTTCCCCGGCCCCACAGCCAATATATCTTCTTTGAGTGATAAATAGAAAAATTTACAGAAACAAAAAAGTGCGATTTTCCCACGGGTCCAAAAGTGCTGCCATCTATTGTTTCTAGCCATTTCTGTTCGTGATTTCAGCTGACTTTACCATTCTTTTTTTTCTACTTGGGATTGCAATAGAGAAATGGTATCAGATATACCTCTTAAACTTTAAAAGTTCTCTCATTGCTAAAGAAATTAGAGCTTATCCTTTGCTCCTTTCTAAGTGGTGGTGTTAGAAAGTTGGCCTCCGGCAAAAAAGTCAACTTTTGAACTAAGATAGATAGAATTTTTTTTCAATGACAATCGATAGACCTTGATGAGCTGATCAAAGTATATGTCATCCATTTTTTGTTACAAAAATTCCTTCATGACATACACCAGTTTGAAAGCTTCAAGGGGTTGACAACTTCAGTGGTAAGGTACACACTTGAACCAAAAATAGGCCGATACCAATTGTGAGATATGTAGGGGACTTCCAAGCAACAGTCGATTATTAGCTTATAATCATCTTTGGCAATGAGGGGTTTGCAACTTTTGCTGATTGGTGTACCTATTATCTGTTTCTGGTGTAATTGATGGTAAGAACAACTTGGTTCCCGATTGTAAGACATGTAGGGGAGTTGTTAGTAATAATCGGCTGTTAGGCTACAATGACTTCAGCGACAAGGGGTTTGGAACTTTTGCTAGTTGGTGTACCCATTATTTGTTTCCGGTGAACTTGGATGTATATCCCGGGAGAGGGACTTGTAAGTAAGAATCGGTTGCTAGAGGAGGCTCACGAGGGGCTACAAATTTGTGCAAATTGGTACACATCTATGGAATCAGGGACCCATAAATTTCCTGTAATGACTCGCCATCCAATAATAAGCGATCCTGGATGGCGAGTCATTACAGGAAATTTATGGGTCCCTGATGGTATTTTGATCCTGAAAAGTTACAGATAGCTTTATAATACCAACAAGATTACATAAGATAATGTTCCAAGTTTCCATCCGTCACGATGTCTACGATTGAAAAGGATAAAGTTCAACCGGCCGCAAAGTGACATTTAGGGGCCTAGTAAGTAATAATCGGCTGTTAGGTTACAATCATTTTCAGAGATGAGGAGTTTGCAACTTTTGCTTGTTGGTGTACCCATTATTTGTTTCCGGTTGAACTTGATGTCTATCTCGGGAGAGGGACTTGTAAGTAAAAATCGGTTCACTTTAGGCTAGAAATTTGTCCAAATTGGTGCACATTGTATTCGATCCCTGTAAATCTGTCGGTAAGAAAGTTCATATCGATGGTCTATCAATCACTGTAACCTAGAATTAAGATGTTACGCAACGGGTACAAACGATAATACAAAACAATGAGGTAGTTTCGTAATAATTAATAGAATGTCATCTATGGTATTTTGATCCTGAAAAGCTCCGGATAGTTTTATAATTAATACCAACTAGATTATACAAGATATTGTTCCTAGTTTTCATCCGTTACGATGTCTACGATTGAAAAAGATAATGTTCAACTGGCTGCAAAGTCAATTTAGTCCTTTCTTTCACTATTCTTTTGTTGTTGTTTTTTCAACGCTGGGGTGTGATCATGTGATTACTGATTGCGTTCTTCTTTGAACATACTGTTTTAAAAGCTTCGATAGGCTGACAACTTCAGCATTTAACCGATAGCGACGAAACAAAACCAAAGTGTTGCTCTCGCAACACTTTAATCGGCAAAGCCGGACAAAGGTTGCCGCAACACTTCACGTTGCCCAGGCAACGTAGGTCTAGTTTTTCTCTTATTTAGGTGGCCCAGAATTGGCCCTCGGCTAGAGTTGATTTTAAGGGAGGAACAGAGGGGGAACTTGCCCCAGGTGCAGAAATTTTAGGGGCGCACATTTTCAAATAAATGATCCATTGTTTATATTAATTTCGTAATTTTGCAAATTTCGTTTTTCTAAAATAAAGTAGAGGGCGCAGCCAATGAATTAAAATAATTAATAAATTATTAATTAATTGGTATAATTAGAAAAGTTAATGAAATAATATTAATTTAAATAATCAAGTAATTTAAATAATAAACTAAAATAATCAAACAGCAAACTATTAATCAATTAAGAAATTGGAAATAATTTTGTTCATAAATTAAATTTTTATATTTATCCTTAAAATTTTGTGGGAGACAGATGGATGGGGCTAATCATAATTTTGCCTTGGGTGCCAGAGAGGCCAAACCGCCACTGCCCTCTGTAATCCTGGTGACCATTCAATTTTGAGTGTAGAATTTGTTTATTTCATATACTTAATATAAGGCTGATAACAAGAGGTCTACCTTTTTTTCCAGGGAACGCTATTAAGTCATTTAATAAGCAATGTTGAGTATGTTCAGAACAATTTTGATGTATCCCTTAGTCTTCTTGGTCAAGTATCTAATGTGCCGTCTAACTACAGGTGAGAACTCCCTTTCTTATAGTAATATGTTATGTTGCAATATATTTATTAATTATTTGAACTTTTCAGCGTACGGAATCAAACATTGTATTTTCTGGTTAGTTAAGACCCTGACATATGACCACAGAGATAACGATAGGGCTATGTTTATTTTCAATACTGTCTTCAATGTATGCTGTGCTTCTCTTACACTGCTGAAAGGACTCAAATATTCATGGTTTTGCTTTTTTGTAAAAATTATATCCAGAAGTTTTTATTATGCAATCAGATCTTTTCTACCTACAGATTTTCCAGAACGCTAAAAATTTCACTTATTACTGTTAAACAGTTGCTACACAAAAAAAAGAGTAATATTTAACTGTTTTCAATTAGTATAAACATTATACTAAGTATTATACTAAAAAAAATATAATACTCTTGGAATATTTGACTCAACTTCTTGGTAACGAGCATTTTGTGAATAAGCCTTCAAAGTCTCTAACAGGCTCCAGAGCTCAAGCATTGGGAATTATTCTATTTTCATTAATTGAAGTCTACGCTTGGATAAATAAGTAAGAAAAAATTAACATTAAAAAAGTTAACAGGTTGGAAAGGAAACCAAAAACTAATGGAACAAATTATAGTTACTACACAAAAAAAAATAATGAGCACTCGATTAAATTTTTGAATTTATCATAAAAACTGTTATTAAAACCGTATTAAAGTTAAACCGAATTTTACAACTGGTAATTGAAAGGATCTTTTTGCTTTTAGAAAATTTCAGACTTAATGTAAGTAAACTTAAATATTTTTTTTTCTATTGGTATTAATAAGCTAAAATTGTTTGAATTTTTCTTGTTCTGTTGGTTAGTTTCAAAATTGATTCCAAAGTAGTTTTTAGCTACGGTTCGAACCGTACAAAGGCGTCAAAGTTTCCACTTCTATTTCCCATTCTGTTTTCGCAACTTGTTTCAATTTAGTTTTCTTTTTCAATCTTGCATATGGTTGTTTTTGAGGAAAGGTAGAGGCTCTTCAGCTAATCAGTTATTCAAATAATGATAAACTTTATCAGTTATGCATATTAACTATGTTTATCTTAATCTTTTGCTGAAAACTATCGGATTTATGGCTTCTTTTTCTTTTTTTGAACCGGAATCAAGTGCCTTATAAAACAACCTTGACCTTAGGGAATTAAAATATAAAGATTTTTCTTAAGAAAAAATTTATTATTTTAAGGAAATAATTTTGAAAACTCTATTTCAAAACTATATTTAAATTTTTTCAAGTTCTTAAGCGGGAAATGTAGGGAAAGGGCTGTCAGAAAGAAGTCATAAAAAGTCCCTCAGAGAAGTTAGTACTTGTTAAAACATGTTTGCAGATTTATTTTATCCAAATTTGATGGACAACAGAATGTTGTATAATTATGCCAAATTTGCGTGTATTCGGATGGTCTGAATGTGAGCACATTTTCGTTGTTTGGAGGCCGCTAGGATTGGATATATAGAGTTTGGCCCGATTGTAGTATGCTAAACATGAAGTTTTACGGATTCTATAAAGCTTTATCAGGTCTTTTATGAGGAGAAGGGAGACCAACTTCCAAACGATTATTAAGGCGGAGGGTCCCTCCCCTTCTCGACAAATTTTGCACTTATGGCCGCGGGAATTAAAAATCTGTCTGATCTAATTCAATTTAACTCAATAAGCCCTGCTGTCATGAAATGACCACTTTGTGAGGTTTTTTCCTACAGTTAATGTCTTGCTTCGCTTTGAGCTTTAGTTTGTTTTAGATTCTCTATTCTATGTATAAACTGCCTTGCACAATCGTCTAAATTACAGGGTGTTAAAGGGGAAAAAGTATAATACTCTTGTAATATTCGACTCAACTACTTGGTAACGAGCATGTTTTGTGATTAAACATTTTTTTTAGAATAAGTTAGTCTTCAAAGTCTCTAACAGACTCAAAGGCTCGAGGATTGGGAATGATCCTATTTTCATTAATTGAAGTCTACGCTTGGATAAATAAGTAAGAAAAAACAGATATTAAAAAATGTTAGCAATTTTGAAAGCAAACCAAAAACTAATGGGGAAAAATGTGAATTATTTTAAATTGAAACTTTTCTTCCAGCTAATCGAATAAGTGTTTGAATAAGTGTTGAACAACTTGTCTGAGCGGTCGAATTGAGCTAGGATTGTTTTGTTTTTTTCATTTATTTTGTTTTCAGTAAAACTGGTATGTCCTACACTGTCATCTACTTGAACAATCTTGGCTGTTTGTTCTATAATTTGGGAAAAACGAATTTAGCAGCATTACACTTTCAAAAAGCATTGATTGAAAATCAATCTCTACTCAAGGCCTTGCCGGATGGAGATGCTGGTATGTACCCTTTCTTCTCTTTGGATCATTGAAAGTGTATAATGTAATAGGGTATATAATAGGGTGCATAATATAATAGGATATTATACGGTATTATAATAGGGTATAATAGGCCAAAAAACCACAGGACAAATGGCACCAAAAACACAATAACAATTATTATTAACAAATAAATGAATACCTCAACAACCATAAACAAATTATTGAAGAAAAACGTAGCCTATATCCCTACAATTTTCAATGGAATCAATCGAACCTTCTAAGGTGCTCAATAAGATCGTAGGATCCACTTCCGTTTATATTTAACAGCTAGTCTTCATATTAGCTCACACAACCTCTTGAATTTTAAGAGGGTAGCCTCATACCCATTGTATTTTAAGATATTACCTCTTAAATTTTTCAGTGTTTCACCCTCGGACGTCAAATAGAAAATTTTTTAATTTTTGCTTTCACCTGTTGGGCAATAGCATGGACTCTATTTTTTCTTACTTATATGAGGGGGTTGCTCCCTCCTCAGCCCCTACCCCTTTACGCTAAAGTTAAACTTCTTGTCTCAGTTATTAAAGTGCAGCTGCTCAAACTCATGGGCCGTTTAACTGGAATAAGGAGTTTTTTAAGCACTATAAAGCTATAATGGAAAGAGCAAGGGGTTGAGAAGGGGTCAACCCTCATCATATACGGAATAATTTCAGCTTGCTTTAAGTTTTAATGTCACTCTTTACGTTTATTTGAACGAATTTTTTTGGCTTTTCATAAAGAGGTAAACAATCAGCACTTGAACCTACTAGATCGTTTCTTTGTTATTTTATTTACCATTTTCTAGATATTACTTGTAATACAGAAATTCATGCATATCATGTTTGGTAACCACTTTGAGAATAAGCCTTGTCTTTGAAAAGACACACCTAGAAGACATTCTCAACAAATTTTTAGATTTGATTTTTTATTTCTCAAAGAATATACTAGGTTTCTCAAAATATTATTTTATGAATGTCTTTAACGTATTTTCTAATTTTTTTTAAGTAAAACCTATTTGTAAAATTGATTGACTATTCTTTTGCAGAGAATCGACTGGCCAAGATTCCTCTCCCGTTAATATCTGCCAATTTATACTTCGAAATCCTTTATAATCTTGGAGTATCTCTCCTGCATTGTGGTAAGGCCAAAGAAGCATTTGCTTGTTTCTATGACTGCAGACTAAAGTATAAAGATGATCCTCAACTTTGGCTTCGGCTTGCTGAATCCTGTATTCAGTTCATCAAACCGGTATTTCATTTGTATTTTAATTTTATTTTATTCTAAATTTCTGCCATTCTAAGCCTTGAAGATATGTCACAAGAAGTACCTTCCACTGTTGCCCAAACTTTCAACTTGGTGGTGATTTTAACTGCGTTATGTTGCAAGCGATAGATTTTGTAGGACAGCAATATAATATAATATAGAATTAACGATAAATTAAAAATAGCTCTTGATATTTTCTTTTCTATCTCGAATTTTTTTTTCCCAACTACCCCTTAGTCACCCACATATTGTGTTTTACGTAAATTGTAGCGATTGTGGACGATTTTTACCAGCACATTTGTGGGAAAATGCAAACTTGTGTGGCGGCTTTCCTAGACATTCAAGATGTGGTGAGAAAATTGGAGCAGCAAAATCCCCAGAAGCGTATTGGGAACCAAATGAGATATGGAAAAATCAAATATAATCAGATATGTTGAGCCTAGGGGGATGCACTATGCATATTAGTTTTCCAAAAATCTTTAAAAGCTTATTTTTACTCTCTGCCCCTCGGTTTTGGGGAAAATGACATAAAAAACTAGCCTAGGGTGGCTTGTAGAATCACTTGTAGAATCACATTTCTCGTTTACCTGATTTCTCCTCAAAAGTAGCATTGCGGAAATACTACGATTTTTTTTTCAAACTTAATATTCAAACTCCGAGAGAATACTTTTGATTGACGACCAAATGTTTGACAAGAATTTTTTCTTTACATTCAAGAAGTGACGAAAAAATTGAAATTTCCACACAAATTGAGAGTTTATCTTCTTCCATCTAAGGTTTAGGTTAATCTTGTCATATGAATTATGTAACTTTGTTGATCCCACTTCTCGTAAAATTACTTATTTTCTTTTTTATCGGAACAAACCGACTCCATGTCGAACCTAAAGTGTTTCAAGGTAAATACAAGCAGGAGAAGAGTTAAGGATTTAATAACATATTTTAGTGTTACAATTCGGCCTGTGATTTCTTTTGAAAAAATTTCGGCTAATTCAAGCTTTGAACACTCACACTGTAATGCCAAAGAGAAATTTATTTTTATTCCAGTAATAGCGAAGGTAAGAAATGCACCATTACTCTTATGCTGACATAATCACTTTTTATAATTACGGTCTACTAGATCAATAGAAAAAGCAAATCGATTAACCCAAACAGCTCTGCAAACTAGCTCAAAACAGCCCAGATTATTAAAGCATTTGATTCGGCCTAGGGTCACCCATATATCTAAAAACTTCTATTAAAAATATTAGAAAAATAAATGCAACAAAGCATTTCTGCACGCAATAGGAGGAAAGCGAGGAAGGGTATTTTTAGTAGGCATTCTTATTAGGTATTTATTTTAGGTATTTTATTATTGTTTTTATATTTGTTTTTGTTATTATTATTATTTTTAATATTATTATTATTTTTTTAATATTATTGTTATTTCATATTGTTATTATTATTATTTTACATATTTTATTATTATTATTAATGATATTATTTTTTATTAGCTATTTTACGTATTTATAATAAGTATTTCATTAGTATTTTTCATGCGCAAGCCCTTGCATTCTTTTGGCACAATGCTGGGTTCCAAAAAAATTCAGTCTACACTTGATGATCGAAAACCACCATCGATTCCACAGGTCTTAGTGGGAAATAGCCTGCTGTTCTTATGAGTAGCAACTTGTTTCCTTCACAATGGTACCGTGAGGCACTACAGACCTTGCAACGATATTGCTTCGTTAGAAAATAGTGGTAGAACCACTGAGGGCATCTGAATTTGACGACGGTTTATATAGCCAAATGGTTTCTAGCTCTCTTTTGGATTGTAGTACTACTGATAAGTTCAGACCACCTTTTTTTAACATATCGAAGAGGCCGAAGGTTTAAGAGGCAAATGTTCTGCCTCCGCAAAGTAGCATGGAAACCATGATTGCACCGGTGGTCTTTAAAATTTGACATTCGCTCAACAAGCATCGCATTTGCAGAACGGAGGAAAAATAACGCAGGCTGGTGATACACGGGCTTGAACTTGTAATATTGAGTTGCAGTTTGGGTCTACCAAATAGCTTGGAGCAAGTTACATCTTCGATGGGTCTCAGTTGTAATATAGATCTCTTAGTGACAGAGAAAGTGCAAGAGCAATTTATCTGATAATCTAGCAGTTCTGAAAGTCACTGAAGGATTCCATACCAAAAATAATCGTCGTTTTGTCCTATTTAAAAATTCCCGTTTCTTTTCAAGCCTTATTTCGCAAAAAAAATTGCGAAATAAAATGTCCCTCCTCCCAAAAATATTTTTGTCTTCAGGAAAAAAAATGGAATCATGGAAAACCCTAATATAATGTATTACGGGGGATTTGGGTGGTTTTCATTCTTGACCTAAAAAACCCAAATATTTGTGGATGTTCGTGGTTGAGATCTACATTCTTCGTGTTTTTTTTTACCAAATTATTTTTTTTGACCAATGAACAATTTGACCATCAATTCAAGTTTAAATTGCATTTGTGGAAAGATACAAAAATTAGTTGTCACTAGTCAGATTACTTTTAAATAGATATATTTGCTTTCAGGTGTTTGCCCGCTGAATTTTCTTGTGAGGGAATGAACGGTATAGTTTTCAGGGACGATGTCCCTCAGAATACCACTCAAAGTGGATAGGCTAATAACCCTCTTGAAATGTCTCTTCTTGACGTACCCTTGTAATACTATCGTCTAGAAATTAGCATGAGCCAAAATTATGCTTAGACTGAAAATTATTCTTTAACTGAAAAGACTTTATGATATGATGTCGTATGATATTTGTTTACACTAAAAGCCTCTTCGGGCAACGGTTAATATAATAAAGCACTTCAATAACAATAGAAAAAAAATACACACTTAATTACAAACTAAATAAATAAATTGAACAAAATGTACCATAGTTAACCTCTCCAACCTTCCCGTATCCCCTAAGAAAATTATATTACATAAAACACCACTCACCCATTCCTCCTTTTAAAACCACCATGGGAAAAAATTTCTCCCTCGATCCTTTTAACTTCTCATAAAACTCGAAAAATGTAGCAAATCGCCCTCACAATTTACCAGGATTGCCACTCCTAGTGATTTATCACTATTTCTAGTGTTTTTTGTATTGTCTAAACAAGAAAAAATCACTAAATCAGCCCATAAATCTCAAGACTACTGCAGAAAATCACTAAATCAACTAAAAAATTACTAAAATATAGTGATTCTTTTTTCACCGGGTGGCAACCCTGCAATCTACCGAAATGTGCCAAAACTTTCTTCAGGATGTGTTTGTTACGTAAAAGGGGTTTGTTTTTTCCTTGATTGTTTAAAAACCTACGAAGGCCAGGAAAAACCTTCAGGGGCCCGGCCAAATCATGATCTTTTTTGGTCATTACGTAATAGGGACTGTTTTCTAAAAGATGCAGATGCTTGTTACATAATAGGGAACGTTTTTTCTTTAATTGTTTGAAAACCTACGAGGGCCAGGAAAAAACCTTCAGGGCCCGTCAAATCATGATTTAGTCGGTTCTTACCTAATAGGAAGTGTTTTCTTCAAGACATGTCAAGACGTTTTCAGGACATTTTTCTTCAAGACGTTTCAAAACATTTCAAGGCGTTTTTAAGACATTTTTCTTCAAGATATTTCACCTATTTCAAGACGTTTCAAGACATTTTAAAAGTTTTTTAGGACATGTTTGTTCAAGACGTTTTCCTTCAAGATTTCTGTGGGTCTTACGTAATAGGGATTGTTTATCTGTGTTAAGGATGACGCATTCTCGCGTGTCTTGTTTCTTCAGGCCCTTGAAAATACCTTCCTTCGCTTTCCTCTTATTGTGTGCGGAAATGCTTTGTTGCATCTATTTTTTTTTTTCATGTTTTGAATAGAAGTTTAAATAAATTGAAATCAATCAAGATGTGACCCCAAGTTGAATCAGCTGCTGTGATAATCTGGGCTGTTTTGAGCTAGTTTGCAGGGCTGTTTGGGTTAATCGACTGCTTTTGCTTTTTCTACTGATCTAGTAGACAAACCGTAATTATAAAAGTGATTATGTCAGCATAACAGTAATGGTGCATTTCTTACCTTCGCTATTACTGGAATAAAAATAAATTTCTCTTTGGCATTACAGTGTGAGTGTCCAAAGCTTGAATTAGCCCAAGTTTTTTCAAAAGAAATCCCAGACCGAATTGTAACGCTGGAACGTGTTTTTAATCCTTACCTCTTCTCCTGGTCATATTTACCTTGAAAAAGTTTTAGGTTCGACTTGGAGTCGGTTTTTTTTTTAGAAAAAAGAAGTTTAGTAATTTTACGAGGAGTGGAATCCACGTAAATGAACCAAGTTACATTTTTCATATGACAAGATTAATCTAAAGCTTAGGCGAAAGAAGATAAACTCTCAATTTGTGTGGAAACCTCAATTGGAAAATTAAAAAAAACAAATTCTTAAAAAAAATCAGATAGTCGTCCTTATATTTTAAAATTTGATTTATTAAAAATTGAAGCATAATAAAAGTGTTCGAAAACAGCCTATTCTACACATTAATTCTAAAATTATCTCTTGTCAAATCATGACTATTTAAGCTTGTAATACGCTAAATTTGACACATTGTCAAACGTCTTTTGGTCAACTAAGAAAACAGCCCCAAAAATAAGAATTTTATGAAAAATGTGGAATACCGCAGGGGAAATCACAAATATTTTGTTTATTTTTTATTTTTTTTTATCTGACTGCAAAAAAAAAATCTTGCGCTTTTGTAGATGTTTTATTATTTGATTTTTATTATAGGAGAATAAAGAAGATTTCCAGTTAAATGAAAAGCGTAAAAATTTAGTGAAAGGAGTCATTGGAACTGGTAGTCTCCGAAGATTGATTCTCAATTCAAAGATCTCTTCCATCACCAAGTAAGTTAATCTTTTAAAATCACGGATCTTCAATAAGGAATAGCAATTACCCCTTGAGGGCAGTGGTACCGCAATTGGCCCTTAAAGTTTTAGCATATTCTTGAGGATGATACATTGAAGTAGATCAAGGATTAAGGGAATAATTTACTTAAAAAAAAATTAATTTGTATAAAATAACATTTAAATAATCCGTTTAAGAGTAAATAGAAATTATTTACTCTTACTAGGAAGAAATTATTGTCTCTTAAATTATAGCCACAAATTTGTTAGAATTTCACATCAAAAGACATTATTCATTCTGTACAACCTCTGCATTAACTTGATTGTTTCCTCAAAATTTCCTTTTTTTAAATGGGGTAAGGGGTGCGAATTCTACTTTAGGAAAAGAGCCAAGCTCTGTAAGAAATTATTTATATTCAAGGACTGGGGGTTTACTAAGACATCTTTATGTTTTCGCTTGTTTTTTTTCTTTTTAATTCATTTCGAAGTCATTGTGTAATAATGCTGCTGGGTTCAAAGCACCTTTTGTTTTCTTTTTTTTTTCTTGTTGACAATTGCACGCTTGTTGTATTGGACGAGTTTTCAAAGGTATTATCACAGGTCGTCGTATAATTTTATTATATCCATAATGATAAATTGTTTTATTTTTGTTGATTTCGTTTAACTTTGGTAACTCAAATTACTTTGTGTTGATAGTACATTATACTGTATATATTACTACATTCGGATATGCTGTACAAGCCCAGAGTAATGGACTTCTGGCTTAGTTGTTTTGTATCTGTCTTCAATAAAGATTCTTCCCATAAAAAAAGCAATGAAATAAAACGGAAAGCTTGGAAATCTTAGGAAACTAAATGATAATAAAATTCCCTTTCGATACCTAATCGATTATTTATTTATTTTCTTACCTAACTGTGTTTTCAATTGATTTTATACGTGAAAAACGGTAATTTCTCTCGTAGGCCGTAAGACTAGCCTTCTATTAGTTTTTTTTTCGATTTCTCCTCAATATGTCTCCATATGTAAAACAAACATAAGTTAGGTAGAAGTAAAGAGCTGTACAAAAATATTTGTCGTGTAACAATTTATTTGTGCTTAGGGTATTGAGCATGTCCCCGTGAGGCCTGGCACCATACATAATGTGGAGAATTCTAAATGTTCAAAGATATAAATATCCAAAGACCAGTAAGAAGGATTGAAGGGAAACGTTCCTTCTCGATTGGACTCACTTATCATTCCTTATATATATTTTCCCCAACTGCACTGTTTACTGTGTTTAGTATTATAAAAATTATGGCCTTTTATTCACCGCTTCGTTAAAGTCCCATTCGTATGCATGCTGTGCTAGACATCAATGTGTTGGTACACTCATTATCGACCAATCATTACCACTGATTATCGATACACTCATTATCGACCAATCATAATCCCTGATTATCGATACACTCAATATCGACCAGTCATAATGTGATTCCTCTTTTATAAGAAGCATTGGTTGGTCCAAAATGGTGATGCCTATAAATTGGTGTCTAGATGAGCATACGCTAGAATTGGACTTATGGAAACTTCCTTTAAGCATTACAAATTTTGTAAATAGATTGTTAACTAGTGTGACATATTGTCAAGTCAAAAGTATTGTAAACGTGAATCTTTAGCTTATGAAGAAGTTACACAAATTCTTTAATATTTGGTAATTAGTTTAATTAAGCCGTTTTGGACGTTCAATTAGCGTTTTCTGATTAGATACCCGTAACTTACCCGAAAAATACTCAAAATAATATTTTGGTCTTGAAAAGTCGCCTTTACTTTTGTCTTTAAATCTAATATCATTTTC
Source organism: Artemia franciscana (assembly GCF_032884065.1). Classification (NCBI taxonomy): domain Eukaryota; kingdom Metazoa; phylum Arthropoda; class Branchiopoda; order Anostraca; family Artemiidae; genus Artemia; species Artemia franciscana. Next base: position 12,416,791 of record NC_088868.1, read on the forward strand.
GTTTTTTTTTTCTCTCGAAATGAGCATTTGGGGACATTGTCAATTTCTGCCAAGGACTAGGTTTTAAGCATTATAAATTTTGTAAATAGATTATTAATTAGTTTGACATATTTTGGAAATAATAAATATATAAATATTACCAAACCAAATCAAAAGCATTGTAAAAGTGGATCTTTAGCTTATATAGGAGTTATATAAATTCTGTAATATTCGGTAATTAGTTTAACCAAGCCGTTTGGGATGTTAACTTAGATTTTTCTGGCTAGAAACCCATAAGTCACCCGAAATACTAAAAATTAATATCTTGGTCTTGAAAAGTTGCATTTTCTTTTGTCTTTAAGGCAAATATTATTTTATTTTTTTGCTCAAAATGTGTATTTGGAGACATTGTCAATTTCTGCTGAGGACTAGGGTTAAATGAGGTTCAGTTTTGGAATTTCCAATGATGTTGTTGTGTCTGAAAAGAGGCGTGTCTCACGCTAATTTTTAAAAAAAGTTAGAAAGACTTAGAAAGACTCTCTATTGGATATTTATCCGGTGCTGTCATTTCCAAAGACAAGCTCATTTACTTCATAAAAGATAGGAGAGCCCTTGAAAATTGGAATTTCCAATGATGTTGTTGTGTCTGAAAAGAGGCGTGTCTCACGCTAATTTTTAAAAAAAGTTAGAAAGACTTAGAAAAACTCTCTATTGGATATTTATCCGGTGCTGGCATTTCCAAAGACAAGCTCATTTACTTCATAAAAGATAGGAGAGGCTGATTGTGATTGAAACTGTTTCAGTGTTACAAATCCAAATGCTAATTTTTATGTACTAACTTGTTATGTACTTTTATGTACGGATCAAGGTGAACCGTCATTATGAAGCAACATATTTTAATTTTTGGTCTTCTTTTCTTTTTCTATACCTTCTCGGGCAGAAAATTGTTCTTGCGGAAAGCATTTCTGTAAATTTCAGACAATCCTAGAAATTTCTTCGCATTGGATACAAAGAAAATGTCTTGCGCTTTGTCTACTTTAAGGTAAAGAACAATTTTCATTTTCCATGTGACTTTAGTTCTTTTTTACGGAGTGGCCAAAAAAAAAGTTCCAGTTTGAATAAAGAATAACAAATAATCATAGAAAAAAGTAACTAGTATATCATAATTTCTGTATATTGATAAATACAGAATGTTATGAATAACATCGTAATGTTCCGTAGCTCACATTAAGCGTTGAAAGCGTTCACCGCTTACTACAAAACCCAAATTAGCACGTTTGAAAGTGCAGACCAAAGGCCTATTTTACATCATGCTGAGCACCTTTAAATATTTCTTGGGATTGTTTGTTGACTAATAATAAGTGTTTTGCTAGTTTATTCGCAAAGCAAATGCAGGCATCACAAGTGAACTGGCCAAAACTTTCAAAAACATGTAAAGACGCGCTAATTTGTGTGTAAAAACTCCCAATGAGTACCTATAACACCTGTATTGAGTGTTCTTGTTATTAGGAATATTTTATGATTACTATATTTAAATATATTTCTCGTATAAATATTTGAGTCGCCTGATCATCCCTGCTTTTGAAAATCTTTTTACTTTTAATAGAGACCGTCATGATCATAATACAAGAAAAGCTGATAACTTAACTCTTGAGTTTAGGAGTACCACTCTGGCATCTTTTGTGATTCGCCATTACGGTCCCCATCTTTAGAATATTTTGCCCGAGGGTGTGAAAAATATGCTTAGTCTTCCGGCTTTCAAGTCTCGGGTAAAGAATTTTCTTTTATCTCGTGAGTGATTTTTATGTGAGGCCCGTTCCAGGTTGTCATTCTATTCAAGGCATTTCCCTGATTTATTTTGCTGTTAATTTTTTTCTGTTAATTTTTTTTGTTTTCCGTCTTCTTCTTGTCTTTTCCTCTTTCTTTTTTTCCTTTCTTTTTTCATCAGTTGAGTTTCTTTTGTATTGAGTAGCGTGATATGAACGTGGTTTAATTAGCTGAGGGTGATAACCTCGCTTGCCCCTTCAAGCTTATTGCCTTTCTTGGCTGGCGAATGGCGAATAGTGTTTGTTTTCTTTTCTTAATAAATGTATATCTCATATCTCATAAATATAGTATATTAGTAGTTTATCTTCTTCTGGGCATTTTTGTTCACACTGTGCCTCTTTCTCTTGCCCACCCTATATGCTAGGGTTTGAACTGCCACATGGGATATAAATGCTAATTTAGTTATGTGAATTTCTACATTAGAGGCAATAGCTTTTGTTCTCTGCCTAATTTTTGTAGCCTGCTGCAGAATTCTCTCCTTTCCTGATATTCTGTTTTTATTTCAGAAATATGGAAAAAGTTGTGGACGGAATGGATATAGGGAGCGCTTTGGGGTATATCAATAAAAGTATTCAGTTAAGTGACGATTTCTACAACAAAAGTACAGAAAAAGAAAACAAATTTCGTGCAAGACCGGCCTACCCAATTGAAAAAGCTGAAGTAAGTAGCATTGGTCAAGTCCAAACATAATTTCGTCCTTGGATTAACTGAATATAGTAATTTACATTTCTCTACAATTGTTTTTGTTGCAAAGCTAACAAGGCAACTTCCACTGTCGCTTATTATGCATTATGTTGCAAAATGTCTGTCTTATCTATTTACGACTTACTGTTCACGCATGATTTTTGCGTAAAATATACTCATTCTGTGAGTACAATGGTGACTCGGAGAAGTAGACATTTCTGTGTATATTACGAGTAGATAGAACATTTTTGTTTATGCATAGTTTTACTTCTACTGCCGCCCAGAATTGAACTGTAGAAGAAAAGTAATTTCTGTTTACGACCTTTAGCTAATATGGTATCAAAATGCAGTTAGTGAACTCTTTTACTAGTGTGGCACAACTTCATTAGTTTGGCACTAAGTGGTGTGGATTTTTTTTTTTTAATCTGCTTTTTTTCTAGAAAATTCCTTATTTCACTGAGGTAATTTAGTTCCGTATCGCGAGATTCTAGTTTTTTTCCTGTTCTTTTGTTAAACGCTAAAGCTTAACATTCACCCTCAAATTTTTTTGGACAATTTTGGCCATTCACTTAGTAAAACTAGACCTGCCAACATTGTACTATACTACTACGACTTCCCAATGTATTTTGACAATTATGGTATAATAATGTCCTAGTTGTTAAATGAAACATAATTTCACCAATTTGACAACTTATATAGATTATCACCTTGAAAAAAATAACTTGTTGAGCATAAAAATACAAGAGCTTTGACGCCATGCAACAGTTTCCGTCTATCTTTATGCTTTTAATTTTGTTATTTCGCCAGTCGAAAAAAATGACAAAAAATATTCGTTTTTAGAAATTGTCTTAACTATTTTACTTTATTATATGCGCTTTATCGGATACTTTGAAACACGTAACAATTTGCGTTATCCTATATTGCCTCAGAAAAATTAATTTTGCGAAATTGTGTTTTTGTGAGTCCAAATCCATAGATAGTGAGCATGATTAAAATAATTTATTACCTATGCCCCAAAAAAACATTCTGCCTGAATTATTGTTGTTTTTTTGTGTATTTTTTCTCTTCAAAGCAAAAATTTATTTTATGACTTTGTGTTGCTATCATGTAACGGATACTTTGATAATTAAATTTTATTTTTTCCTCTGTCACAGTTGTTCGTGGGTGTTCCTAGGACTGGCCAATTGTAAATGTGTAATTAGGTTATTAGCATAATTAAAAGAATTAACAGCAATAAAGGCGATGAATACTTGTAAGGATCAAATGACATATCTATTCATATACTAGTGAAATGAGTGATATAGTCAGGGAGGAACAGAATACATTTGTTTTTGCCAATAGATTAGGGGGGGGGGTTACAATCCCTAGAACATGGATTAATTCTGTTTACCTTACATTTATTAATCATAACGCAACGATCCTTGGATATCCTTCTGACTACTCTGTTGGTCTTATCTTAAGATCAAAATGACGTATCTATTCATAAATTAGCGAAATATGCGATACAGTCAAGGAGACACAGAATACATTTGTGTTTTCCAATAGATGGAGGGGGGTCACAATCCCCGGAGGGGATGGCTTACTTCTATGTACCTGTCATTTATTAATGATGACACACCCACCCTTGAATATCCTTTTGATTAATGTGTTGGTTTTATCCTAGTATATTTAGCTATGTTTTCATATTTTTCTTCACCATATGCATATACAGCTAACAAGTAATGTGTCAGATATAAGGTTATTTTTAACAAAATAAAAAAATTGATATTTATACGGTCGACCAACTTAATAAGATTATGAATGTTAGCCTTAGATGATAAAAATTTCTTTCCAATAAAATCTTTTTTTCTAAAAATTCTATTTTACGTAAATGAAGGCGAAGGAAGAAAATTCGTTTTGAATAATGACGGAGCCCACACTGCCTTTCCATAATACAAATACAGAAGAGAGAATAATGAGGACTTCTTTTTTCTAAGACAGTGAATGAACAAAACCTATTTGAATATTTCGGCCCTATATCGAAGGGCCGTCTTCAGCAAAGAAAATAATAAAAAATAACACAAAAACACTTTTAATAAATACAGTTAGTGAAATGAATGAACCTGTTTAGCTTGTAAAATGTTAGCTTTTATCACACAGTCTTGCCTGGAATTTTCGTTAAGAAGTAATGATGCCTAGGCTATTTTAAAAAAAAATGAATTTTTAGCCAAGAACTTTTATTGTAAGTGTTTTTTGTGTTCTTTTTTATTATTTTCTTTGCTGAAGACGACCCTTAGATACAGGGTCGAAATATTCAAATAGGTTTCAGCGGAAAAAGTTCTAATAAATGAAATTTATTATTTAAAATATTCTACTTTCTTATCATTTTGTAGGAAATTAATCGACATTTATGACAGATCCAATTTTCATTTGCTCAGGTGAAATGCTTCAATGCAGTCAGCAAATCAAACAGTTCGTGGTAACGAACTGTAGTAAGGAGCGACCTGGCTCAATAGTAAACGAAACTCTAAAAAACGGAATTTTGATGCTAAAATATACATCAAAAGAATCGAATTTTCACGCTGATTCTAAATATATAAGTTTCAATTAGTTTAGTCTTTGTCATCAAAAGTTACGAGCCTGAGAAAATTTGCCTTATTTAGGGGGAAACATCCCCTAAAAGTCATAGAATCTTAACGAAAATCACACCATCGCATTCGGCGTATCAGAGAACCGTATAGCAAAATTTTTAAGCTCCTATCTACAAAAATGTGGAATTTCGTATTTTTTGCCAGAAGACACATCACGGGTGCGTGTCCCCAGGGGTCATCGTATCGACCAAGTGGTAATAGATTGTCGCAAGAGGGCTCATTCTAACGGAAATGAAAAGTTCTAGTGCCCTTTTTAAGTGACCAAAAAAATTGGAGGGCACCTAGGCCCCCTCCCACGCTCATTTTTCTCCAAAGTCAACAGATCAAAATTTTGAGATAGCCATTTTGTTCCGCATAGTCAAAAACCATAATAACTATGTCTTTGGGAATGACTTACTCCCCCGCAGTCCCTGGGGGAGGAGCTGCTAGTTACAAACTTCGACCAGTGTTTACATATAATAATGGTTATTGGGAAGTATACAGTCGTTTTCAGGGGATTTTTTTTTTTGGTTTTGGGGGTGGGGTTGAGGGGAGGGGGCTATCGGGGAGGATCTTTCCTTGGAGAGATATGTCATGGGGGAACAGAAATTCAATGAAAAGGGCGCAAGATTTTCTAAAATTACTATAAAAAAAAACAATGAAAAAATAAACATGGAAAAGTTTTTTCAATTGAAAGTAAAGAGTAGCATTGAAACTTAAAACGAACAGAGATTACTACGCATATGAGGGGTTCTAAAAATACTTTAGCATAAAGAGCGAGGTATTTAGGAGGAGTACCTCGCTCTTTATGCTATAGTATTTTTAGTAATTTCAACTATTTATTCTACGGCCTTTCTGATTCAGGGGTCATTCTTAAAGATTTGGGACAAAACTTACGATTTAGTGTAAAGAACGAGGTATTGACGAGGGTACAAACCCCCTCATATACATAATAAAAAATAAAGAATATAAAAGTTTGTTACGTAAGTTAATTCTTAAGTTACTTATATTTTTTACTAATAAAAAGTTCGTTAAAAATTAAAATTTATAGTTGCCTTTTTATGTAACCGAAAAATTGCATGGCAACTAGGCCTCCTTCCCCATCCCTTATTTCTCAAAATCGTCTGATCAAAACTAAGAAAAAGCCATTTAGCCAAAAAAGGAATTAATATGCAAATTTCATTTTAATAATTTATGTATGGAGAGCCAAAATCAAACATGCATTAATTCAAAAACGTTCAGAAATTACATAAAAAACTAGTTTTTTTAACTGAAAGTAAGGAGCGACATTAAAACTTAAAACGAACAGAAATTACTCCGTATATGAAATGGGTTGTCCCCTCTGCAATCCCTCGCTCTTTACGCTAAAGGTTGACTCTTTGCCACTATTCTGCTTTTTAAAACAATTAAAAGCTTTAGCGTAAAGAGCGAGGGATTGCGGAGGGGACAACCCATTTCATATACGGAGTAATTTCTGTTCGTTTTAAGTTTTAATGTCGCTCCTTACTTTCAGTTAGAAAAACTAGTTTTTTTTTATGTAGTCATGAAAGAAACGGATCTAAAGAAACGGATGAATTCCGCCTCGGAAACATCTGTACAAAAATGCACAAAGAGTAGAAGTAACATTATCCCATAAGGTTGAGAGAAAGTGTATGCATGAAAAATTAAATCCAATTTTCCATTTTTAATCCAGTTTTCCAATTTAAAAATTCGATTTAATCGAAAAAGACTTACTTTACAAATTACAATCGGTACTTTACAGTTACTTAAGTTTACAAAAAAAAATAACCGCATCAATAATTTATTTATGTTCATTTTTGTTACGTTTTTACGAGTCGGGCAAACATTTCGGAGAGGGGGTTCAAGCCCCCTATTGCGTTGTAGATTAACTAATTGGACAGATCCAATTTTCATTTGCTCAGGTGGATTACTTCAATGCAGTCGGCAAATCAAAAGAAATGGATAAATTCCGCCACGAAACATCTGTACAAAAATAAACAAAGAGTAAAAGTAACACTAGCAGAAAAGAATATTTTGTTCATGATCAGACTACTAATTAACTTTAAATCTCTACTGCTCCCCAGCCCTGTACATCATAATAGGTATTATATAGCATAGTGATTAAAATGTAGTATAAACTTTACTTAAACCCTAAAAGAAACTGGCTATTAATTGTGCAAGAAATCTGCTAAAAGTGTTGCTGATGATGCCTAAGGTTTTCACAAAAGTACACAAAAAGTTTTGCGAATACGTACATACAACTCACACGTTTACTGTTTAAAAATGTAGCGATGAATAAAACGATCAGTAACAAGGGAATATTTTTCCTTTTTGCAAGCCTTGGTATGTAATGGGTGTGTTTCCAAAACTACATTCTCTACGAAGTTTACATCGAATGAGGAATATGTGCATGTGTATAGAAAGGCAAAGAACACTTTGCCAAATTTTAAAATCGCCTTAAACTTTTGCAAAATAACGGAAGAAAACATTCAAATGTACATTGCTATGATTTGTACGAAAGTATTAGAGATAAATCGGTTTAGATAAGTTTACTAGGATATAATAAGAATTATCTGTGTTATTTTGCATATTACTCTTATTTTTTAAAAGTATATGAAATTTTGCTCTTGAATATCCCTGTCTGCATACATAGGGGGCCAGAGGGTTTTCTGATCGAAGCGGTCATTTTTGAGGGTCAAAGGCCCAATGTGTTGACAACAGGAAAGGGAAAGCTTTGCGTGTTGAATTTTCTTTCTTTTTCTTGCATTTTTATGTATTTTAAATTATTTTTGTCCGTAGTAACCATGTTTGTGTTTATGTCTGGAGTAACATAGATTATTATTTATTTTCCAAAATGGTTATTTTCTACTTGTTAATTAAAATTTTTCCATAATCGAGGCTAAAATGAATTGCAATCGACACAAATTATTGTCCGATTCTTTGTAATCGAGTCAGATTTAGCCTTTGCCATTTCTCAGCTGCTTTGTTTTAGGTCAGTAAGATTCGAATATCGGCCATTGTTGCTGGAGCATTCCTTTCATTAACAGCTGGAGAATTTGACATTACTCTGAAGTTCTGTAATGATTTTTTGGAGGAGTATGCTTCTCCCGCCCAAAGGTAAGTAAGTCTGAAATAGTTTACATTCAACTCCTTACGCTTAAATTTTCCTACCATATAATTATCCATAATTTAGACCTACAATTGCAATTTGTACCAGATTCCAAATTTTTTATTTTGAATTAGGAATGTCAAACGGGGGTTGGGGGTAATTTCTCTTTACTACTACTTCTAACGACTCACTACAGCACCAAGCCAACACAGCTACGCACGCTTTTCCTTCATCCCAATCTACTCAAAGCCTCCCTCTTTATACCCTCCCTTAAAGTTTCCACTTCGATTAAATCTCGCTTTGACATCCTCCCACCCCTGCCGCGGAAGACCGGCTTTCTGTTTAGCCCTAGACGGTTGGCCAAAAAGTACAATCTTTGGCAATCTGTCATCCTTCATCCGCAGAGTGTGCCCTAGCCATCTCAACCTTTCTTTCATTATAGCCCTAGAAAGCGGGATTGAACCACACTTTTCGTACAGCCTACTGTTCGAAATACGGTCAGTCAGTTGGATACCCGGAACAATGCGTAGGCAATTTCTCTGGAAAACATCCATCAAATCTTTATCCTCTTTTCGGAGCGCCCATGATCCAGAGCCAAATTTGACCACTGTCATCAATGTAGCTTCTAATATTTGGATCTTGGTTTGCAGACTTATCTTCTTATTCTTCCAAACTTTTTTTAACTGTGTAAAAATACCCGGAGCCTTGGCTATTCTACTTTTAACATATTCACTGCTCTCACCATCTTTACTAATAATATTACCAAGGTAAGTGAAGCTGTCCACCTAGTCAGTCTTTTACAAAATATTGCAAAACGTATGCATACAATGTATTTAAACATCATAGAACCCAATGGTAGAGAGGTTTCAAGCTCCCATTAGCAGAAATTATGAATTTGTCATATTTTTTTTTTTTTTTTTCGAGAATCAAGATCACAGATCCATGTCGCTTTGTTCGTGCTCTTTCTAGGATTGATCGTATCGAACCAATAATCCCAGAAAACAGGAACACGACTAATTCCTTTAGAGATTAGAAATTATATAGCTCCGCAGGGCCCTTGTCCTGGAACCTGTAGCTCAGACCTCATGGTCCTCCAATTATGTAGATCAAATATTTTTCGCAATCCTCATTTCAACAAGGTATAACAGGATCATCCGAACTTTGAAGCTGAAAGCGGAAGCAGGGCTTGGGTCCATGACCCTGCCTTGTATACTCCAATAAGTACTCTGGAAATGGTCCTTGAAAGATCACGGGTCAAAATAAGTCAAAGTTGTTTACACTTATGAAGTTTCGGGGAGATGAGAAGGCCCTAGAGCCCTGCAATTTCGTTGACTAGAATCTTTCTAGAATAATGATTTCAACAAGTTATACTGTGTCCTCTGGTTTGTGTATAACTTGATTCAGTTCAACTCTGTTCAGCACAACTTCTGTAACTAGAGCTTTTGACTGTTTTAAACAATTGTTTTTCAAATTTTCAATCATAGTGTAGGAGGGGGCTCTAAATAGGGATATTTTGGAGGGGCTGGCTGCCCTCTGATTACTTTTGAATATCACCCTGAACATGCCCTGGGAGTTTAAACTTAATTTCTCAAAGTATTTGCGAGTAAAAGTAGTTGCATTCGCAAGGATTTGCGGTCATAGTCACAAGTAGTCGCAGTCGCAAGTAGTTGTACTTGAAGTCGCAAGTAGTCACAGTTGCAAATAGTCGCCAGCGCAAGTAATCATAGCCGCAGTTGCAAGAGGTCGCAGCAGGTCTGGCAAGTAGTCGCAGCTGTAGTCACAGTAGTATTAGTAGTGGCTCTGAAAGTTTTTAGTTAATAACCTTTACCGTTCCCGTTACCCATTCCTGCGGATATTGCTGATACGCCTTTTTGGTAACCTGGATGCACATAGTGTATTTTAATTTAGTTCATCATGCCCCTCATTATTCCCTGAAGTTTCGTCTCAATACCCGTAGCCTTTTCGGACAAACCCAGGATAAAATATCCCCCTTTCCGAATGATAAATTCTGCATGTAAAAAATTGGTAAATTGCATAATTTGCTTTTCTTACCCCAGTGGCTGTGGGGCGCTTCGCATCCCTGGAGGCACATTTGTTAGACCTTTTCGTTATTTCGAAAAAAATGGCTCTTCAAAATCTCTATTGATGTTGAGGAGTGGGCTATCTGAAAAAGGAGAGGAGGGGTTGGTTGTCCTCCGATCGCTGTCTAACATCCCCCTCAACATGCCCTGAAAGTTTCTGTATCGATCCCTTGAACCTTGCATCTATACAGACAAGAACTTTTGTGCTTTTAAAATGGCATAACATATCCGTCGTTGGACAAAAATTGATCCCTGAAGATTGTGTTTTGGAATGGGCTACTTGTGTAATTTTGTGCCGTCGCCCCAGCTTTATGATTATGTAACTTTAATCCTTATTGGACCCTTTCTGATTCGTGGATCATTTTGGAAACCGTATCGAGTCATCAGTTGACTGGGCTAAATTAAAACACTGCAAATACGTATATCTCAATTTTCTGATCTTTTTGTTACAGAGCACTATAATTTCTAATTTCCAAAGGAATTAGCCGTGTTCCCATTTTCCGGGGTTATTGGTTCGACACTCACCCCTAGAAAGAGCTACTTAATACCCTCAGCCGTTCTTTAGATATTGCTGATAAGTCTTTTAGTCTACATCCTGAATGTAGTTTGGCTTGATTTCGTTTGACATCCTCCTCAACATCTTTGAAAGTTTCACCTGAATACCCCTTTTTGGAGACCCGAGATCAAATATTTCTCTATTCTCAATAACCAAAGTTATTTCTGAAGAATGGTCAAGTTGCATAATTTACAGCTCTTGCTTCGGGGCTGTGAGGGAGGATGAAAGCCCTTGAGGCATAGTTATTGACTATTTCGAATAAAACATTTTTGGGAGAGGGCATCTAAAAAGGGTATGGGGGCTGGTTACCCTCTGATCACTCTTCAACATCCCCTGAAAGTTTGAACTTAATATCCTCAGTTGTTCCTTGCTAATACACCCTTTTTACAACCAGCATGCATATAGTGTGTTTTGATTTCATTCGACATCCCTGTCAACATTTCCTTGAAGTTTTCCCTTAATAATGGAATTTTGAATCTTTAAGTACCGTTTAACAAACATAAGAATAAATAGGTTATCAAATGAAAATATTGCTTTATTTGTAAAATACTGCACATTCAGTGATATTGTATCACCTTAAGGCACTCATTGATATTTTTTTCATCTGAGGAATGACCCAACCGGGTTTATGGACTAATTCTCCGCCATGATTGGATCTTTTCCCTTTTTACTACGTTTGACAGCTCATAGAAGGGGCCATGAGCCTATGATTATGCCATAGATGTGATTATGCAGTGGGTAAAGAGTGAATTACGATCACCATTTCTGGTGGTCATGCACATAAAATTGAAATATTGAAATCTCGAAAATATAAGAAAAACGAAGAGTTTATCCAAGTGCATCGAAGTTCAGTGCCGTTTGGAGTGGACAGTCAACAGTCAGAAGTTGGGAAACGATATTTGTGCTAGTCATGGTAGTTATGGTAAAATGTGATTCTCCTAGGCTCTTAAAATGGGGAATTTTAGACCCCCAGCTACAGTGTTTGGACCATCAGACACCGACGGCTACCTTAGAATTTGAATTATGCAGCATTTTTGCCCCATATGGTCCTAAATTGACGTTTTACTGCACAAAATCATAGAGAGTGTTTTTTTCTGTGGCATGACCTCTTCGTTAGCGTCAATGCATGAAAATGGTGGTGGGGCAAAATGTATTTTTAAAGATCAGGAGGGGGGATTCGGTTGTTTCTTTCAGTTTTTTCAAAGAAAATTCAAAAAAGGTATTTCCTAAGTCTAGGGAGGGAGGATTCCAGTTGGGCAAATGCCTCCCTCCTGCTTCTCCCTAATTGATCCGATCAACGAAAACGGAAATGATTGCAATTCTATATGTGTAAATACAGGATATTTGGGCCGGAATGACTCCATAACGGTGAGTTTGCGGTAGTTTTGCAAGAGAGAAAAGATGCTCCAAAAGTCAAAATGCATCTATTAACAATAGTTTCATGACCCTAAACAACAGTTCAGGTAATAGGAACATCGACCCAATTTGCTATGGGGCAGGGGGGAGGGGGTAATTGCCCCTCCCAGACCTCAGTTTGCCTTTCCCCCCTCCTTCCAGACTCCAACTTGCCCCCCCCCCCCCCAGCTGAAATTTAGTTTCTTCAAAAACCTTGTCAAAACTAAGATAAGCCTGCATAATTCAATTGTCAACAGAAACAGATTAAGTTCCCTTTGGTTTATATTTACCTTTACAGTGCAACAAAGCACCTTTATAGCACTGTATAGAACCTTGATGGTGCCAAATGGCTCATTTTTCAGTTTTTAGAGTCATTTTCACTTGATTTGTGAAAATTGGCTCCATCTTTACCCCTCTCCCACCCCAGGATTTTGACGAAATTATTCAATTGCTGTGCTACTCCTTTTAAAATGTGTTTTCCGTCGTTGTTCATGGTGGGGACCGTAACCTACACTTTAAGGCTTTTGACAATAGTAGTCTCAAAGGTGTATATATTTTTTATTTCAGTTCGGTCGTTTTAGGAGATTTTATGCTCGTTTGCGTAATCCTCAATTATTTCTTCTGGTAACTACAAATTAATGTTCAATTAAGTCTGAACCGAAATTACTGTTTTCACAATACTACTGCGCGGGAGATAACAATGAGAGGTGGTTCCCTCTTTACTAGATTTCAGCTACTATTGCAGTCTTTATAGCGCGCCATAAGTTACGTAGATTGTAAGTGTCATTAAGCTTATGACGTGAAAATCTTGTAGTTCCTTGGATATATGTTGCTGTTTTGTCCTTTTAGTTACCTCATAAAATTATATAAAGCGGAAGCCCTTGTGATGTTAAGCAGACCAGAAGAAGCTCTTCCTTTACTGAACCCACAAGGTCTTACCAGTATTGATTCACGAACGGATAGCTCGTCGAAAAAACTGCTGTTTGTCAAAGGTATGGAAATCCCGATCACTTTTTATAATTTTTGTGTGTGGAACGCCAATAAAAATGAGACATAAATTACTATGCCATTTAGGATGGGCGAAGCGATTAACATAACACTGCGAAAAATCTTTGGGTAAAATGAAACACCAACAAAATATTTAAAATTCCTAAACCAACTTTAATTATTAAGTATTTTAAAATATTATTACTACTGGCTGTTGCGGATTTTTATAGCTAGCAAATAATATATTAACCTTGAAATTTCAGGGTATGAAATGTAGTAGCTTATATACAGATTTTGAAGTTTACATATAATGGACATCAAAAGCTAGACTTGTATGCCGTTTTCCGTTAGGTTCCTCGGGAGTTTTGTCCTACCTTAGAGTGCCCCAGTTCCTTTGTAAAGGAACCAGGGTCAAGATGAGTCTAGCTTCGAATGGATTTGAGGAACAATTCTAAGACAGAAAGGAGGTGTAGTGGTGGTGAATGCAATTAAGGTGCCTGCAATTTCCCTATACTTTGTGAAAAGCTACTCAAAGTAAGCCTTAGAGAAATTTGTTGAAAAAGAGAATAGATATCGAGTCGCTGCAGTAGCATTACAGATTTCAAGATCTCCCAGATTTCTTGCAAAAATTCTGGAGAGCTCAATCTGGAAGTCATAATTCCGAATTATGATTCTGTTCGTTAAATTTTTGATTTGTGTTTCCATATATTGCTCTGGCCCAGAAGTTGACTGAATAAAGCCCAGCTGTGGCCCAACTTGTAACTCACTGGAAAGAAGGGAATTCCTTAACTTTCGTCGTTCGTACATCCGCCACAAGGGGCTGTCAGATTTCAACCAAATATGATAGGAAGTAAAAGCTAGTAAGCTAGTTATGCTTTCAGTATTTCCGGATACCATCTGACATCTGTGAGAAAGAGAAAGGGGAATCACTAAATTTTTTGACCTCTGTACAACCAAAATTGATCGTCAAATTTTGACCAAATTAGATAGAGAGTAAAAGGTGAGTGCTACCTTTAAGGGATGATAGAAAAACAGGACGTCTCCAGGGGTCCAGTTTTCCCGGACCCCGGGAGAAAATTCGATCTCAACGAAACAACACGGTTGGAAGCAAGAGTAAATGTCCTAGTTGTACCTTTGTGGAGCGCACAATGATCCAAACTCTATGGGGGTGAGACAGAGAGGCTCCTGTATTATTTTCATCAGGGCATCTAGCGAATGGAGCTATTGGATGTCAATCCAACTTTATTGGGAGCAAGAATAAGTGCCCTAACTGCGCCTTCCGAGTATTTAGGCACAGTCAATCCTTTGTGGGAGGAGGGTTTGGTTTCCTAATTTTGTACAATCAGGACTTGAGACACGAAAGGTTTTAAATTTTTCACGAACCTTGTAGAAAGTAAGAGTCAGTGATCTGCATTTTTGGGATCAAGTTTCTATCCAATCTTTGTATGAAAAAGAAATAGAAGGGATCTCTATAGTATTTTCATCAGGGTATCTGGCAAAAGAGATCATCAAATCTTCCCAAAAGTCTTGTCTTCTGCACATTTCCCAGAAAGGATTTTCAGATCGTGACTAACTGTGGTGGGAAGGAAGAACAAAAGTCTTCATTCCACTTTTTGGGAGTCTGGTCTGTTCTGAACGATGTTTATGAGGGTGGCCAAGGGAAGGGGGTCCATAAAGTCATGGCATATTTTCCAAAAATGACATCTGATTCCAACCAAATCAAATTGGGAGTACAGTTAGTGTACCTAGTTATTTTTTTTCATCCGACTTTTGCTTTGCCGAGGCAATCTTAATTTTGAGGGTTTTCTGTGGGTATGGATGTTCTTGTAACCAGGACATGTATTGGAGCCGGTTTTCTGTTTTGACACGATTTTGTAGAAATCTAAACTGTACCCCATGATTTGCCTTCTGGAGGTCCAAACACGATGCGACCTCTGTAGTGAGAGAGGGTAACCAAATTCTTGTATTCAAGCTATTCTCCAGAATAAGTTGCTCAATATCCACGAATATTGATGATAACAAGTAACTAATGTCCTAGTCTTGATTGTAAGGGCTCTGGAACCCATATGGGGCAGGATCTAAATCATAGTCATCGGTCTATCCTTCTAGTGAAGTTCTTGGATATCAATCAAACTTAGTCAGAAGTATAAGTATAAGTTATTTTGCTACTTCTCTCTAACCAGGGTCCAACTGCTGCAATTCAATAGATCATGAAGAAGGGGAGAGAGTGTGGATTATTTTTATAAGTACACTTTCACAGAACGGACGTCAGATTCTAGCCAAAATCTAGTATAGGCGTGATGGAGAGAATCATTGAACTAAGTATGGTCTAGAGCTACAGTTATGCTCCCGGGTGTCCGTACTTGATTGTTCCTCTGTGAGGCAAGGGGTAGCATTTTTATCATCTATGTGCATAAACATGGTCTATTGGATCTCAACTAAAGTTGGCAGGGTTTAAAGAGCTTTAAGAAGGATCACGTCTAATCCTGTTGACATTACCACTTTAGCTGCCCTGCAACTGTGACTCAAGGGTCACTTGAGCCTTGCTAGTAGGTATTTAGATATATAGCTACTACTAGCTACTATGCTAGTAGGTATTTATATATATATATGCTAGTAAATATTTACCTTTTCTTTTACAGAATGGTATCCAAGCAGTTTGGATGTTGCGAAATGTGTATTACAGTACAATATGGCTGTTGCTTTGACTATTCGGGGAGAACTTGAAAAATCTGCTGAAATAATTCGGCTGCTGTGGATGGCACGTGGCAGTGGAGCAGATATCCCTACTCAAGTTGTAGCTCTGGCGCTATACATAGAAATAAAAAGGGGTAAATTTTGTTTAATTGCACTTTTGAAATCATTAGGAATAATGATCCTTTCCTGTTATACTTAAGCTGTCCAACTAACAGTTGGAGCACCAAAATGATTCTAGTCGTTACTATATTTGATCTTCAGCATTTGCATGTGTATCAGTCATAACACTCACCAAAATACAATTTATTTTGACATTCCATTGAATGAGAGTTGGATTGTCAACAATACCGACTGTGAGATCTTTAGCCCCTTTAATTAACACGATACTGTAAATTGAGAATCTTGCTCTTTCATCGAAAAGAACTTTTGTGGAAAACCTTCTGTTTGTGAACGTAACTTCAAAAAAGAAGAATATCTCGAATTTTTTTGCTTCTCATGTGAAAGCTATTGTAGACGGAACTTTATCATGGGTGTGTTTCTTCGTTTCTCTTTCTTCTTTTTCCTTTATATGTGAAGTTTTCTGTCATTTTCTTTTCCTCTCGCCTCTTTCGCTTGATTAAAGTCTCCAGGTATGAAACATAAATATTTTTTTAAAGCTTTGCTTAGTATCTAAGTATTTTTACATCTCTATTTAACTCCATCAGCATTGTGTTTTGTTGGAGGAGGGTCGAGGTAACCGGCTATTGTAGTCTGATTCTTGACTCAATTTAGTCAGTCGCCAAATTGTAAAATAATAATGATCTTTATGGTGAGAACGCTGTACTGCTCCGTTCTTCTGCCTTTTCACCACTTTACCAGTGAATATGAGCGTATCATGAGTATGTGTACGCACATTGCAGCATAGTTTACAAATCTTATTAGCTTATTTCTAAAATTTATTAGCTAATCAATGGCTGGGTCTGTTTTTGGTGTTCGGGGGGTCATTTTTAAGAGTTCTTCGTGTTACGTGTAAACGTCCTAAAAGGATGGGAAAATACACACACCCATTATATTGTGATTTGTAAGAGGAACTTCACCTTAGGCTATATTCCCAAGATGTGGACTAAAACAAGGGGTGTTTGTACCTAAGCTTGGGAAAGAAGATTTTTCAAATCCCAGTTTGTAGAGGTTGATTGGTACTTTATGAGTAGTCCTGGGACCAAAACTCTGATGCACAAAAACCAAATGGGCTTTAAAACTGGAAGCCCTGCAGAAACAGCTGTACACGAACTGGTATTGCATATAGACAAGTAAGGGGAGTAAGGAATACGCTCAGGCATATTTCTAGACATAGAAGAGGCGTTTGATGACGCAACTTTTGAATCTATAAAAATAACCATGGATGACGGTAAAACAGATAAAACAATACAAATATAGAATCCCCATATGTTCAGAAACTGGCAAGTACTCGTGAAGCTAAAGGAGGTAAAGAAAAAAAAACGCTGTTCTGAAAGGAAGCCCTGAAGGAATGGTGAGTCTTCCATATATTGAACCTTATTATAAATGATCTTTTGAGTCTATTAGAATTGTGTTCTGGGTACACTCAGGCATACACCGAGTATTAAGTGTCTCTCTGACGGGTAAATGTCTGAAAACCTTTTTTGAATAGGGACGACACATGCTGAACACGATTCAGGTATGGTCACGAAAACATAAACTGTATATTACTGCTCTAGAGAGTGAAGCCTTAGTATTCACAGATAAAAGAGAATAAGTCAAACCATTGCTGTCATGTGGTGTAGTCCATCTGGGTCAACTCGAATCATATGCAGGCAAACGTGATTCCTTTAATAAGAACAGAAAAGCTTGCCTGTCTGATGATCACATCACCCTACTGTGGAACTTCCATGGCATCAATGCAGCTATGTGTAGAACTTCATTTTTCTAAAGGAAGAAACAATAAGAAGTTTTGTCAGGCTCTGCCTGGCAATACAGGGCTGCCACAAAGTTCCTAAAGTCTTTGAAAGTCCCTAAATCTGACTTTGGTCCCTTTTGGTCCCTAGTTCAGTGCTCAGGTCCCTTAAGAATTTTTCCTGATCAACATTCTTCCATATTAGTTGAATATCTTATGTCTAAGTAATGGAAGCCATTATGCAAGGTATGGTATTTCAAACCATAATCATGTTTCACGGCTACAGCGTTACCATATAAAGTAGTGAAAAGGATTGACACCCTTGCCTCTCGAGTCATCTTAGGATATATTTTTTTATCCTAGCTGTCAGGAGATTTAATTATTTTGTCAGTGTTATGCTGAAACGTGGTCCTAGCTAGTCTTGAATTCTAAGGGGCTGATTATTTTGTCTGTAGTATGCTAGATACGTTTTTTTTTATCCTGGCTTTCAGGACAGTTTGTTATTTTATCAGTGTTTTGTCAGATAAGTGGGCCAGCCTTTCGATTTCAGGGAGTTAAGGGGTAATAGCCTCTTGGACTAACTACTCTTAACTTTTCTTCTTGTTTCAGGCTTAACGGTAACTGCTTATAACTGAATTTAAATGGGTAATTGCAAAATTAAGAATGTTTGGCTTGAGGAGAAAGACAAAACAGGGCACCAAATGAAAGAGTGGTGCTTCGCAATTCATCACTTGTTTGTCAGAAAGGTTGTTACTCTCTACTGCGGCGCTCTCGGACTGGAGAACATAAGAAAAACATCCAAACTAAGCTGAAACCCAATCAACTTTGTTTGAATTCAGCCTCCAGCTGTGCCCTGGAAGGTAATCAAACTGGGAATTGCACTTACTCAGTAAATGAGCAAACAGTGATAGCTGAAATTATATGGGCTCTAAAGATGATTGAATCTGACTACTCCGGTAATTCGGCAGACGGAATAGAAGAAGTCTTCAAGAAAATGTTCAAGGACCCAGATCTTAATAATTTCACTATCGGGCGAACCAAGTTTACATACCTGTTGAATTAAGCGCTTGGACCACATTTTCAGAAGATTACACTGTAGGAAATTGGTAATAGTTATTATGTGACAGAATTTGATGAAACTACCAACAGCGAAAACAAAAAAAAGTTGCAGATTAGCATCCGTTTCTGGTCTGAAAAGATGAATCAGGTGGTAGAGAGGCATCTGAAGACTTGTTTCTTAGGTTATGCCACTGCAGAGGACCTAAAATTGGAAATTTTGAACGAAATTAATGGTAGATGTTTTTCCCTCTCTAAGCTGCTTACTTTGAGCAATGCCGGCCCGAATGTGGAATAAAAAACTGTTCAGACTGATGGACAGTGAGAAACGAAAGGTAACAAATAGTGACGGACTTTTAGACATTGGTACCTGTAGAATTTACATTGTACACGCCGCCTTTCTCAAAAACCTAGAAGACGTTTGGAAGACTTGATGTAATCTCATTGTGAAGGTGTATTACTTTTTTCGTGGTTAAGCTGCGTGGCTGGAAGACTATTCAGAAAACTGGGGTTCCCAGGTCAAACTTTGTCAAACATGTACCAACCCAATGGCTTTCGATTGGTCCTGCTGCTGCTATTTTGGAGGTGAGTGGAGTTCGTCCGGAATGAGGCAGACTCTATCTGCTGACCACGTGCCTCTGGATATGGGGTTTTTCCCTAACTAAACACTCCGATCAGGACAACCTCATGTGGCGGGTGGAGCCAATCCCGGGAGTCTCAGTACCTAGTTTTAATCTAGCTCTAATCAAATCCAGTCCTAGGGTTGGTTGGGCTATCGACCCTCCACCCGAAAATTAAGTGTTACGAAAAGTGACAATATAGCCTCGGACCCAGATTCCCTTTTAAGATCTCGACCATCCCGCGTCAATGGACATGCTGACGACGTCAGAAAGACTGACAGACTAAACCTTATGGACCGAAGAGGTCTACGAACAGACACCTGGAATGTCATGACTCTGAATGCACCTGCGTCAAAGAACCTACTCTCTGAAGAACTTCGCAAGAACAAAGTGTCAATGCAGGTCTTACAGAAACCCGTCTTACCGGAAGCGGAGAAGAGCGAATAGGTAACAGTGACTCATTGCTCTGGTCTGGAGGAAGCTCGAGAAGGAATGGCGTTGGCCTTGCACTAAATAGCCTTACAAGAAAGGCCTTACATTTACATGAAGCTGAGAAGAGCGAATAGGTAACAGTGACTCATTGCTCTGGTCTGGAGGAAGCTCGAGAAGGAATGGCGTTGGCCTTGCACTAAATAGCCTTACAAGAAAGGCCTTACTTTTACATGAAGCTGAGAAGAGCGAATAGGTAACAGTGACTCATTGCTCTGGTCTGAAGGAAGCTCGAGAAGGAATGGCGTTGGTCTTGCACTAAATAGCCTTACAAGAAAGGCCTTACATTTACATGAAGCTGAGAAGAGCGAATAGGTAACAGTGACTCATTGCTCTGGTCTGGAGGAAGTTCGAGAAGGAATGGCGTTGGCCTTGCACTAAATAGCCTTACAAGAAAGGCCTTACTTTTACATGAAGCTGAGAAAAGCGAATAGGTAACAGTGACTCATTGCTCTGGTCTGGAGGAAGCTCGAGAAGGAATGGCGTTGGCCTTGCACTAAATAGCCTTACAAGAAAGGCCTTACTTTTACATGAAGCTGGGAAGAGCGAATAGGTAACAGTGACTCATTACTCTGGTCTGGAGGAAGCTCGAGAAGGAATGGCGTTGGCCTTGCAGTAAATAGCCTTACAAGAAAGGCCTTACTTTTACATGAAGCTGTATCTGACAGATTAATGAAGGCCCACTTTGGACACAAGCATGGCAAGATGACATCAGATGAGGTCATCGTATGCTATGTCCCAACCAACGATTCTGATGATGCGACTAAGGAGGATTTCTACTCTGCTTTGTCCAGATGCCTTGCGACAGTACCCCACCCTCCATGATATAACTGTTCTCCTTGGCGACTTTAATGCGACAGTGCGCGATGATATGGGTGTATGGCGTGGCACAATTGGTCCTGTATCCCCCGACCAGACAATGGGCTCCGCCTACTTGAACTGTGCCGATCTTCCAACGCAAAACTATTCATCAGTACACGTGGTATAGTAACGACGGTCGTACAAAGAAGATGATTGACTACGTCATTATTTCCAAACGCTGGAGATCATTGGTGAAGAACTGCAGAACTTACAGATCAGCAGAGCTTGGAAACGCAGACCATAGGCTTGTGTGCGCCGATCTTCGGCTTCGCCTCCATGCACAACGATCAGGAAGAAAACCCGTCGCTGCAGATATTGGGAAACTAAAGGAACCAGATACTCGCCAAAAGTGCAGTATCGAGATATCAAATCGCTTCGAGGCCCTTGGCTCACTTAATAGCAGTGAAGATCTCTGGAAGCATTTTAAATCACAGACCAGCGAAGCAGCACAACGAGTGCTTGGCAAGAGGAGTTACCCAAAGAAATCGTGGCTAACTAATGAAACACTGCAAGTCATAGAGCAAAGACGGAAGGCAAGACTTCTTGGGGACATGACCACATATCGAAGGCTCAATGGAGTGCGGAACAGACCCATTCACCGGGATAGAACCCAGTTTTTTGCAAGGAAAGCCAATGAAATTGAGCTAGCTGCAAAAAACAAAGACATGGGCAGCTTATTCAAGCATCTCCAAGATCTCACTGAAAATAAAACTCTCACCTTGGGTCCCGTCCTGTCCAGGGATGGTGTACTTCTTTCTGATGAAGGTTCTTGTCTTGAGTGGTGGAAGGACCACTTCTGTCCGTTTGCGCCTCCTAATGATAGTCCCAGCCAACCTTGCAGTCAAAGACGTGGAACCGATGCTCCTACAGATGAGCCTTTCAGCCCCTCTGAAATTGGACGTGCATTAAAAGGCTCAAGAATAATAAATCTTATGGTAGCTCCGGCTTAAACTCAGAGCTGCTAAAATATGGAGGTCTTGCAATGCTCCTGTTTCTACACACCCTGTTCTCTACAATCTGGCAAACGGTGATAATTCCCGAGGATTGGCAGAAGGGTGTCATCATCCCCTTATGGAAGAGAAAAGGCTCAAGAAGTGACTGGTCCAACTACCGGGGAATAACGTTACTGTCAGTCCCTGGCAAACTGTTTTCAATAGTCCTGCTGGAGCGATGTCGGGACATCATTCGAAAAATCCGGCGACCAGAGCAAGCTGGTTTTATGTCGGATCGTTCAACCATCGAGCAGATTTTCACGATTCGACAAATAGTAGAGAAGACCACAGAGTTCCGACAGAAATCGTTTATTGCCTTCGTTGACTTCTGTGCCGCATTTGACTCAGTCGATCGAAAAGCTCTTTGATGGATTCTAGAGTTGACTGGCCTACCCGAGAAATATTGGAGACTTCTCAAGGCGCTGCAGCATGGGACGGAGAGCTGTGTACAAGTAATGGTCGAGGCAGCCCGTTCTTTCAAATCACGACAGGGGGCGCCAAGGATGTGCAGTGGCTCCAAAGCTCTTCAATGTCTTTTTTTTTAGGCAAAACCATTAGGTTTTGACAGATTTTATTTCCAGCTATTTCAGTAAGTAAGAAAAATAAATATAACAGATTTCGAAAAACAAAACTGAGGCTTCCAGCTGTTATGAGCATGAAATAAGATATGGTAAAATAGATTGGACCGATTGGTTTTGTGTTCTGGTTTCAAGGGCTTGAATTTTAAATCTCGGTTTGTGACCTAAATTGCCACGTAATTCGTTTTGTATTACCGAAGACGAACTACGTTTTGCTTCAATTATTATTTATAGGACGTTGAGTAAAAAAAAAAATATAGCTTTATGAATCCAGTGTAACTTTTAAACATTTTTGTCTTAATATTGCCACTTTTTTCAGGTAACTTCGAGATAGCCAGAAATATTGTCAAATACCAGTTTCCATCATTTAAATGACCATTGTGGAAGCTTTCACGGAAGACGCAATTTTTCCTCATTTTTTGTTACAATGAGAATAATATTTGTAATTATATCTTTTTCTTGTTCTATAAGAGCCTGTTGGATGATATGCATAAAAAAGGGAAAAAATATTTCAACCTTTTTTGAATACCCATTTACCTTCAGGCACAACAGAAAATGGATACTCCCTTTGATTATCTGAAAGCAACCTACAGGCTGTATAATTTTCCTAGAGATATGTGTGGTTCAGGTGAAAAGACCAAATCATCGTTCTCAGTGTTTGGATTGGTTGGATGTTATGATAACGTTCTGCTTGTTCAGTTCATATTAAGATGAATGTATATGGATCCAATTTATTACAGTGTCTTACCGACATTACTGGCCTAGTTCTTTGCTGCCATGTGATTAGGGTATATTATTCTCCGTCTTTTTCCTTTTTTCTTATTACCCAAAAAAATGTTTGCTGCTAACCGGAAAAATCAAAAATTTTAAGCAAATAATTGAAAGCATGAGTTTGTCGTGACTTTTTTAAATTAACATTTTTATTCCCCTCCCCTTCATTTTAGTCTAAAAATTTTCAGATTTTACAAGGAAAAACTTCTTAGTAGAATTAGAGATTGAAGCGATTATTGGAATTCTTATCATTTTAAAAATTTGATGCTTTTAATGAAAGACTTGCAATTTCAATCGTTTAAAAATAGATGTGTATATTATATCGTCTTCTTAATATATTATAGTGAATTATTTTTTTGAATAGTCTAAAATAAATCAAGGGTAGACAGTAACACCTAGGAGAGGTGGCGCAATACTTCGAAATGGCCTAGGTCTTCACAACATACATAAAGTCCTTATTCAATAGCACTTGAACATCATTATTCAGAAAGTAATTTAAAAACACCCTATTTGAGTTATTACTGAATGCAGAAAAAAAGCTAAATTCCTGTTTTTGCCTCACTGTATGTAAAGAGCGACTCGGTCCAATAGTAGCTGAAAATCTAAAAAAACAGAATTTTGATAACAATGAAAAGTTTAATGTTTTACATCCAAAGTTACGAGGATGAGAAAACTTCCCTCATTTTTGAAAAAGGGAGGGATATCCCTCAAAGGTCAAAGAATCGTATTGCACCATCAGATTCAGCATATCAGAGAACCCTACTGCAGATTTCTCAAGCTTCCATCTTTAAAAATGTAAAAATACTCTATATTTTGCCAGAAGGAAGATTCGTTTGTTTTTTTCCTAGGGGTAATCATATCAAACCAGTAGTCCTAGAATATTGGGAGAGGGCCCACTTGAACGGTAATTAAAAGTTGTAGCGCCTTTTTAAATGATTAAAAAATTGGAGGGTGACTAGTCCCCCTCCCACGTTCCTTTTCATCAAGTGCGTCCGGTAAAAAATTTGAGACAGTCGTTTTGTTCGGTATAGTTGAAAGGTACAATAAATATGTATTTGGGGATGACATGGCCCCCCAGAGCCCTGGGAAGAAGGGCTGCAAGTTATGAAAATTTTTCGCTGTTAACATAAAGTATTTGTTTTTGGGAAGTATACCGACATTTTGCAGGGAGGGGGAGGGGTTTCTGGGAATGGATTTTTTACGGGGAGAATTTCCCATTGTGATGCAAGTTTCCAGGGGAAATTTTACACGGATGGGATTAGTCAGAATTCGTATTTGAAATTCGTTTTATTTGTGTTACTTTCTCGTTGTCGACCCCATTTTACATGTGAAGATATTCTGGGGGAAAATTCCAGCGGAGTTGGAATTCTTTGGAGGATTTTTACGCGGGAGGATTCCTACGAGAGAAATTCTCCATGGGGAAATTACCACCAGGATAAATTCTCTATGTGTAAATTTTCCACGGGAGAATATTTTCATTGGGGGGGGGGGTTTCCGAGAAATGCTTTCCACATAGGGGGATTTTGCTATGACCTGAAAAACAGTCAGAAATTGAAAAAAAAAATTCAAATGAAAGTATGATGAGTAATTTTAAGGCGGAATCTTATGAATTTTCAACGGAGGAGTGTTTATTTTCCTGGAATTATTTGAAAAAAGATAAGAAAGTAAATATAAAAAAATTGTTTTTTCTACTGAAACTTAAAACAAACAGAAACTATTCCGTATTTGACGGGGCTGTCCCCTCCTTAATACCCTGCTTTTTACGTTTGTCCGAATTACAAAATTACGACCTTTTGTCTCAATTCTTCAATAATGATTCCTGAAACAAGAGGCCATGTAATTAGAATCAGAACCCTTTTTTAACAGCATTTAAAAAGCTTTAGTGTGAATAGCAGGGTATTGAGGACCGTGCAGCCTCCCTTATATACGGAATAATTTATGTTCATTCTAAGTTTTAATGTTGCTCCTTACTTTCAGTAGAAAACAAACTTGTTCTCTTTTTTTTATTTAATCAATAAATGAAGAGTGTGTTCCACAAGTCAATTACCATCAGTCATTCAAGTTAACACCGTGAAGTCAAGATCGTATTGTTAGTCTTCCACTTTTCCAGGTGAGCTCTACCCAAGTTGACTTGCTTGGCTACCTCAGTTTTTTCTCTCTTTTTTCCTGTGCAGGACTTTTCGATCTACTCACTCTGCTTTCAGATTAAATTTGCATTACGTTATTTGTTCAACTACTATCGTTTCAAGTACTTACCCTAAACAAAAAGACCGGAACATAACTTGGGAACCGGAACCACCTTGGAATAACTGGAACCAACTTGGAGTGGACTACCCGAGAGTGAAGAAGAATGGTGAGGATAACATAGTCTTTTACTGTAAGACGTATTTGTAGGTGCTGTTCCTTAACTATGAACCATGGAACACAGACTCACAGCTGGTGGAACACCTTATGGTGTCCTGGCACTTGATATCTCATTGTCAAAAGTTTGCTAATCTCAACAGTTACGGTCGATGATCGACCGTCGATCATACTCTACATCTTCTTGAAACCTTTCTCGCAAGACAAGATACTTAGATCCTATTTTGGCTTTGTTGAAATTATCCCATTTTCTTCCCAGATATTCGGACCATCATGAATATCTATGAATTTTCTTCAATTTTCCAGTGGTGTGATGGGGGGGGGGGGTGAAAGGGGGGTAAGAATTTATTTTAGAACTGTATATTTATTCGTTTCTTTTGGATGCATTGCGAATGACATCTTATTTAGATGGCTCTTAATTCAATCAGCTATTTGAAACTTAAAGACGTGGATCAAAATGGAGGTTAGTAAAAATTATTCCTCCCAATGATTAAAATCCCAATAACCTAGGAAAATGTAGAACAAAACCAGATTTTATTATTTTGAATATCAAGGACCAGATTTCACACATATTGTTTCAGGACTTAAAGGGTAATTTCAATGGAACCTGTATGTAAAGCTTTCATTTTTCTAAAAGCTCATGGAACTCTGACTCACAGTCTTATACTTTTGTTAGTTAAATGCATTTTTTAAGGACTTCCAGGAAGTATAGCCTATTAACTGGCTTTGTTTAAGGTTTGGAGGCAAGCTGTTGATATTATTAGCTTTTTGTCATGCCCTGTTTTGGTGATAGGCTATGTCCTTTATAGTGCAAGTTAGACATTTTTTGGAGAAGAGGAGGCAGACTGTTCACTTGGAAAGCACACTGGGTGAATAAAAGTGAAATTCATATTTTCCCCTGTAGCCTATATGCATAGGCCTATCTTTATCATAATTTTTTGGTATCATTATGTCATCTTTCTATGTAAGCTGGAATAGGAATGCATAATAGAACAGGCAGTGTAACTATTGCATGCAAGACTCATATTCTCCCCTGAATTCCAAAATACTACACCATGAAATTCTCTGAAGAAGCTCATTCAAGTACAACTGACTTTTGTGAAATTATGTTTAAGCAGCTTATTTTACAATACCACATCACATTAGCCATGTTACCACTGAGTTGCGTGAGCTTATGAAAAATTCTTGCATGATTGTATTAACCTTCCCACCAAACTCAAGCCATAAACTACAGCCACTAGACCTGTGATTCTCAACATGGGTTACATGCCCTACCAGTGGGGTATGACAATGTTTTCACTAATCATGTGCAGGACATGTGCCAAAAAAGGATACAAAGTTAATAACCTTTTAAAGTTCCTTCAGGTTTGCTTTTAAGAATTTTGAATAACAAAATTTAAATATCACAAGGGGGGTACCAGGATTTTAAAAATGTCTAGGTGGGTTGTGGCTCAAAATGATTGGTAACCTCTACACTAGATAGAAGTTGTTTTGGCCTGTTAAAGTCACACTACAGTGCTGCTTGTGGCATATAAATGAGTCCTGGACACTACATTTTTATTTATGACATCACAGAGTTATTTAGAATTGCCTTTTAACTTCAACAAATGTCATCTCGGAATTCAGGGCTGCTAGAATTGGGACCTACTATTGCCATGTGTTTAGGGATAAGGAATTCTTAGCTGCTGCTGTTACCAATAGATCTAAGCCATCCAGTGTCTCACAAAGAACTGTGTCACATGGAAAACAACTTGTCTCTCTATGCTGATGACTCAAAGCTATTTGGAGCAGTGAATGTAAAATCCCTGCAAACAGATGTCCAGAAAATCCAGCTGTGGGCAGACAAATGGCTCTTATCGTTTAATATAAGCAAGTGCAGCACGCTACACTTTGGATCCTCAAACCCATGCGCCCAATACCATATGCATGAACATGCCTCCAACTCCGATTCACCCATCAAGACCAGCACAGAGGAACACGACCTTGGGGTCATTGTTGACAGCCTTCTCAAGTTCCATGCCAACACCATCAAGAGCATGTCCCAGGCCAACACAAACTTAGATCTGATCAAAAGAACAGTTACCAGCAGATCCCCACTAGTTTTCCTGAAACTTTAAAAGGCACTAGTCAGACCCATTTTGGATTTTGGCATGTGCGCTGCCTTCCCAACATATAAAGGAGATGTCAGGCTAATTGAGGGAGTCCAGAGGAGAGCAACCAAGGCCATCACAAACCTTGGAGACAAACCTTATCAAGATCGTTTACGGGCTCTCAACCTCCCTACCCTCGTGTACAGGCGCAACCGTAGTGACATGATGATGACCCACAAATTGCTGAACTCATCATATGCCAAGATCCTGCCCATCCACCCAGGCCCCCCACAGTGCACCAGAGGACACTCAAAGAAGCTGTTCAAGCAGTCAGTCAGAACCAGGGCCAGAAAAAGTTTCTTCACCAACAGAGTCATCAACCCCTGGAATGAACTGTGCAAAGCAACAGTCTCAGCCCCCACCCCAAAGCATTCAAGAAGGCACTGGACAAAGAGTGGGCCACAAAAGACTGGAAGTATGAGTGGGACATTCCATCCTGCTCATACCTGCTATGAGACATCACCGATTCAACTCAGGAGCATTCAACAGATCAACAGATCTTAATTTGCTCTGAAGTGCAAATTAAGGTAATTAAGGTAACAGGATTAATGTGTAAGATAGTTTGAGTTAACAAGAGGGAGAACTAGGGTATTAACCAACTATTAAAGCTCCCATGGCATGAGTATTTTCTGCTACTAGTCCAGATTGTGTAAGACCCTATCCAAAAAGCTAATGCAATCAAAAAAAGGAGGCAAGTATCAAGTGGTCACAGATACTACTACTACTACTACTAATAACTCACTGCAGCACCAAGCCGCCTGAGGCCAACACAGCTACGCACGCTCCTCCTCCAACCTAATCTATTTAAAGCCTCCCTCTTTACACCCTCCCAGGAAGTTCCCATTTCCTTTAAATCCTTATTTATGACATCCTCCCAACCCAGACAAGGACGACCTGCTTTCCGTGTAGCCCCAGACGGTTGGCCAAAAAGGACAATCTTCGGTAATCTGTCATCCTTCATCCGTAGAACGTGGCCTATTCATCTCAACCTTTCTTTCATTATAGCCCCAGAAAGCAGGATTGAACCACACTTTTCGTACAACCTACTGTTTGAAATACGGTCAGTCAGCCGGGTACCCAGAACAATCCGTAGGCAATTTCTCTGGAAAACATCTAGTAAATTTTCATCTGCTTTTCGGAGTGTCCATGCTTCAGAGCCATATTTGACCACTGTCATCACTGTAGCTTCCAATATTCTAATCTTAGTTTGTAGGCTTATCTTTCTATTCTTCCAAACTTTTTTTAACTGTGAAAAAACACCCTGAGCTTTAGCTATTCTACTTTTAACATCTTCACTGCTCCCACCATCTTTATTAATAATACTACCAAGGTAACTGAAGCTCCCAACCTGATCAATCTTTTCGTTACCTAAGGTCACCTGTTCATCTTCACTTATTCCTAACCTTAGTGACTTAGTCTTCTTAACATTAATTTTCAAGCCTATTTTAGCACCCTGAACTCGTAAAACCTCTAAAAATTCATTCATTTTGCTCACACTTTCATCTAATATGCTTAAATCATCAGCATAATCTAAGTCCAGGAGCGTTCTTCCTCCCCATTTGATTCCATGGTCTCCAATTGCCTTTCCTGTGCTCCTTAAGACGAAGTCCATCAAAATGATCCATATAAAGGGGGATAGAACACAACCCTGCTTAACTCCTGATTTAATACAAAACCAGTTGCTAACCTCATTTCCTACCTTAACCGCAGCAGTATTATTCTCGTACATAGCGCAAATCACTTTAATGTATTTTTCTGGTATACCATATAACGATAAGACCTTTGTTAACGCTGTTCTATCAACAGAATCGAAAGCTTGCTCATAATCGATAAAACTAAGGACCAAAGGTGTTTGACAACGAAGGGACTTCTCAATTATTAACCTAAGAGTGAAAACATGGTCGACACATCCTCTACCTTTTCTAAAACCGCATTGTTCTTCCCTTAAAACTTTGTCTACAGCATGTCTCAGTCTAAAAAGTATCATATTACTCAGTAATTTGCTACCTACAGAGACCAGACTAATGCCTCGATAATTCCGACATTCACTCTTGTCACCTTTCTTATACAGTGGTTTAATTAAGGTTTTCCTAAAATCATTGGGTACTTCCCCTTTTTCAAAAATCATGTTCATAATCTTCAGTAGCTTATTCCTAACCTCAGAGCCACCATATTTAAGGAACTCATTAATCATACTATCAGCACCTGGGGCCTTATTATTTTTTAATCCTTCTAGTACTGTCGCTAATTCTTCCTCACTAAACAAATCTTCCTTCACATCCAAGGTATCACAAACTTTTTCATTTTCATCTATATCTTTTCCTGCAACTGTATCTCGGTTTAGCACATTCTCAAAATGTTCCACCCATCTTTCTTTAACTTTTTCCTTATCACTAATTGTGACCCCATTTCTATCTTTAACTGGGACTAGTCCGGATCGGCTACTCCCTTTCAATTTATTAACATGCCAGTATAATATTTTACTATTATGCCGTCTAGCCGCATCTTCCAGATCCTCAGCAATTTTATCCATCGCCTCCATTTCACATCTCCTTAGTTCATATTTTAATGCTTTCTCCACTTTCTTTACATTCCTTTTGTTTTCATACGACCTATCGCTCAGATAATTCTTATACAAACCCCTTCTACTCTCTATTAAACCTAAAGCTTTTTCACTAATATTCCTAGTTGCTGTCTTAGCACTCTTCCCTAGGACACCATCAGCAACTTCACAAATTGTTTTTCTGAAATTATTCCATCCATCTTCCACATTGTCAAATTTCAAACCCTCAAGTTTAGTACTCAACTGTTCCTGGAATTTTTTTCTCAAATTTTCATCCTGAAGTCTACCAACATCATAACTTCCCGGGAGGGAGTTACTCTTCCGAAATTTCAGCTTTAAATTAACCTTAGACACTACTAGATGGTGATCTTTACTTTTAACATCAATAACGGCACTCCTATACACCCTAGTATCTTGTATTGATCCTGCTAGTCTTCTGTTTACAATAACATAATCAATAAGGTTTGCTGTCTTACCATCACGTGAATACCATGTCAACTTATGGGCCATTTTGTGACCAAACACCGTATTGGTTATAACTAGGTTGTTATACCTACAAAATTGCAAAAGCCTATAGCCATTACTGTTTTCTTTTCCTACACCAAAATTACCTAGGCTAGGATACCATCTATCCCTATTTCTACCAACCTGGGCATTAAAATCTCCTAGCAAAAACACCATATTTCTACCTGGTACCCTGTCTATTTGCTCCTGTAACTGTAAGTAAAATTCATCTGAGTCACTAGTATCTCCATCAGTTGGTTCAATGGGGGCATATACTACTATAACTGATACCCTAAACTTTTTAGTCATAAAATGAGCAATTAGTATTCTATTATTAATACCTTCCCAGCCTAAACAAGACTTAGCAGCTTCCTTATTCATCATGAGCCCTACTCCCTGTCTATGTACCCCATCCTTCCTTCCTGAGTAAACAAATTCTATGTCACCTAATTTCATGCTTCCTACCCCTGGGATATGAGTTTCTGAAACTCCTAATAAATCCAGTTCAAACCGTCTGAATTCGTCAGTCAAAATGTCGATGCGATAGTCATTTTTTAACGTCGTAACATTCCAAGTTCCAATTTTCATGTTCTTTAAATCTTTGAAATTATTTTGGCCTCAAGAAAAGCAGTGATCCCGGATACCAGTGCAGGATGGGGACCAACATATCTTCTCAAGTCTACACCGAAGCGCTTAAGCCGGCTTAGAACCGGACAGCAAGAAGTCCCTGGGACCTCCAGTAAGTTGGAGGCTTTGTGCAATCCTGGGCCCATCTTGGTCACAACATGGTTTTCAGCACTTGGCGATGCTCTTCTATCAACAAGAGTCGAAATCCTGCACAGACAGTCCCAAGCCTATTACCTCCGACTCATTATATATTCATGCCTACAAATATTATGCTACTACGGGGAGGCAGCCCATAGTAGATAAATTAGCTAGGAAGAGGTTATTCAGCCCGAAAACGCCCATCAAAACAAACCAAGCCCAGAAAATTATCCAATAATCAGAATCCCGTACGAGTGCTGTGTTGTTTACTAGGCTATAATTTCCTCGAGGGGCGCCACTCCTCAAGTGGGAAAAATTGACCGCAAGTTTCCCAGTCTTGCAGGTACCCCGAAAGGGTCGAGGCAGCCCTTTACAGAGGCCGTTGTCCATAAATCTGGATCTTACGCCCTGCCGCAGTTGTCCTCCTATAGAGGATCCTCCCACGATGGTGTTCTGCTTCACCATGCAATTTAACCCATTACTGGGAGAAGGTTTGTAACTCATCTGACGCGTGAACACGGCAGTTGGCCCTGCTGAGTGTACATTTGAGGGGCCTTCTTCCTCCTCCACCTGAAATTATGACCCCCAGGGGAGGGTTTCCCAGTTTCTATTATGGGCCCCACTGGGACAAGGTCCTACTTGGCCTAAGCCTCCTATGGAGCTACTCTACCTATCTATAGGGCTTACATATATACATATATATATATATATACATATACATACATACACATACATATACATATATATACATACATACACATACACATACATACATATACATACACACATACATATACACATACACACATATACACATACATACACATATACTCACTAACGTGCAAATATATACCCTGAATTGGTATAGGCTAGGTCTGTATATGGTGAATATTAATTTCCTTTCTGATGCAAATGCACAATAACTTTGGATTCAGGATGCAATTCTGACTATAGAGATAAGTATTTTTCTTACTTGAAGTGTATGTGCAGAATTAGAAATTCTGCTGGTACTACAAAAGTAGACCTAAGTAGCCAATTTAGCCTGTCTGAAACATCTCACAAGCCAACACCTTATAAAAAACACCTTTGATAATTTAAATGAATAAGAAAACTTATTAGAAATTCTGCTGATACTGCAAAAGTAGACCTAAGTAGCCAATTTAGCCTGTTTGAAACATCTCACAAGCCAACACCCTATAGAAAACACCTTTGAGAATTTAAATGAAGAAGAAAACTTATTAGAGACTCTGCTAATACTGCAAAAGTAGACCTAAGTATCCAATTTAGCCTGTTTGAAACATCTCACAAGCCAACACCCTATAGAAAACACCTTTGACAATTTAAATGAATAAGAAAACTAGTTAAAAACTCTGCTAATACTGCAAAAGTAGACCTAAGTAGCCAATTTAGCCTGTTTGAAGCATCTCACAAGCCGACACCCTATAGAAAAACACCTTTGACAATTTAAATGAATAAGAAAACTAGTTAAAAGCTCTGCTAATACTGCAAAAGTAGACCTAAGTATCCAATTTAGCCTGTTTGAAACATCTCACAAGCCAACACCCTATAGAAAACACCTTTGACAATTTAAATGAATAAGAAAACTAGTTAAAAACTCTGCTAATACTGCAAAAGTAGACCTAAGTATCCAATTTAGCCTGTTTGAAACATCTCAAAAGCCAACACCCTATAGAAAACACCTTTGACAATTTAAATGAATAAGAAAACTAGTTAAAAACTCTGCTAATACTGCAAAAGTAGACCTAAGTAGCCAATTTAGCCTGTTTGAAGCATCTCACAAGCCGACACCCTATAGAAAAACACCTTTGACAATTTAAATGAATAAGAAAACTAGTTAAAAACTCTGCTAATACTGCAAAAGTAGACCTAAGTATCCAATTTAGCCTGTTTGAGACATCTCACAAGCCAACACCCTATAGAAAAACACCTTTGACAATTTAAATGAATAAGAAAACTAGTTAAAAACTCTGCTAATACTGCAAAAGTAGACCTAAGTAGCCAATTTAGCCTGTTTGAAACATCTCACAAGCCAACACCCTATAGAAAACACCTTTGACAATTTAAATGAATAAGAAAACTAGTTAAAAACTCTGCTAATACTGCAAAAGTAGACCTACGTATCCAATTTAGCCTGTTTGAAACATCTCACAAGCCAACACCCTATAGAAAACACCTTTGACAATTTAAATGAATAAGAAAACTAGTTAAAAACTCTGCTAATACTGCAAAAGTAGACCTAAGTATCCAATTTAGCCTGTTTGAAACATCTCACAAGCCAACACCCTATAGAAAACACCTTTGACAATTTAAATGAATAAGAAAACTAGTTAAAAACTCTGCTAATACTGCAAAAGTAGACCTAAGTAGCCAATTTACCCTGTTTGAAGCATCTCACAAGCCGACACCCTATAGAAAAACACCTTTGACAATTTAAATGAATAAGAAAACTAGTTAAAAACTGCTAATACTGCGAAAGTAGACCTAAGTATCCAATTTAGCCTGTTTGAAACATCTCACAAGCCAACACCCTATAGAAAACACCTTTGACAATTTAAATGAATAAGAAAACTAGTTAAAAACTCTGCTAATACTGCAAAAGTAGACCTAAGTATCCAATTTAGCCTGTTTGAAACATCTCAAAAGCCAACACCCTATAGAAAACACCTTTGACAATTTAAATGAATAAGAAAACTAGTTAAAAACTCTGCTAATACTGCAAAAGTAGACCTAAGTAGCCAATTTAGCCTGTTTGAAGCATCTCACAAGCCGACACCCTATAGAAAACACCTTTGACAATTTAAATGAATAAGAAAACTAGTTAAAAACTCTGCTAATACTGCAAAAGTAGACCTACGTATCCAATTTAGCCTGTTTGAAACATCTCACAAGCCAACCATACACCAGTACACCAGTAAAAATACTTTGATTGAAGAACTCTTAGCTAAGAAGAAACACAAAATTAGGAAACCTATTTTTATTGAAAAAGAAAAAAAAAAACACACACACACAAGTAAATCAAGTAAAATGACTACAGTAGCAAGGATGATTTTGCCAAGCAGGTGCAAGCTCTGATAGTGAAAGAAAAATGTGTCTTTGATAATTACTTTGAGCTGATATAGACAACATTCCAAGTTGAGAGGATGAAACCAATGTTGGTGATTTTTTTTGTAGTGGGACTAGTTATGAAAAAGAAGAACAAATACATGGCAGGTGAAGTGAAGGACAAAGTAAACATGGAATTTGGCATTAACTTCCTTTGTAGGAAATCTCCTACAGAGAAATTTGTTTTCCCAGAATTACTTGATGAGGCTGTAGTCCCTCAAATTGATATTGTTTTGAAATTTTCAGTTCTAAGGACCTGTGGAGAGACTGAAATGATATGAAAGTACAAATGTTTGATGTTTGTTTGGGGAATTCTCTGTTGAATAAGTTATATCATTTCACTTTTTGTTTTCCTTGAATCTGAGCAGTTTAAAATTGAAGTTAAAAAAAAAATGTGTTAGAAGGAAATATACATCTTGTAAATGAAACAAGACTACTAATGTAATTGCCTTAGATTTTGACAGTAAAAAAAACATGACTCATTTTGTGAAAAGTTTGCTTGATGTCCCTGACCAACCTGCCCACTCCTGATGCAAATTGGTTGCTTTTAATCTCGCCTGTTAAAAATGTTGCTGACAAAAAAAACGAATAGACCCATAAATGTAAGAAAATCACAGAAGCTAGAACTATAAATGTTGCATATTTCTGTGTCAAAACTGTTCTTCTAGCCTTCTTACTTTGGCTAAACTATATATTGGAAAAAATTGTGACCAAATATCCCTACCTTCTCATATATAGGGCCATTAGGGGAAAGGGACTGAGGATGTATTGTCAAGAATATGAACAAATTTAGTGAATTGAACATAAAATTAGCAATCTAAAAATGTGTTTCATTTTGTTTCAGCATGTTTCCTTCTGGAGATCTGCTATTCTAGACCTTTACCAACAGTACACCCCTCAATAGACAGTGCCTAATCTTGGGCAATATCCTGATTAAAAACTATATTTCCTAAATGCAGACCACAGGGTCCTAATCTTGAATATTATGTATATAGGTTTAGATAAGTGGGATTGGTTAATAGTTAGTACTAGACTTGTTGGGATTGGCTGTCTGCAGTCTGGGAAAGTTACTGCTGCAGCCTAGCCTATTGAAATATAATTGTTCTTTCTCACTACACTTGTCACAGGTTAACTCTGTCTATGATTTGGTTATTTTATTCTAGCTTGATCCTGTGCCCAAAATTGGAAAGCACTGTCTAAGATTAGGCTCAAGCTTTATATGTGTGTTGTAGACTGGACTCCAGTGCTGTCTATCAGTATATTTGAAATTGTGTGTGTTGTGTATAGTTAAAATATCCAAGTTAATCACTTACTTATTCAAAATGTTTTGGCAAATCCAATGGCGAAACAATCAACTTTGTAATTGGTATAATGGAGATTTTAAAAGGATATAACTGTTGAAGCAGTTATTAGCTATCTTGACTACCATTATTGGGTTATTTTACCCCATAATGGGTGACTACTATGAAGACTTGAAGATACTCAGTTGAGCTGGAGTGACTGATTGAATATTAGATAAAATACCAGTTTAAGTAAGTTAAAAATGTGAATAATAATAGAAGGAAAGATGAAAATTTGACTAATATAAACATGTTGCATATTATAAAGTAAGAATTTCATTGTTTTAGTTTTTTCTTCTAGTTTGATGTTTACCCTAGGCCTATGGACCTATATATGAGCATCAAGAAGGGAGTGAAGAGGAATTGTCAAAAATGTAACTTTAATCTTAAGAAAGAGCATAAAATTAGAAATATATAAATATATCTCATTTTGTTTTAGTATGCTTTATTCTGGAGAGCCTCTACTCTATGACTTTAACCCTTTCAACTAATGGCTTAGGGGTAAACTACCAGTGAACTCCCATATACAGTATAATCTTTCAAATTTATAATGACCTTGAAAGCTACATCCCCCCCCTAACCTGCCCCACTAGTATAACACAGATATACCCCTAGGCTAGGTCATGAGTAAAATTAAAAGAAAATACTAAAATTCTTGGCTTTTCAAAAAAGGCCTTAGTTTTCCTTTTTATTTGAAATTTGCCTACTTGACAGTTTTA
The DNA here is from genome assembly GCF_032884065.1 of Artemia franciscana. Lineage (NCBI taxonomy): Eukaryota > Metazoa > Arthropoda > Branchiopoda > Anostraca > Artemiidae > Artemia > Artemia franciscana. The sequence goes on from NC_088868.1 coordinate 12,453,498, forward strand.
TACCTATTGAAAGTCAGAAAAAATAGTATTTTACCTTAATTTTCAGTTATCAGTTTCTTTTTCTCAGGTTTTAGTTCTGAAAATTCAATTTCTGTTGTTTGAATAGAATTTTAAGCCATATCAATTGGTTTTTCAAAATTTAAGAAATGTATTTGTGGATCTTTGAAACCTCTTAAATTGGGATTGAGCAAAGTTGTGAAGCTGAATACGGTTTTGTTGTACTTCATTTAAGCAGAAAATGTATTTTGTATGGTTTTCACTTTTATAACACAAAGATTTTTAAAGGTCATCAAAGGTCAGGGCCCTCTAGAAGGAGAAGGTTTGGCAGTAGGTACTTCAAAATGCCTTTTCATGACATACTTTAGTCTGTAAACCCATCCCTGAAAGCTTCATGTTCCAAACCTGACCCCTTTTCAACATAGCAAAAAGTAGCTAAACTAAAATTTTACCATTCAAATTATAGACAATGTGTATATGTTTATGTGTGTTCTTCACTGGGATTTGAATACAAAGAAGTTGATTTTGAATTTAAGATTCAAGGGTATGAAGTTGTTACTTTGGACTTGAGACAACATTCAAGTTTTTCTCAAATCTTTATTGTAGCCCTTCAAGAAGTGTTGATATTACTTTAAAGGATGAGATCCAACTCAATTACATTACTCACCTTTCTTCAGTTTCGTCCAAAATTGTGGTTGTTGGTGACTTTAATGCTCCAGGTATTGATAGGTTATCACATAGTTAAACATGCTCTGATACAAATTTTGGGCAAATGTTAGTTCAAAAACTGGATGATAGTATTGTTCATCAACATGTTAGCCTGCCTGATTCTGGATTGGATCAAATCAATCTATTTTAGACCTTGTAAAAACTAAGCACCCATCTGAACCAGATAAACTTGAATTTTTACCCCCTATAGGCAGAAGTGATCACATGGTATTGTATTTGTGTGTTAATATGAATATTCTGTTAAATCCTAAATAAAATCGTTTTTTTAACTATTTTAGAGGTAGGTATGATAAATTTAGGGAGTTTTTACATTCTATTGATATGGTTGGTAAATTTCACCATTATATCTGGGATGTGGACACGTCATTTGACTTTTATCTATAATGTAGTAGTAGAGGGCTGGGAAAAGTTTATTCCAAGGTACTGTGTTAGAGAGGTTGGTAAAAAACGTAAGGGTGTGCGAAAATTTATCCTGGGTACAATATTCATAAAAAATAAACTTTGGAGACATTATCTGTTGGTCAAGGATGATAAATCTTTGTTTGCTTATAAGAGAGCAAGAAATGATGCATCCATCTATCTGTGATCACACGCCAAGTTAGTAAAGTCATCTATCATTGATTCCCTGCAAAGTTGTCCAAAAGAAGTATGTAAATAGGGGAAACAATGATCAGTCACCATCATTTACAATCTTCAGTGATCCAGTCACCAGTGAATCTATTGTTGATGACAGGAGAAAGGCGTCTGTTTTTAATGAAACTTTTTCATGTTTTTTTTTGTAAATCCTGCGGCTCATCTGCAGCCTAATTCTATGCTGATAGCTCCATTACTGCAAAGAGAGTTAGAGCTTGATGATTCAGCCATTTCATCTGAACATGTTGAAAAGACTATACAGAGTCTTTCTATTGATAAAGCCCCTGATATTGATGTTTTTTTTAATGTTTTTATGCGTGACTTGGCCTCTTGATTGGCAAGTCCTCTTGCTTCTCTTTTTAACCTTTCTTTAGATTCTGGTAAATGCCCTGTTACATAGAAAAAGGCAGCGATAAAACCTCTTCATAAGGGTGGACTAAGATCAGATTTCAGTAATTATTGACCTATTTCAAACACTTCAATTTTTTCTAGAATCATGGAAAAAGTAATTGTTGATTGGATCCAAAATTAAAAAAAAAAAAAACAAAAAAAAACCATGACATATAGGACAACATGATTTTTGGAAAAAACAGGACATGTAATACTCAGCTAGTGGAAGTGATTAATGATTTTCAAATGATAGCCGACTTACGTCAAAAGTTTGATTGGGTTTATGTTGATTTTTGTAAGGCATCAATACCTCTACTGTTGAAAAAATGCCAAAAATATGGGATTAGATTGAGAACTCTGGCTTGGATTACAGATTACCTTACACATAGGTCACAGAAAGTTAGGGTTGGCGAAGCCTTATCTAACCAGTATAGTGTTTTGAATGGAGTCCCTCAGGGTAGTTGTTTAGGATCGGTTCTGTTTTGTGTATTTATAAATGATTTGCCACAGGTAGTTTAACATAGTAAAATCAAAATGTTTGCAGATGATGTAAAGCTTTACAAGGGTGTAAAGCTTTACAAGGGTGTATCTTCCCCAGATCATGTGGCTCTTCTACAGGATGATTTAAATACATTGGTTAATTGGTTTAAGTTAAATTCAATCAGTATTAATCTGGGAAAATGTCACGTGGTAAATTATCTAGTGAATGCAGTAGCATACCAGTATTTTATTGATGAAGTTGTAATATGTTCTGTTGATTCCGTTAGGGACCTTGGTAGTGTTTTGATAATCAATTGAGGTTTGATAAACAAGTATTAGCTTTATCAGGTAAAGCCAATTGTAGTTTGATTTCTATCTAATTGAGTGTTTAGAAGCTTTAACTTGCAAAGCTTTACTAAGTTGTATAAGACAATGAGGTGACCAATAGTTGAATACTGCACATCTGTGTGGTATCCAACTAGAAAATGTGATTCACAGCTTATTGAAACAGTACAGAAACGGGCATCAAACTTTGTTCCTTATTTAAGTGCATGCCCTATGAGTGTACACTAAGATGTTTGAGCCTACCATCTTTGCAATTTAGGAGGGATAAATTGGACTTGGTTAATGCATTTCGAATTATCAAAGGTGTTGAGAATTTGTCTTTTAGTGATTTCTATCAGTTTAACCTTTATTCACCCACTCATCAGAATTCATTAAAATTGCATCAGAGAAGGATTTTCAGAAAGGTTGGACAGGGTTCTTTTGTAAATCGGTCCATTAGATCATGGAACATGTTACCTATCCGTGTTGACTCAAGAAATGATGTTACAGCTTTTAAAACAGCGTTGGTTGGGACCACTTTTTATGAAGGGCAGTATATAAAGCCATAATATTTATGGCATTTGTATGATTTGTTTTACTCTGTTCCCCTAAAAAGAGTTTAATACAATTGTCTCTTTGTGCTTTCTGGTGTATTTGCTTATTTTTTTGTAATGTGTTCAATCTAAGAAGTTTATTAGTTAATTATGGTACCAATCAATAGCCCTTGTGTGTTGTTGCTTATTGTTTTGTTTACTGTTAATTTGTAACGAGACAAGCCTAGGGTTTACTCTGTTTTTTCTTTAAAATAAAAATGAAAATGTAAGGAAAATCATTTCTTAAATAACTGGTTTTTTCATTCATTATTTAGGTCGAGCCGATATTGGCTAATTGTCACTTGCCTGTCTTATAAGCCAGCCTTTCCTTCCATTATTTTTTTTTGTTATCGGCACTTTTTTGCTCCTAAAGAGCTTGAAGCTAAGAGCAAAGTGCTTGTTGTGAATACCCCCCTTCCCCTAATCAAGGACATGATGTAGATAGTTTTAAATAAGACTAGAATAGTTGAGATTGGGTAATCTTAGAAAAAGACTATCCTTATAGCTTAGTGTATTTAGCTTACCCTGTTTCACAATGCTTGTCTGCAATTGATTCTGTCCTTGATTGAGTTTGTCTGTGATTAAGATGCTTTTTCTCAACTTTAAGATCCTGTGTTCGAGACTAGGCAAGATTATTCAAGATTAGGCAACCTTTCTAAGGTTGACTCTAAGCCTAAAATGCCAATCTTTAATTAGGCTCTTGCATTAACTATCATCACTTCCAGAATTGCTGCCATTGTATATGGATTTGACTTTAGAAAAAAAATCCTTCTTCTCACACTCTCTAAATGGCTGTCAGTGTCTAATTAGTCAGTTGTAGTAGGGTTTCTAGTACCCATGTGCATAAAAGTGTTTTTTCAAGAATCGTTTGATTCTATTTTTGAAGTTATTAGTTGTATTGGCTTTGACTACTGAAACAGGGAACATATTTGAATCATCCGCAACCAATATATTTTGGAAGTGCTCTGAGTCAAGTTGAAGGTGTTGGTTTGGATAGTTTTTGGGGGTAACCTCTTGTTCTTTGAAGTTCTGCAGGCTGACAATATTATCTGAAGCTGGGTTTTCCAATTTTTTTATTTTTTTTTTTTTGCTTTATATGTTTGTATTTGGTCCCCTCATTCGCGTTTTTGCCTTAGAGAGAGTAGTTGTACTCTTAGTAGTCAATCCTGTTGGTTGTTAAATAATAAAAAAACTAATTTTTTTAACTGAAAGTATAGAGCAATATTAAAACTTAAAACGAACAGAAATATTACATATATGAGACGAATGCCCCCTCCTCAATACCTCGCTCTTTACGTAAACGTTTTTTTATTACTTCTAAAAATATCTTATTATTCTAAAAGCTATAGTTATTCTTGAATAACTGGAACAGAAAGCCAAACTTTAGAATAAAGAGCAAGGTATTGAGGAGGGTGCAGCCCCCTCATGCTTTTTTCTAAACATCATGGCTGCTTTTCAGACAATATACACTTCCCCCACCCTGAAATATACACTTCCTTCACTTTCAGTTGAAAAAACTTTATTTTTATTTAACTTCTGATCGTTTTTTAAATAATGCCGGGAAATCCGGCTCCTCCATGGATAATTCCCTTCCCCCACCAGCATTCTTCAATGAAAAGATCCTCCCACGTAATCCGCCACCAGAAAAGTCTCCCCCTCCAAAAATATGTGTATACTTACCAATAACCAATACTACTTGTAAACAACAGGCAAAATTCATAGCTTGCAGCCCTTGCCTGGAGACTGTGGGGAGTAAAGTCATCCTCAAAGACATACCGGATCTTTCGACTATGCTGAACAAAATGACTATTTCAAAATTTTGACCAGGTGACTTTGGGGGGAAAGGGGCGTGTGATGAGGGGGGGGCTAGGTGCCCTCCAGTATTTTTGGTCACTTAAAAATGACACTAGAACTTTTATTTCCGACCAGATGAGCCCTCTCCCTACCCTCTAGGATCACTGGTTTGATACAATTAGCCCTGGGAAAAACAAACACTTGACGTTCATTGTTGATATTCTTCTGGCAAAAAAAAAAAAATGCAAAATTCTACATTTTGTATGTAGGAGCTTGAAACCTTTACAGTAAGGTTCTCTGATGTCCTGAATCTGATGGCGTGATTTTCATTAAGATCACTTGATGTTTCGAGGATGTCCCACACCCTTTCAAAATTGGACGAATTTTCTCAGGCTTGTAAATTTTGATGGATAACATTAAACTTCTGAATAAGCATTAAAATTCGATTCTTTAGATGTATTTATTGTTTTCAAGCCTCTGTTTCTTTGAGTTTCCGGTACTATTGAGCTGCATTCCTCCTTACTTACAATTCATTACCACGGAGTGCTTGGTATTACCTAGTAGACTTATCCATTTGTTTTCATTATTTTAACATTATGTGATGCTATAGAGTAGTTTAACAGAATATGTTTGCCTGTTTTACAGAATCAGATCATTATTGTAGCAATGAAAAAAGAAAGATAAATATATTATTAGAACTGTGTCTATTAGAGTGAGGGGGTTACAGTTCTCATTGCAATAAAAATTATATCTGAAAAGATAATTGAATATGAAATTCAATCACAAATTCAGGAAGAAACTCAATGTTGTTAAAGTGTCTCCTTCTCAAAAGAAGCCTTCATGCAGGATTACTCCACACTCTTTCGAAATGTAATTTTTGCTACCATGAAAATTACATCTCCCCTCCTAATAAAGCCTGATATAGCCCTAATCTGCAAAACCTCGGTAAATTTGCATTATCTCACATTGTGGAAGCAATTGTTGATAAGAAATCAGTACAAAAAGTTATGCAGACCAGAAGCTTACAATACAAACTAAATACTATAGATGTTGCTATCATAAAAATTGTATCCGTGTTTCCTTCCTGATTTGTGGTCTGATTTCTAACAACCCTAAGGAAAGTTCAAATTTTTATGAAAAGGAAAATGCTTTTAGAAATGTAATAGCTGAAAATTTTAATGAACAAATAAATATATAAAGCAGTAACATCAGCAATATAATAATAGTTAAATTTAATACTTACTTCTCATTTCTATTTGTCTCAAGGCATTTCTACTTTTCCAGAGTACATGGGATCGTGAAATGGCTCAATCTACATCTTCGGAAGAAAACTGTAGCAAATTTAAGGAATGTACGAAGAAGCTTCAAGTCACACTGAGTAAAGCGATGAAAGAAAGAACAGAAACAAGGGCTGTAAGTACCATAATCTTATTACTACTCTTATTTTCGGGTTGAAACTTTATAAAGGACTGCAACCATAAGTTTGTCAACATGTCAGCTCTGGCAATCAAGAGCCATTAGTCTATGTGGCACAAATTTTTAAGGAGAGTGTAAAATGTATTGTGAGTTCTTTAGATTGTTATCATTGATAGTTTCTATTTTTCACTTTCGCTTTTCGTTGGCCCAATGATGAAAGGATCATTTTTGCCCAAAGGGTAGGCCCAATATGCAAATGTTGTATTGTACACAATTGGTATGATTATTGTACACAAGTATGCAAAATCTTGTGTTTGTGTAGGTCTACATGTATTTTTTTATAATTAGCCTATGTTCTGCATACCAGCCTAGCCCTGTTGATTTTACGAGTTCTAAAATTAAATTGAAATTAAAGTTTTTTTTATGAGATATACCAGTTTGAATATTTAAAGGGTTGACCATTCAATAGTAAGGTACACATTGAAACCAAAAATAGGCCGATACCAGCAGTGAAACATATAGGGAAGATTTAAGCAACAGTCGGCTGTTAGCTCATAATCATCTTCGGCAGTAAGGGGTTTGCAACTTTTGCGATTTGGTGTACCTAGTATTTATTTTAAAATCCTGTTGAACTGTTCTTTGAAGAAAAATCAGGACACAACCAGTTATCAGTCCAATTAATTGCATCAATTTTTGCAAACTTTTCAGTTCCTATGTGAAAAAAAAAACAATTGCACCCTCCAAATTTAACTGAGTGTCTAACTCTGTCTAACCAAAACTATTTCTTCTAAATTTTTACACCAAGAGGTTAACAGCCTGAAATATAAAACCCAAGATGTTCACAGATCAGATGCTAGATGACGAAAAAAGAAAATACCCAATTAAAAAATAAATACAGTTTTCAGCCTGTTTTTTATGTATTATAAAATACTTTTTATTTTTATGTTTTTTTTGACGATTTAGTAATTTTTTTTTAAATATCTTAGAACTGGCATGAATACACGAATTTATTTTTGAGAGGCCTATCGATTTTGGGAGGTAGGAAAAATACTAGTAAACCTTCACAAAGAGTAAGTGAACTGTTTGGAAAAGACAAAAAAAATTATTTGAAAAGATATATACAATCCCAGAAGATGGGACGGGAGCGTCTGGCAAAGCGAATCGGGCGAAAATAAGATAATCCAGAGTGCATAATCAAACAATATAAAATGAAAGAAAAGCAGCGACGGTTTGAAATCGAAGAGGGCTGAGATTCACGTGGTATTTTTTATAAGTATTTGCTATCATCTTTGTCTTGTATTCGTAAGAAGGGAGGATTTCCTAATGAATTTCTAACTCTTGTGTCGAAAGAACATGGTCATGTAATGAAGTTAAGTGGAACTGTATTTTTACAGGCTACTTTGATATTTCAGTTTTTGAACAATGGCCTTTTGTTTAAACTTTGCTTATCATACCCTAGGTCCACACAAATATGACTAGAATTTTCGTGTGTATTTATAATAATGGTCATTCATAATGACCCGAAAAATATGCATGAGAATATTGACATACTAGACGGAATAAAAGGGAGACAGTATTACAGCTTTTTTTGCGTGTTGCTGTTTTGAAAAAAAAAAGCTACTATTTTCTCTGTTTTCTATCAATGCGCCTAACTTTGGTTACGAGTTGCATACGTGACAAAAAAAAGTACTTGCTTGCTGAAGATTCGTTACGCTGAAATTTGCGTTTTGGTGTGAACTGGGCGATACTGGACTGACTTTACTCAAGACCAGAGGTTTTCAAATGTTTAAGATGATGCGATGTGCCAGACCAAGGTCTGCGAAATCAATCATAAACCGCATCAACGTCAATTTAAGTAGTGTATGGTACTAGTTTTTTATTTGTCTGTTCAAGTTTACTCAAGATTCAAATTTACTCAAGATTCAAATTTTCTCAAGTTCCAAATTTATTCAGGATTCAAATTTGATTAAGATTCAAATTTGCTCAAGATTTAAATTTAATCAAGATTCAAATTTACTCAAGATAAATTTTTAATAGCTTTTCTCTAGGGTCAAGTAGTCGGTTGTAAAAAGTTAGACGAAGACACTGAGTCATCATATTTAAGTTCTGGACTAGCGTGTATCATGCAACTAAAGAAGTACAACAGGTTGGAGAAGATGCTTTTGAAGAAGAATAGAGATAAGGTCAGTTTTTGAATATTTGCAACACTTAAGTAAATAATCATCTAATAGTTAAATTAAATTATACAATTGTTTTATAATAATTGAGTGAACAAAAAGAAGATAGGGTGCCTGTAAGGTTTGACTATTCATTATGTATTAATAGTTTGGTATAATAATTTTTATATCTATATTGATCATGAAAATGCTGTGCTTCAAAGAGATGTGACTTATGCTGGGGCCAACCTCTGCTAGTGAAGTCGGGTATAAAGGGCTTGGGCCCTGTAGCTGATGGAAAAAAATGTACTGGATTTGGGAGTACTTGGTCCTTTGTTGGGCAAACCTCCCTTCTAGGTGTCTTTTGTCAGGGTATAATTAACTAAATAAAAGATTTAACGGGCATTTACAACCTTGTGATGGAAAATAAAAGAGTAGCGGCATATCAGTTGCTTAAAGGTACCTGTTGCCGTGAATTTGGGTTAAAAAGATTTGCTTTGTAATCCATTTGCTATATTCTATGTATATAAGTTGTTATGATATACTCCATAAAGCAGGCTGTACTAAAATTTTTCTTACTCGTGGCCAACATTCTCATAAGGCCTTGAATAAACATTATTCAAATTTCGTGACCATTCTATTCTTTTTCTGTTGGGTTTGGGACCATTTTATAAAATTAGTGATTTGCAGGACACTAAGGCATTTTTTGTCTGTTGCTGTAATTTCCTTTTATATCTGCCTTGTCGGAGCCGAGGAACCGAAAGATTTTTCGAATATTGAGTGCTACTAATATATTGACATCTTGTAAATTGGATGCCAAGTTAAAAGAAGACGCTTGTCTGCGGTTAGGTCCATTTCATCCTCTCTTGCGACTATTTTGATTTGCTTTGCTGTTTTTTATATTTATTATTGTGATAGAAATTTTTTTTTGTATGGTGTTTTCTTCAATCCTTTGTTTTTGTTACTCCTCTCTAATCCCACGTATTTTGCTCAAAAGTAAGTTATTATTATTATTATATGACGTGTTAACAAGCTATTATTTTCTGTATATGTTGTTGGACTTCTAGAACTTATATTTAACTGTTTTTGAACTTTTTCTTGAAATAAACATAGCTTAAACTCGCAACGTTAAAAACATTTCTATTAACTATACTTCGCTTACCTTGCTAAACGGATGATTCCTTTTTAATGCTCTAATAGGAGGTCTCGTTTTGAGGAGAAGGGGGTCAAGAGAATTTTTCAAATGAATCTCTGCTCTCGGGTAAGGGTATGTTTTGGCAAAACATCAAGATTTTTATGTGTTTTGATATATTTTGGCGAAATTCCCCCGGGGCAGATCTTTTATTCCCCCTGCCAAAACTGTAACCAGGGGATTTAGAATTGAGTCATCTCTCGAAATGTGAAACATTCTATAAAAACTGTATTTTTGGTTATGAAATTGCGAAAGAAACTTCTGAAGATCTCATCCTTTGTTGACCACCTACCCCTCCAAAAAACGCATTTTATGGGCTATCCTGGATCAATATCTTGATACATCTCTGCCCTCTGCATACACATGTTTTAAAGCCAGTGTACCGTTAAGATTTTAAGTATGGTTTGTCTTGTAGTAATTCTGGATCATCTTATAGGTCTCAGAAGCCCGGCAAATGGTAGACTCTCAACATTTACAGTATGTAAACATGATGTATGAGTTGCAGCATTTGAGAACTGAGATTGCCAAGTGCTTGGATTACAAGTAAGTTCACACATGCATATTAGGGAGAGACTGTAGAAATTTAATTTGCTGAAACCAGAGCTCTGGAGTTTATGGATTAGGAATGCCCACTCTCGATTTCAAGAATTTTAGCATTTTTGGCTTTGAATCCTCCTCCTGAAGTCTTAGGGCAACCAACCCTGATCCTCAGTGCTACCAATCTGGTTCTGTCTCTGGTGCTACAGATGCATCTGCAAAGATTGAACCAGATTGCCACCCTATTAAATTTTGAAATTCTTGGGAAATATGGTAGAAACATAAACGTGCTTTTGATGGATGATCCACATGTTAGTAGACCGGAAAATATAAATCTGAGGTACCATAGAAGTGGTGCCACACTTAGAATACGGATCACGCCTCATGTTAGTGAATCTTTCCTCTAAAAAGATTTCATCACTATAAGTAGAAATCAAGCCCATTTTGAAAGGACAAATGTCGAAGTGACAACCCTGGAGTATTGGACCTAAGACTTCTAAGAGTTATTAAATTCAGAATTTGTTTTATTTTCCATCACTGTGACCCTTATTTGTGCTAAACAATGAACCTGAGATAATGAATAATTTTTTATGAATATGACAACCCTGGCAATTGGTTTGTATCCCCCCCGTACCCGTCCCCGCCTTGCCTAAAAAACGACCAGGACCCTCAAAAACAAAGTGCATCATGCGATACCGATTTGTATGTGTCATTCGCTCTAATAAAAAAAAAATTCTTAGAAGATTAGTACCAACTATAATTAGTAGAAGACAAGAAATTTATTTAAGTTTAAGAATTTTTTGGAAACATGCGGATTACAAGCAATGCACTATAACCTTTTAAATGATGTTCAATAATTTTCTTTGTTATCCAGATGTGGAACAGTCTCAAACAAAAAAAAATTGCTGGTGTCAAATCAAGTCAATATTACTGTCTGAGCATAGTTCTTTGCTTTAGCTAGGTTTCACGCCAAGTGTCCTACCGAAATCATTTCTCTCGTCTATTTAAGCTGCTAAGCTAGATTCACCAGTCTAGGCCTGCCATAAATAGATACGTTCTGTATAGTGAATGGACTGCTAAAAAAGTTGCAACGAAGCTGTAGATGTGGAAATTCTACCTGATAGACAACTAAAATGTGCTTTTTACGATGATTCCGAGTACGCAAAATTGATTTTTTGAAATTTAATTTATTCTTTCAGTTTAGTTACGTATAAAAACAAAATAAAGAGAAATATTTACAAAATAGGAAGATCCTAACCTCTTTGTGATCTTTTATGTATGATTCAATTCCATTGCTAATTTACACATAACTGCTAATTTAACAAATATCATGTAAGGATGAGTTATTCCAGTATATTTAGAATATAAGGGCAGCTTAAATGTGCCACGGAATAATGTTGCATTAATATTACAGTATTTAATGCTCCAAAAAAATGAAAAACGTATTACTTAGTTGGGATTAGAAAACTATAGATAAAGGAAAATATGGATCAAATTTATTATAAATGTCAAATAATGGCAAGATAATCCAGTATATATGGAATATCAAGGATATGGTATATTGAGTCTATGGGAAAGTGAATATGTAAAATAAAAACGAAAAGGAAAGAAACAGAATATTAAAGGAATAGGAAATGGAATTTGATTAACTTACCCTTGTCCTTCTGCTCCAGACAGGACATCCTGCCAGAGGACAAGCAGCTCCATGCTTGTTGTGGGTAAAGTCCTTATAACTCCATACACAATAGGGCAAGCAGTTTCTTTGTGGGGGAAAACCCGGACACCACTTAAATCCTTCATTACTGAGCTGAATTCGAGGATGCCAAGCAGGAATACGAGGGGGGAGGGTAGATGCCCCGCTAGATAGTGAAAAATACCTTTTTAATTATTTCATAAAAAAAACGTCACCCTTCTCGGGATTTTCAAAAATAGTATTTTTGCATCTTCATTTAAAAAATCAAAAATACTCATCCCCCTATCATGTTCGTGAAATGGTGCCCCTGGCTGATTTGCCCTTCACGAGGTGGATTACTAATATGATATTTGTACGGTAGCTAAACTGTAGTTAGTAAGGCATTATTGCTAAGACAGAGGAAACTGTATGCTCAGATGGACAATAGACAAGGATAATGTTTTCATTGATATTCTTTACATGTCATTAACGGAAAATGTAACTTGTCAAACTTGTCTTAGTTTGACCAGTATTTAGTCTAATCCAGTGTTAGGTTTTTTTTTGGCATGTATTATAGTTTGAAAGCTGGTAATTATGACTAATCTCCTAAGAGACGAGTTGAAAGTTGGTAATTTTAACTAGTCCCCTAAGAGGTGAGTCAAGTTAGATCACCATGTAAAAAGATCATGTCATCAATGATAAATACCGTTTTATTTTGCCGGAGGAAAGGAGCTGAGTAATTTGAGTCTTGTTGCCTTTCAGGTTGATTTCAAAATTGAGGTTGGCTTAAATATACTACTACTACTACTACTAACAACTCGCTGCAGTTCCATTCCGCCTGAGGCCAACACAGCTATGCACGCTATCCCTTTCCCCTGATCTATTCAAAACCCTCCTCTCAACACCCTCACACTAAGTTCAAACTTCTCCTAAATCTTTTCTTACGACTTCCTCCCACCCCATTTAGCAACGACCTGCTTTTTGATTAACCCTAGATGGTTGGCCAACAAGGACGATCTTTGGCAATCTGTTATTCTTCACCCGCAGAATGATTCCTAGTCATCTCAACCTTTCTTTCATTATAACCCTACAAAGCGGGATTGAAGCAAATTTTTCATACAGCTTACTGTTTGAGATTATGTCAGTTAGACGGGTACCCACAAAACCCTTGCACAGGTGAAAAGCTTATTATCGGTAAAGTAGCTTATTATCGGCGGACCAATTCTGGTAAAGTAAGTTCTGAGGTGTTGGTCTAAAGTTGTGAACATCTAAAGCTTAGTTAGGGTACTATTTTGAAAGACCAATAAAAAATCTTATGAGCAATTTGGAATAAGAACTACCGTAACTTTCTAGTCATAGCTAGGAGTTGTAAACCAAAACAGAGCAAATTGACTCCAGTGCTCTGTTCTTATTAAAGGACATTAAATATTCAGAGGAATTCAGCATCTACAGAAATAGGCAACGGTCGTACTGAAATATGGATTTTTGAGCTACAAATTGGAGGGGGAATTCATATTGGTGCTTAAAAATAGCTGGAAATTTAATTTGGTTTACATTAATATTAAACCCATTATATCGCTATTGCTTCCCTGTTGTTAGAGTGTATATTCATATTGTCTTTTTCTTTTTAATGTGCTTACAAGATTATGCTTAATATACTGTTCTTAATATAACTGTGTGGTATTCGTGGTATTTTTATCGATTAATTATCCGTCTCTTAATTTCTCTGTCTCTCCCTCCTCTAAAGAATTAATTACCAATGCCTAACCTAACTCTCTCTCTCTCTCTCTCTCTCTCTCTCTCTCTCTCTCTCTCTCTCTCTCTCTCTCTCTCTCTCTCTCTCTCTCTCTCTCTCTCTCTTCCTCAAGTTCTGATGTGAGTTAACTGTCGCTGTGGTGCTTGTATACCTTATTTGTTGCGTTTATATTCTCAGCTAGCAATCTCTAATGAATATCCCTGTTTTCTCCAGACATCCTTCAAAAGTTTCTTATTTTCCTCCTAACTTTATAGATCAGCAGTTGATGAAATCGAAATGGTTCCTGAACAGCAGTTTTATGATCAAGCACCTCCTTCCATTTCTTGTCCCGTAAGTGAATCTAATATTATAAGTTTTGAGTTATAAATACAGCATAGACCATGCAATAAAGGGCATTTAATAAAGCCAGTGATTCCAGCCAGTCCCATAGTTAAAAGTCGCCACCGCCATGTTTTAATTCTCTCTGCTGTGTAAAATAATATTGCAGGTTGACAATCGATGTATCGCACAACACATTTATACATAAGAAATTTTACTGACGGGATGATTAATCAGAATCAGGATAAACAGAGGTTTTCCTGGAATTGAAATTGAAAAAGCATTTCTGGTTTCAAACACTATTCCATCATTAAATTTTATTTCCAAAATTAAAAGAAAATGGTAATTCCGGTTTACACTTATTCCAATTAAGTAGGATTATTGAGAAAATTGGAAGAATCTGGGACCTGCCTAAGGGTCTGGGCTCATAAGAGTCCCTGAATATATGCATGGAAATGAGGAAACCAACGTAAAAGAGTCTGAAGTCTTAAGTTAAGGGAAAGCTATGTAGGTGTTTGAGGTTTCAGAATCCCCCCCCCCCCGGTTTATTAAGTTCAGGTTTGTCCCGAAAACACAGCTGTGTTAGGAAGATTTGCCAGGGATGGCAAATTTTCCTGAAGATTATCCAAAAAATATTTTCTGATGCATGCTTATTATTTCTAATAGAGAACTCTGAAGTTATTATTCTAAAAAGGTAAACAAAAAGTCTAAATCTAAAAAAGTTATTTTATTGAAACGTCAAAATATTGAATTCAATACAGGAAATATTATCTAAACATGTGTGATTGTGGTACGTTCTTGTCTTATTTTGGGACCTAAAATAATTAAAAAATTTGGAAGCCAATTTTTTTTAATTGTATAACTTATTTTATAGGTGGAAACTCTTAAGTTTAGGGAAAGCTATGTACGTAGGTGTTAGAAGTTTCAGAATTCCCTCCCCCCCCTCCCAGTTTTGTTAAGTTCAGGTTTGCCCGAAAACATAACTGCATTAGGAAGATTTGCCAGGGATTGCAAATTTTTCTCAAGATTATCCAATATATATTTTCTGATGCATGCTTATTATTTCTAATAGAGAACTCTGAAGCCATTGTTCTAAATTGGTAAATAAAAAGTCTAAATATAAAAAAGTTGTTTTTTATTGAAATATCAAAATATTGAATTCAATACAGGAAATATTTTTTAAACCTGTCTGACTGTGGTACGTTTTTGTCTTATTTTGGGACCTAAAATTATCAAAAATTTGGAAACCAATTTCTTTTAATCGTACAATTTGTTTTATAGGTGGAAAGGTCAATTTTTGGCTTTTTTTGTATCTAACGTTTATTAACTTCGGATCACCATTTAGAAAACTAGTAACTTTTTGATAAATGGGATTCCGGACCATTGATATTTTTTTATTATTATTATTATTTCGAAATTTATTTGAATTGTTAAAGCGCGCACTAAAAAACTTGAATATTCAAAACAGGTGTCAAAAAAAATATTTGAAACAAATAAGCAATTTTTTATTTAAGTTTTGGAACTTAGGTCCCACAGGAACCCCCTGTGGGACCCTGTAGAACCCCTGTTTTGTTCTGGAACTAGAAAAAAGCCTGAACTAATTAGCTGAGAACGGAAAAATTTTGCTTTTATTCATTTTGGGCCAAAATTAATGGAAAAATGCCCGGCGAAGATTGCTTTAAGAAAGTGGTTTTGACAAGCTCCTAAAGTTTTCATAGAGTTTCTATAAAAACTAATAGTTTCTATCAAAGTTTTCCTAGAATTTTGACAAGTTCCTAGTGTAGGGACCTGATTTTCATAATGGGCATTGTCCCGGTCCCTCCCCTGTGCAAACCAATGCTTATTAATGCATTATTTCATTCGAGAATTAATTATGCTGGTATTTAAAGTTATTCTGTATCTGAAATGATTTGATGCGTTGATATTTGATTATGATTGGATGCATCTTTTAACTTGATGAATGGGCTCTTGGGCATCACCGGAGGCCCCTAGATTGTACAGATTCTCAACCCTGACATGATTCTGTCTTCATATTCGCCTTATACCAAGATATACCATATTCGCCTTCTTACCAAATACGTGTAAGGAGTGTTTGAGTTTCAGCATGAAAACACCATGAGATGAATGAACCTGAGTAATCCTGATTCAAAAGAGAGGTAATATAGCTTATTGTCAAGGCTGGATTTAAAACTATTATGTTTTGGAATTATCTGATCTGTTTTTTCACTTAAAAGGTCTCTATAACGTAAAAAAGGTAAATGATACGGCATTAGACTTTCCAGTCCCTACCGGCGGTGCTGATCTCCGTTTCTTGGCCCTTCAGACAGGAAGTGCAATGGGAGGTTGGGGGCCAACCATCCTGTGCTTTCGCACACCCTTCCTGTTTACCTTCCGCAGATTTCTCCAGGTACCCATTTAGAGCTGGGTCGACTCTGGCTAAGCCAAAAAAATATTTTTCAATTGACTATCGTAAAAACTGACTATTAGTTTTCTTAAGTAGGCATCGTGATTCTAGTAAAAATTGCGTTTGTATAATCTCTACTTGAATTGACTCTCCTAGTTAAAACAATGTGGGACTAAAATTAGTCCCACATTGTTTATCAATTATCGATTAGTTGTTTATTTACGTTAAACATCTTCAGCAAATATAATGAGGATATACAGTAACATTTAAAAAATTCATATCAGAAGTAAGATTCATGCGAGGAAATCCAGGATATGACTTGTTCATAAACTAAAATAATTTTACTTTTAAATCAAATAATAAAAAAAGAAGATAGATTCCTCCTCATGTAAGCCGTCACCTGGGGTAATAAATATATGTATTTTTCTCATTCTTTGGAAGGATGGTGAGATTACGCCTATCATCATCAGGTGTTAGAAACGTCCAAAATGATATCCAAAATGATTTTTTTTTACCCAGTTTTTAATTATTATAGATAAGTTAAGAAATTTATGAGATATTTTTGGTGTTTGCTTATACTTTTGATTATATCGAATATGCATTGCAGTATGGACTTAGACAAATGCGCTTATAGATAGATACTATTTGGTATTTGATACGGAATCTTTTTTATTAAATCCATTGTTCATGGAATATCTATATGAACCAAAAAATCCTGATCAATAACTTTTATGCCAAAATGTACGCAAAAATGAGAAAAGTGTGCTTAATCTGTTCAGTATCTGAGTAGTTCATGTTGTGAAAAACCGTTGTTTGTTTTCCTTCTACTAACCTAGATTACCGAGGCTGTAAGAAGAAAATAAGAGACAAAAAAGAGCAGAAAATATTGGAAAATTATTAGAAGACATACCATGAAATAAATGGGACCTTAAGAGAAAAAGGAAGGGTTGTATGAAATTGGTAGAATTGGAAAAATTGCAGTATAGAAACTATTTTGATTGTGTAATGGATGTAACTGTATTCTGTTTCAGGAAGTAACCAAATCTGATCCCCATGAGCTGTGCAAAGCTCGACTTGAGTGGGAGCTTACTCAGAGGAAAAGTCTAAAAGAGGAGCGTAAGGTGGTAGAAAGTGAAAAGAAGACCGTCCTGGCCCATATTAAGAAACGGAAAAGTAGACTTGATTCTCTTTTACCAAAACTAAAAGAAGCAATTGAGGTAAGCTGGTTTAAGTTCTGACTCAGTCAGAGTTTGAAAATTTGACCCAGTCATTAGTTTGATTTCAGGGGGAAAGAACTATTGAAATCAGGGGGAAAGGACTATTGAAATTGGCAAGAGTGAAAACTTGTTCTCAGAGAAAAAAGAAAAGAGGTCATTACGTTCCTCTACTCTTTCCTTGTAAAATATTAAAGCTGTTTACCTTATTGATTGTACTCCTTCGAAACTATTGTCTTACTTATGTATAGGTACTTTAGCATTTAATTAATCTATGTAATCCTATAATGTCTGTGGTGCTAGTAGTTTTAGTTTCGATAAGAGTGAAGTTAATGGGTCGAAATCCTACTCTCTTCACTTTTCTCTTTTGTTGCTATGGATCTTGCTGGATAGGAGTGAATGCTAACTCTCGAATTGCCTTATTACTAGATAATAAAATGGTTGCAAGTTGCTATCAGTACCATGATCCTGAATTATATTAATGAGACACATATACAAGGGGAGGAGGGGTTCTCGGTCATACGCCTCCCTTGAATTTTTCAAGATTTGAACCTCAGCCCGTAGAATATCAAGTAATACTTTTCTCTGTGTTTGGACCACTTCATCTATTTTTACCTTATGTCACATTTATCCCATCCTTTTCCACCTCTCCTCTCTTGAGAGAAGTTCTTGCTTTAAGTGAATAACGATAGGATAGTATTGTGATAATGCCGTATGAATCTGTTTTCTATCAATGGAATCGCTTACTGAGAAAGGGAGTATGTCTTGAAATTGAAAATGATGGAGAAGAAGCAAATAGAAAACTATATTTTTCTAAATGTTGAAATGTGGAAATTGTCAACATCTATTTGGATTAGATTATGTCTTCAAACCCAGTACTTCTGATGTTTTTTATGATTTGGTTCAAATTCATGTGCAGGATACCACTTTTCAGTTCTGAACTGCTCCTGGTTCTTTTAAGCGGGTCAACCCTTGCTCTAACCTCCTAAATTGCTGGGAGGCACTTCGCCAGCTATTCAAACCAGAGACCTCTTCCAGCTCGTTCAAGGCGTTATTAGGTGGATTCACTGGTTCTTTGTGGTATCTTCTATCATAGAGGAATAGTAGATGCATAAGTGGCAAAACGCTAATATTTTAACTCAAACCACATTCCAAGGCTAAGAAATAAGCTTCTGTAAAAATGAGTCAATAGTTTACAGCACTAGCAAGCACCAGTGAAATCGCCTTTGAATATAACTTCTAAACTCGAAAGTAGTGTATAATAACAGAAATTGTGCCAACTTTATTATTATTTCCATCCCTCCTTACATCCCGAAGACTTTGACTTACGATTCCCCGTGCTAACTGGCACATAAGATAAAAGCCAGGACGTTCCACGACAACCTCTCGAGTGTTGTTGACCAAACGTCTTACAGAATTACATGCCCTTATCGAGACGTTGTCCGAAAATTGCTTCTTTCGTCTGCGTCTCTCGATGCGGGACGCAATCGAGCACCTAACATCATGCGTGTGGTGGTTCTTGTCCATGTTCATTATGTAAACCCGATACTGCCATCTATTAATTGTGATTAGGGCGATCACAAGTGGTTACTTAATGACCTTACGTATATACGACAACGACGAACGACCCTAAAATTAATGTTACATATACATGACCCTAAACGGCCGAGAAATCCAAGAGTGACAAGCCGACAAAGACCAATCTATGTCTTTGAGGTTTACCCCAAGCTAAAGAGTTTTATTAGGAGTGGGTGTATTTTAAACTTGGGTTTAATAGAGAGGATTTGAAGAATTTATTGCTGGTGAAGGGAGATAGTTTGGTTTTAGGAGGAAGAACAAAAATTTTGGAAAAATTTAGGTTGGCGGCCGGTCCCTACTTTTGTCTGATGAGTGGATGTGTAAATGAAAATCTCTTTCATTTTGGGTCCAAGTGTGAAGAGCTGTCTGTCGTTTTGGAAGAGTGTCTGGGAGTAAGTGGTGGCTAATTGATGTTTGAGAGAAACGCGTATGCTACTAAGAAGTTGTGTAAGCTTCGTATAGGGGTTAAACATAGGGAATTATGTTTGAGGGGATTAAGTTTTTTAAAGTTTTCAGGTGTTGAAATTGTATTATGGCTGGCGCTTGTCAGTTAAAAATGGTTGACCTGTTGGATTTTTGTTATTTTCTTGGTTGGTATTTTTTGAGGTTGTGTTTTGTTCTTTGGGCTTTATTTGTAGTTGTGTATTGTGTGTTGCTGGGGCCCGCGGGCTTTTACAATAAAATCTTATCTATAGGTTTTATCATTAGCCCAGAGGGTGCCCGGGATGTGTCCAAGACAGTGGAACTCGATTGGTTTTTGAAGCCACCTAGTCAACACCCAATATTTACATCCACACAATAGAACAGAGTAGTTGGCACTATTGTAGAATCAGAGTTTGAGTTATAGGGACTGTAATGTATTTCTCCATACATTTCTCAGTTTATCGAAGGCTGTATTTCAAAAAGGCATCAAATCAAGTCTAACAAAGCATTTGGCTCTTATAGTTATAGGAGATTTCCCTATTGCCCAACTGCCTTTAGGTGACTTTATACAGACTGTTCAACCAATCCTGAGGGACAAACGTCCTAACTGGCGGGATTCTATCTTGGTAAGCACATTTATCCCAGTTGTTCTTGCCATCTATGAGTTTTAGCATTGTCGTTTCTTGAAAAACACTCCATAACCATAAAGTGAAGTGTGTGAACAGTGTTTTGTATATTTTATGTCTTGGTTTTAGTAATCATTAAGAATATAACGAACTAATCATCAAAATATATGTATACCTTCTGAAGTCGATAGATTCTTTACTTTCATTGGCTTGACATATTATTGACTATACCATATATTCTTAAAACTGTTGTAATGGCTACCAACCTGGTTCATATAATTGTCCAACTGCCTGTATAGATTTGTATGCATCTTGTATACAAAGGCGTTTCTGTGAAAATGTATCAGTATGACTATTGGATGCCTGCATGTAAAATGGATTTTATTTTTTCGGGCTGCCAAATTTTAATCATATTTTGATGTAGCAGATATCTGCTGTTGATCAGCTACTTTTTGTTTTTGTTTTTTTTTTATACTGAAGTTATAACGTATAAATAATAACAATTGTCGTTTGATTCACCATCCGCTTAAATTTGACAAAATATTTACATTTAACAATAAATCATATTTAACTCCGTTGAAATAGTAAAATAATATAGTTTAGGTTCCCAACCTAGGTTCATTGAGGCTCCTATAGCGCTGTTGGTATAGTGAGGTGAGGTATCGCTTTTCCGTCACATTTGATGTCAAAATTTTCACAATAGAGTTTTTTTATTTGGTAAGAAACTATAAATAAATAGGATTTTGAATTGGTTTATTGAAAGGAATCTGAAAGGCAAATTGAAGATTCCACATGATTTCCCCAAAAAAATTATGCCTTTCATGATTTCACATGACTAAATCATTATCCTCAAGGATATAGTTATTAGATCTTTCGGCAATGGTGGACAAAATGGCCATTTTAAAGTTTTGATTGGGTGACTTTGGAGGAAAGGGGGTGTGGGAGGCAGGGTTACCAACTCTCTGTTCCATGGATATGTCCCCTGAGCATCCAAAAATGTGTAATTTTGGCCAAATTCTGTCCATATTTTGTCGATAAAATGTCCATAACATGTCCATCTTCAAGTCTCAAAAACTTGTTGTTTTCTGAACTACAAACTATATTTTGAACTATAGATAAATAGGGTTCTGAATTGCTTTATTTCAAGGAATCTGAAAGACAAATTGAAGATTCTGCATAATTTTTCTGTCATGAAATTGTTTAAAAGTGACTTTCTCAGTTTCGACAATGAATTTTCGAAATAGAATTGGATCTATATCTTTGATTCAGTGGAAATAGATGTAAAGGTAAAGGATACCGCATTAGACTTTACAGTCCCTACCGGCAGTGCTGATCTCCGTTTCTTGGCCCTTCAGCCAGAAAATGCAATGGGGGCGGGGGGCAGACTATCCTATGCTTTCGTACACCCTTCCTGTTTACCTTCCCCACATTTCTCCAGGTACCCATTTACAGCTTGGTCGACTCTGGCTAAGCTTACAGAGCCACGCCGCTGACCCCCGTCCCAAACTGAACAATTGGGTACACTGGGATTCGAACCCGCGTCCTGTCAGACAAAGGATCCTGAATCCAGCACGCCAATCCACTCGGCCAGGACGGCTTCAGTGGAAATCGTATCGCAAATTTTCGGTGCAGGACAGAACTCGCTTGTGCATATTCAAGTTTTTTTTTTTTTTTTTTTTTTTTTTTTTTTTTTTTTTTTTTTTTTTTTTTTTTTTTTTTGACGTTATAAGGAGACAACATTGGGAACTAATTAACAACGCTTTTCATAGTCGATAGAAGCAATGAAGGCTTCTTCACTGGATAGCTGAAGGATGAAGGTGCTAGTGGTATGTACTCTTTCTAAACAATATTTTGCATTGAAAAATGCATTCTATAAGGTGAAGGAGCTAGAATTCATTCACCAGCAGTTTTGCCAATCCATGAATTTGTGGGAAGAGAAACGTATTTTAAAATTTGGGGTGACAATTTAGTTTTTTTTTCAGTGAAAATACCTCAAAACAGGCATTCTTCAATGGAAAAAAAATGCATTTTTCAAAATCTGAGGGGGGGTGTAAATATATTGAGATGCCAAGTGAGACCTCAATCTTAATTCAGCAGTCTGAAGTTCATTTACCCGCTATGTTGGATGAATAACCTTGAAAATTCCATTGTGAACAATATCAATCTGGGATGCCACTACGAAACACTTTATCTCTATTTAAGTTGAGTGAAGTTTAACCAAATCTCTGTTGTATTTATTAAGTTTCAACATTTGATAATATTTAAGGAAAAATAATATTTACAATTTTATAAACTATTTTTTTTTCCTGAGTTTTCTATAATTTTGGACATCCTTTAGTTGCACTGGAGGCTCTAAAAATTTAGAATAAAACACTACAAGTTTGGTGTTACTTTAGACTAACTATATACCAAATAACTATATAGTGCGGACGCGTCGTCCTTTGAGAATGGGGTTTAGGGGAGGAGGTTAGTTGAGCAAAATCAGGTTAAAAATCATCCTCCCGAAAGATTTTAAGAAAATTGTATCCCAGGTGGTAGTCTTATTTGCTTAAATTTGTCCAGGTCCACTTGTTTTTTCTTTTTTTTTGGTTCATTATTATTTGCTATGGAATCGTTCTAGTTCTCCTGCCTAGAGGCTAAAGAGACTGAATCATGTTCTAACTAGTATTAGAACAGAGGTTTAGATGGTAAAGAATTGTCTGAATATGTCAAGATCCAGTGTCAAATTTGTAGCAATTTGGCCCCTGAACTAGGAAGGACCCTTGCCCCTGTGTAGGGCTTCTCAAGTTTGCTTAAGATCCACACTTTAGCAGAAGCACCTGGGTAAGTGCCCATTAGACCCATCTGTTGAGATATCCCATCTTAATATATGTAATGAATAATCTATCAACTACTAGGAAGTTGACAATAAAGCTTAAGTTCATTATCATTTCAAGACGTTTTAGGTGTAATACTGTTGATCTGGCTCGTATGATGTTATTTTCTTTGTATCTGAGATTTATGTCATTTTATTAAGCGTGAACTAAAGGTCATTCTTGCCTCTCGTCAGTTATTCCTCTTGTATAATATCTTCTGGATAAGAGTTTGAACTGATTTTGACAGACTATTTATCAGTTTCTGTTTTATCAAAACAATTTGAGTTAGCTCTTTTTCGATTCTTTGTTTTCTTTAGTGGAAGGACGAACCCAAGGAATCTTCACAGGGTGCTCAAGCTTGGATCTCATCTTCAGCTGTCTCCTCCTCCCTAAGAGCCCACTCTTCCTCTTCATCTCAATAGGAAGGCAAGGAAGATATTCTTTTTTATATTTTGGATTGTTGTCAAAATTTGTATTTGAAGTAATGAGGATTATACTTTTTTCAATGACTGGCTCTCTTGATTTAGAAATATAGTACTCTGCAAAGTAGGTATTTGTATAAAATGGAACAAGTTTTCTCCAATGAAAGCAAGCAGCGACATTAAAAGTTAAAATGAACAGAAATTATTCTGTAAATGAGAAGGCTGCACTCCCTCTTAACCCTCAACCTCCGTTTCTTTATGGTAAAAATTCACTAGGAAATCTAAAATTTTTGAATTTTTCATATTGAAATTATCAGAATTTTATTGTTGGTTGTCAAAAATTAAATTTTAGATTATTATCGCTAATTTTTAAATTTTATTGTTAAAAGCAAATGTGCATCAATAAGCCCTCTCATTCTTCAAGAAATGTGAGAATTTTTTATCCCAATCCCTTTGCCCATGCACTAGAGTGTTGGTTTTTGAAGCATTGGCAAAATAAGTCAAACTTTAGCGTGGGAGGCTGGAGGATGGGCAGCCCATTTTTATATGAAGAATTTATGTTCATTTTTATACCATATCCAAAGTCATCCTAAATATGATGGGTGCTACCATCTCCTCGGAAATCCCTCATTATAAATACGATGTCTTCTGAATGAATGGAGGGCGGATGCTAGTAGTAAACTAAATGTATGTTCATTTCACTGTTCATCTGAATCACCTCTAATGGCAGGTTTGAAAAGATCATCCAAGAATGCTGCTCTTAGGCTCTGGGTACCTCTTTTCTTCATGAAAGAATTCACTGGCATTCACCGTAATAGATGGTGTGCAACTATGCGATGGTTCATAACCATTATTTTTATTCGAAAAACAGTCTATAATAATGGCATATTTTTTATGGACTGTATGCATGTCTAAAGGCGAGTTGTATACCGTGTGCCAATATAATCTCTGAGAGTCGTAGGTCATATAAACAACCTTTCAATAGTTTTCCAAATCTTGCAACAAAACTTCAGCCTTGGGCGGGCCAAATTGCTGTTTTTCGTACTTTGTAAGCGATAGCTTGAGAGTTTTTATATATTTTAAGTTTAATCGCGTAATTTCCATGGAGATTACAACCTCTTTTGGGAGGTATTTAATCCTTTTTGGGTGGAGCTTACCCCTTTTTCTGCAATAATACAAAACATTATTCGACAAAAGGTTTTAATCAAAAAATATAAAATTAATGGATTTATCATATTGAAAATGAGGATAGACAGTAAATTCTGTTAACGCAAATATTTTAATGCAAACTTCATTTTTTTGAGTTTAGTTAATTTTTTAGAGTTGATTACTTTGGTTTGCATGATCTAGTTCTCTTTTGAAGTGAGGGAGGCGCTTTACCCTCCCCCTTCCCTCCGGAACGCCTGTTTTATAAATTCAAATTTAATATTCGTACACCGATCATCCTTGAGTGCTGATAATCTTAAAAAGTGGACCCTTTAAAATTTTTATGAGAAGAGGAAGGGCCTCTGGGTTATCGAAAAAAGAATTTTGAATTATAATTTTATCTTTTTCAAGTGGAGTTCTTCAATCAAGTCTTTAGTAGGGGATATCCCTCCACCTTATTTGCAGACCTAAGGAAAATGGCAGTTTATCTTAAGGAAAACAACAAAGTCTGTTGGAGGACGGAAAGATAAAGCTCAGTGACTTAGACTTTGCAGGTGATTTGAGTGTCCTAGATGGAAATTGCTTAGAAAATTAAGGGTGGAAGATAAAGGACGGTTAAGATATTATGTTTGTTAACGAGAAGATCGCCACGGTAATGACAGTGGTTAGTTCTGTCTTTGAGACGCGTGGCGTTTCAAAAGGCTGAGAAAGATAATTTTAATGTTTTCGCAGAGGAATTGCTTAAGTACAGTTTTTAAGTATTTGTTTGACTTACCGTATATCAAACAATAAGTCCTACGAAAAATTTTGCTTAATCCTACTTGCTAGGACTATAATGAAGGAAGGTTAAGATCAGTAGCTCTCATTTTACGGAGAAGAATGAAAGATTGCCAAAACTGGCTTTTGACTATCCATCTGGGGCCAAACGAAAAGCAGGTCGTAACTGAATAGGGTGACCAGAAGTCATTAGGAAATATTTAAAGGAAATTGGAACTTCATGGGAGGGGAAGGTAAAGAGGAAAGCTTTGATCCATGGAAAGCTTTGGAAGAAGAGCTTACATAGCTATTTTGGCCTCTGATATTTCGTCGCTGTGGTGAGTTAGCAGTAGCTGTAATGTGCTTCAGGGTGCACTTTAGAGTATTTTAAGTACTCCGATGCATAAGTGACCGTCAATGAATTCTGGATATTCCTCCTGCCAGGTAATTGATGGCTTGAAATCAGAATCAATAATGTTTTCTTTTTCTTGACCTCCGCTATATTGACTTAATTTTGATTTGATTCCGCTTGATTTTGACTTAATTGACCTTTGACTTGATTGAATGATTCGTAATTCGTTGATTTTTTTTTTTTTTTTTTTATATATAACTCAAAGGTCAAAAGTTTTGATAATACGAAAAATTTCGCGTCAATCTTTCAGAACAAACTACTAGGAGGAACGCCTAAAATTATTAGTTTTTGAAGGAAATTGGATTTGAGACAATTTATGGTGCCATCCACCTTAAAGTATCTCGCCTGCCGTTTTTTCTGCCTAGTTAAAAGGCTTCTTATGGGACTGCCATCTAGGTCAGACGGTCAAAGTTAAAGTAAAATAAACAGCAAAGCCGTTTCTCAAACAGTCTGTCCCAGACCTTTTCACCAACTGCTAGTCTAAAAGAGTTGCTAAGCATCTGATCTTTTAATATGGAAATTTTGATCACAAATTTTTATCTCGCCTGCCGTTTTTTTCTGCCTAGTTAAAAGGCTTCTTATGGGACTGCCATCTAGGTCAGACGGTCAAAGTTGAAGTAAAATAAACAGCAAAACCGTTTCTCAAACAATCTGTCCTAGACCTTTTCACCGACTACTAGTCTAAAAGAGTTGCTAAGCATCTGATCTTTTAATATGGAAATTTTGACCACTTAAATTTTTAGTATTTTTCACGCAATTGTCATCTAAGTTATCTTAAAGGCACTTATTTAGCCTTGAAACCAATGCATGGATTGTCAAGTTGTACTGTCAGCGAAGTGCTGTATAGTTACTGCAGACTTGATTAGAATCAGTCTGTTTTTTAGCATATTCAAGAAGGAATAATCTAGTTCACTAGTGATAACAGCAAATCTTTAGTTGACAATTGATCATTACCTGAATGTTTTTATCACTTAGAATGCGTTTTTTTCTGCTTAGTATGGAATAAAGGTCTTGACCAATTATAAGAATTTTAAGCAAAATAAAATTATACACAATATCACATTGCTAGGCTGGAATGAAACTATCCGATTGCATAGAATCATCAAAGCTCAGGAAGTATACTGTCAAAATGCTGTATTCTTATCGATATCAAAAAGGCATATCTGCAATATTTTTAGGAACTGGTTATGGTATTAACTTGAAACTTTCAGGGCCACTGCTACTTCTGCTACTATTACGGCTGACAATGAGACTGGTTGTGACTGTAACTATGACTGCTTTTAACTGCGACAACTTGCAACTGCTACTATATCTATTTCGACTACTTTCAGGGAATTTTCAGAGGGGGGGGGGGTCGAATTTTGGAACTTTAACGGGTACTAGTCAATTAAATGAAACACGCCCAAGAGTTGAAGTTAGGTTGAAGTTAATAAAATTATATCCTTCATATAATCTTTGGTTTCTATAATAATAAAATTTGGGCTGTATATTTGCACATTAGGGGTGAGGGGTGAAGGTAACGTATTTAGACAGTGCCCCTAACCTTACTTAATCTACCCCCCTTGAATGTACAAATATATAGCCCAAACTATAGAAGTTTAATGCATTCTGTTCCCCCGTCATTTGTCTTTGTGGCTACGAAACCGGTTTTCTTAGATCTAACCTAAGCAAAATTATTTAGTGTGTTTCGTTTAATTAACAAATACCCTTTAATGATAAAAAAATACATCACTGCGATGTTTTGATACTTTGATTTTAAAATGGGGAATCGCATCGCATTGAAAACATATTGTCTTGGGATTTTGCGGTATACTGTAAAAATCCTGATTTTTTTTTTTTTTTTTTTTTTTTTTACGAATTTTAATGCTGTCTGAGTCACTATCAAGCAAGAATGACCATCAGTCCAACCAATAATGATTGTCTTTTACAAATACACCCTTTCATACCCTCGGGATGAGCTTATGCTACTGTCTCAACAATTCTGCAGTATACTGTCAAAATCCTGTTTTTTTTTTACAAATTTTAATGCTGTCTGAGTCACTATCAAGCAAGAATGACCATCAGTCCAACCAATAATGATCGTCTTTTACAAATACACCCTTTCATACCCTCGGGATGAGCTTATGCTACTGTCTCAACAATTCTGCAGTATACTGTCAAAATCCTGTTTTTTTTTACAAATTTTAATGCTGTCTGAGTCACTATCAAGCAAGAATGACCATCAGTCCAACCAATAATGATCGTCTTTTACAAATACACCCTTTCATACCCTCGGGATGAGCTTATGCTACTGTCTCAACAATTCTGCAGTATACTGTCAAAATCCTGTTTTTTTTACAAATTTTAATGCTGTCTGAGTCACTATCAAGCAAGAATGACCATCAGTCCAACCAATAATGATCGTCTTTTACAAATACACCCTTTCATACCCTCGGGATGAGCTTATGCTACTGTCTCAACAATTCTGCAGTATACTGTCAAAATCCTGTTTTTTTTACAAATTTTAATGCTGTCTGAGTCACTATCAAGCAAGAATGACCATCAGTCCAACCAATAATGATCGTCTTTTACAAATACACCCTTTCATACCCTCGGGATGAGCTTATGCTACTGTCTCAACAATTCTGCAGTATACTGTCAAAATCCTGTTTTTTTTTACAAATTTTAATGCTGTCTGAGTCACTATCAAGCAAGAATGACCATCAGTCCAACCAATAATGATCGTCTTTTACAAATACACCCTTTCATTCCCTCGGGATGAGCTTATGCTACTGTCTCAACAATTCTGCAGTATACTGTCAAAATCCTGTTTTTTTTTTACAAATTTTAATGCTGTCTGAGTCACTATCAAGCAAGAATGACCATCAATCCAACCAATAATGATCGTCTTTTATAAATACACCCTTTCAAACCCTTGGGATGAGCTTATGCTACTGTCTGTCAAGTTGACAAGATAATACAAGTGTACATCTCGCTCTGATTACCTGGAAGAAGAAACGCCTATTCAAGAATCCTCGGAAAATAGTTTTACCTGGTACTGCACATGCATTGGAAAGCAATTATAATTATAATCGCTTATAAATAAATTATAAATAGGACATGTATCTGTCGTTGTCAAGTAAATTAAAAAAAAAAAAAAAATCTCACACTGTATCCTGATTGAAAATTCTATTTAAAGAATCTGTTAGTTGGCTCCTACTGCTAAAGGTACTCCCGTGTATTGGAATCTGTCTTTGTTGTTTCAGTAAGATTTCATTGTATCTTAAATTAGTCTGACAAAGTAATAATGTGATCTGATTTTCTGCCCGTTTCTGTTGAAGCACTGAATTTAGCTAGTCAAAACTATAAAACTTTACCAAGGATACTTGAGCCACCCTGATGCCTGAAATAGGAAAAATCCCTTGAATCACTGCTGAACAGCTTTCGGGTAGCGTTAGGAATAGATGATCTGTTAAGTATCTTTTTTTCATCAGTCGTGTTTCTTATGGGCCTTGTGTAATAGTACTGAGTTCTGAAGTAGTTTCTGGAAGTTTGTGGTGTTTTATTGGGGGTCAGTTATGACAACAATATAGTGCAAATGTTCCTGCCGGACTACTCTTAGATTGGTACTATCATTTTAACGTTTTTATCGTCAGTCATCAATCAATTACCGTCAGTGATTGGCAGTTTTTGGTGGGCTTTGAGTATGTGGGGAGGCTATTCGCTGATGGCATCTATTTTGGGGTAATCATAAATTAAATGAAGGTATTGTATATATTGATGTTGCGAATTTTCAAATTCTATAGTTTGTGTTCTTTGCAAGGGTATACAGCTTAATTTTGAAACTTTGGTATACTGATAGCCAAATTGTCTTTATACATAATGAATTTTTTTAGGTACTTATAACTGGTGCATAACCGGGGATGGATTTAAAGCTTTGGCGCCTCTAGGTCCAAGCGTTTTGGCCGCCCCGTTTTTGCGAGATTTTGGTGAAATCACTGAAATTTTGGGGTGTGGAAGAATTGAATAGAACCCAAGTGATGAGCCAAAAGTAATGAAAGAGAAAGGTGATACTGAGCTCTCAGCTGCCATTCTTGGGAGACATCTGGCAGTTTATAAGTGGCCACGGAATTCCTATGTCCTTTTAAAATTACTTTTCTGAGAATAGGCACCGTGGCGGCGGAGTGCACCTGACACCTTGACGATAGATCACATCAGTTCAATTTTGTTAAAACAAATTCTTTCGGTGATAATTTATTGCACCTCCTGGCATTTTGTGCCTTTATACCCGGGCCTAGTGGGCCTATTGGGTGATCTGGGCTTGTGTATCATACCATACTAATGTGGAATGCCTTTTAAGTTATTTTGATGACCTATTTTTTAAGAAAAGCACAAGAATAGCAACGTCTGGGATTAAAAATGTTCTTCACCCAGTGCGCAAAAAAAGCTCCAGCACACTTATAAGCAACTAAATGAAATAATAACGTCCTGATTTTGATAGGCCGGGTCGTTCTTAGTGATGCTTTAGGCGGTGAGAGAATGAGTTCAACTAAGTTACATTATCCTGTTGAATTTGGCGGAGATGACACATTTTCGTGCAATTCAATTCAGTTGTTAGTGACAGAAGAACAAACCAGTTTTCGGCGATACTGTTAAAGCACGAGAAATTGTTAACAGTAAAGAAATATGTAAAAATATACAACCAGAACCCATATTCCTGCGTTTTAAGTATTACTTTGGATTATTAATTTGTTTATCTTGAACTTAAAGATTGCATTCAAACGCTCTAAAAAAAATCTGCGTCTCTCTTAGTCTATGGATAGAATCCTCAGACCGGTCACCGGGGATCTAGTGAGCTGGATTCTCGCTGACAGTAATCTATTATTGTATTTTACTTGTACATTAGTGACAGAAATGTTTTTAATAATGTCCTTTTTTTGTTCTAGGCCACCAAGCCTGTGCAAGAAGCATTGGGGGTTCAAAAGGAAAAGAGTCTATATCAAGAACAGTTCCTTCAAGTTTTTCCAGTCCCGATGTTTCTACTATATTGTCGCTTCAAAGCGTATAAAGATGCGTATAGTAAGTCGTCTTGATCTTTCTGTTAATTACTTTAAATGACTTTTTTCCACAAAATAAGTTTATAAAAGAAAAGTAAAGAGGTTCATTAAGCCAAAAATGAGTAGAAATAAAGCTAAATAATTTTCCAAGCGTAAAATTATCACAGATCGCCATCAATAAATAAATAAAACCCAAAACGAACAGAAATTACAATAAATAACCAAATCAAACTAAAAACGAGCAAAAATTAAAATGAGTAGGGCTGATGCCCCCCATGCCTTCTAAAATCCAAAACTTGTCACATCCCCCCCCCCAAGATTTTGATCTACATCAACCCCTTCTCTTCATCGCCTGGTGTTCACCCCAGGCGTTACCTTGTTAAAACATATAGTGGAAGCCAGGGTGGAACCGGGCATTCTCAGTAACTCTTTTACTTTCTAATTACTATATGGAAAAATTGCTTCAGTCTCAGCCCAACCTTCCCCACAGAACTTAGAAGAAAATAGGATGTCACTGATCATGCTCAATTTTTTTCACAAGAAATCAAAATTGTCTCGGGGTTTTCAATATATTTTTACCCACACTTGAACTCTAGTAGGCTACAGTAAGATCTTTTGTCTACATACATCTTGAAGGCCGGTCAGTGTTGAAGCGAACGCTCTCAAGAACTCTTCCACTTATTGGTAAAATACCGTAAAAAACTACCAAGAATGCCACCTAGCCTTTGTATATCAAGGATAAAATCTCAGTTTGGTTGATTGGAGATTTGAAAGTTCATCAGGAAAAAATTATGTAAAGTTAAAATTAAATTTAACTAAGTTACAAAAAACTTAAGTTGGTTTTAGTCCGATCCAATCCCGAAAGAGGTTTATGGCCAATCATGTACATTCTGCCCTTGGGAAAATTAAACGTGGGAAAGTGGGAAAAAGGACCGAGATGCGCCAATTCTTGACAATGTGGGTAGGGAGGGGCGCAAAAAGTTTTTGACTTTTGATGAACATGCAAAGATTTCCTTTTTTTCGTTTTTTTTGGGGGGGGGGATTTTTTCAAAAGGTATTCCTAAAAATTATGTATGTGAGGGGGGGCTGCTCCTTTTCAACGCCACTCTCTTCACGCTGAAATTTTTAGCACTTTTAAAAAGTGCTTCTTATTGTTTTAATTAAATGAAAATAGTGTTTCACGAGTCATTCTTAAAGAATTGGGATAAAATTAAAATTTTAGCGTAAAAAGCGAAATGTTGAGGAGGAGCAACCCCCTTCATATACTTAATAATTTTTGTTCGTTTTAAGTTTTAATGTTCCTCCTTGCTTTCAGTTGAAACAAATTTGAAAGAAAACATAATTCGCCTTTACTATAAAAAAGAAATGAATTTGGATTGACAGTTTAATACACATATACTGATGTTTATTCCATAAAGTCTTAATAATTTTTGATTTACTAAAGTTAAAAAGTGAAGACATTTAGAATGTATTTTGTTTTCAGTAAAGTACAAATAACGTTGTTATCCAAAGGTAGTATTAGTAGCATTAGTAGTTGTAAAATTAGCATTCAATTAGATCCAGAAGAAAACTTCAAATTTATTTCTTAAAGAAAAAGTTATGAAAAATCCCCCCTATTTCCCTTTCTTTTTCTCTTTCTCTTTCTCTTTTTTTCTCTCTCTCTCTTTTTATCTGTCTTTGTCTTTCCCTTTGTAAACTTACTCAAACTTGAACTGAAATGCCTCTAAATAAATTTTTGGTTTTCAATGAAAATTTGTAGTGATCGGGGATTATGTGTACTTAGGCAGCGTTATAGTGCTGCTAATTAAAAAGCTATGTGGCTGCAATTTTTTTCTGACCATTTTGGCATTTTGTATAGAGGGATTTGTCGCAGAAAGTTCGAAAGGAGCTCATTATATTGGAAATTAAAAGTTGTAGTTCCCAGCTTCAGATTCAAACGTGACTGGAGGGCAACCAGCTCCCCCAAACCCGTTATTTTCCCAAACACATGCAATTACGACTTTGAGAACATTTTGTTCAGCATAGTTGAAAATTTTAGTAACTATTTCTTTTGGGATGTAAAAAAAAAACGGATTAAATCATTTGTAGCACTAGCTGAAACTTAGTAAAGAACGAACCAAGGCCCATAATAACCACAAATTGAAAAAAATGTGTTTTAATAAAAAATGTCAAGTGAGATAAAAATGTTATTTTTAGCTGATTCGGGAAATGCCAACTATTATCTCGACTAGTCTTAGTAGCAAAACGTTATTTCGGAAACAAGTTTTTTGGAATTTCGAATATAATTTAAAAATGGTATCAAAAAGTACACTATTCGAATTACTATGACCGAATATCTTGTGTAAGGTATTCAATATAATAGGGAAAGTCCCTTTTTTGTGTCGGTAGCACTGATGTATCCTCTTTTTTCTTTCTTTTTTCTTCTTCACTGCTTGCGGGGCACTGGAATATCGTAGAAAGCTGTTTAAAGACTCATTTGAAAGTACATTGCTATATATTGTCCTTTTGTAATTATACAAACGTAAAGTTAAAAACGGAATAAAATCTTTGACAAAAAACTGCATCTCTATATGCAAGATCATAAATGACGTCATTATTCCAGGTTAGAGCCATAACTGACATAATACTGAAACTATATGATGACGTCAATTGTATTGATGTTAGTACCAACATAAAAGGCTAACAGGTTAGGTTCGATACTGTAAGATCCAAAAAACTTTTGTTTTGCCGTTTTAATAAGGGTACCCGAGACAGTTGTTAAAAAGTAGCTCTTCTGCATAAATGCTATACTTTTCAAATGAAATACTCGTTTCACATCTGTTTAGTTCTCACAGCAAAGACAAAAGAAGAAAGAAATCTATTACTTTGCCGTTTCCGTATTTAACGCATTAGTGATATTTTAATATCTTCAACATAAACATCGTCATCATATTCGCGCCGAATATACTGGTAAAGAGCAATTTACTATTAGAAATACTTTGGATTAGTAGTAGCCACCTCTTCAATCACATTGTGGTCGATAATGTCTAACTAATGAATAGGGCCTTAGATGCAGTGATAATGAGACTCGTTCAGTAATAGGAGATGTGAGTTCAGATCACTCTACGGTAACGATCTGTTGACAAAAATAAAGGTATTTTTTTGTGAGTCCAAAGACGATTAAAAAAGGATCAGTCAATAGAGCCGGCTTATTTAGAGACTGTGGGATTTTTGTATCTAAGATTGTTTTTTTGTTTAGTTTTTTGAAAAGATTCTATTTCTGCCAGCAAGAAATAAATATAATAGAATAAAAATAAAAAAATTTCAAAATGTAAATTTAGCAAAATTTGCATTTTTGATTTTTTCATTAATAAAAAAATTGGAACAAAAGGAAATTTTCACTAAGTTAACCCAAAAAAGGATACGATACAATGTAACTATTATTACTTTACTTATTTTCGGTCCTATTTCAGATCCAAATTTGGTGCTGGATATCCTTGGAGACTTGGAAAAAGTAGAAAAACAAATGAGAGAAGTGAAGAGTGTGCCTGACTTAAATGCAGAAATAGAAGAACAATCGGAGCTAGAAAGCCAAGTATACTATTTAACTATAGAAATATACTGTTCAGAAAGCCTGACATAGGTGCTCACCATATGGATGCTTATTAAGACACTCATAAAATAAAAATAAAACAAGACTTAAGCCCCGTCTTAATAGTGTAATAAGGGTCATAGGGGTTCTACAGCCTATGAAGCTTAAGCAAAAGTTATAGAGAATAGATCTTGCCTTGTCTCAATTCATGTAACAAAGACGCCTTTCCTTTCTTTTACACCAATAGCATTCCGAATATGTAACATGATATTGCGTCAATACTAAGATAAATGAAAAAATAGAATAACATTGTGCTTAGCGTTGCTAGCATTATTTGCCTTATTCGCGGGATTTATCAAAAATGAAGAATCCATAATACCGTTATTTACCGATTAAGACCAGCCATTGCATCAATTGGGGTGGTGCTTTTGGTACGGCATCCGAACTTGTGTTTTTTTTCTTAGTTTCTAACGAGGGTAAGGGGGTTATGTCATCTCCTATTTTCTTCAAGTATGACAATAATTATATTTGAGCTCATTTGGAGGATCGTAGGACCTAAACCTTTGAGTTCGTTTCAGTTATGGTGCTTTCACACTATAAGTAACGTATTAAAAATCTGTATAGAGAACTATTTTCTTACGTTGAAAAATTTGAGGATCTAAGCTTAATTAAAAAAAAAGCAACAAAGCATAAAAGTAAAATAATTAAGATTGCTATCGACAAAAAAGGTGACAAATTTCAAAACGTCATTATAATTTGGCCTTGGGGTGCTGGGGATTTTGGGACTACTTATTCAAAAAAAAGAATCGGTTTAATCTATGCTTTATATTCTCTTGAAAGGAAAGCCAAAAAAGTGCCTTTCTTCTAGAAAAATAGCGACAAATTTAAATGCAATTAGTGATGAATCCCACCTGAAAAATAAAGTGACGTTTTCATATGGAACGTACGTGAACCTGAAGTTGGCTGGACTTATTTTTGGGAGGTAAAAACAAAAACACGGATAGATAAATAATAATGTCGTATTCAGAAACTTGGAACTATTCTATTCAAGGATAGGGAGTAGGAATGAGAAGGAAGAATGTTAGAAATCTTTCAAAAAAACAGGAAAAAAGACAAACAAAATGCGGTTATTTTGCTTTTTCTTTCTCTTCTTAGCTTTTAAATCTAAGTTAGTTGCCAGTATAATGTTTTCTGGGCAATTCTAAGTTGGCTAAAACATTTCCGGTAGAAGCAAATACACCAAAAGCCTCAATTTAGATTTGGAAACTTAAAAGCCTACAAAGCCTTGTTCGCGGTACAGATGACAGCAATAAGATACGTATCTGAGGGTGGTTCGGTTGTTTTACTTGCAAATAGACATGAAACTTTCATCTGTGCTGGGAGGGGAGAGTATATTTTAAACGGTTTTTGCAAATATGTATTTCCTGAGTTCTGGGGTTCTTAAACTTTGTTTTCAATCTATTAAGTTTATGAGTAACTTATAACAAATACAGAAAACTCAATTAAAAAACAAACAAACAAACGAGATGGGAAGAATCCTTTTTGGGAAAAATAAGGAGGGATTAAGAACAATAAAGAGAGCAAACTCAATTAAGAAACAAACAAACGAGATAGAAATAATCCTTTGTGGGAAAAATGAGGAGGGATTAAGAACAACAAAGGGAGAAAACTCAATTAAGAAAGAAACAAACAAACGAGATAGAAATAATCCTTTGTGGGAAAAATGTGGAGGGATTAAGAACAACAAAGAGAGAAAACTTAATTAAGAAACAAACAAACAAACGAGATAGAAATGATCCTTTGTGGGAAAAATGAGGAGGGATTAAGAACAATAAAGAGAGAAAACTTAATTAAGAAACAAACCAACAAACGAGATACAAATAATCCTTTGTGGGAAAATGAGGAGGGATTAAGAACAACAAAGACAGAAAACTCAATTAAGAAACAAACAAGCAAACGAGATAGAAATGATCCTTTGTGGGAAAAAAATGGAGGGATTAAGAACAATAAAGAGAGAAAACTCAATTAAGAAACAAACCAACAAACGAGACAGAAATAATCCTTCATGGGAAAAATGAGGAGGGATTAAGAACAACAAAGACAGAAAACTCAATTAAGGAACAAACAAACCAACGAGACAACGGCCAGTAGAGAGAAAAGATAAAACGACTCAGATATTTCGCCTGTATGAAACGAGGTGTCTTTAGTGCAGGAGAAATAAAGATGAAAACTAAAATAAACTTAAAAACAAATAAAAACCGCCACCAATATTAATAAAGTATAATTGTCGCAACAGATCCACATAGGTCATAGTCACTAATAGAGTCACTTCGATGAGAACACTAAAGCAACTGGATGAAATAATATAAAATGGAAATGAAGTTAATTATTCTATTGCGAAAAATTCTGCTAAATAATAATGCTTAATTGCCCAAAAGATGTCTTGTACAGCGAAGTGTTTAAGAATATTTTCATTTTCATGTCTACCCATGTCTATTATTATTTTTTTCGTCTTCTTCCCCATCTGTATTAGTACCATATAATATTTTCCCTATATTTATTTTTTATTTTCATGTCTAAATTATTATTTTTCTCGTCTTCTTCTTGATCTATATTAGTACCATATAATATTTTTTCTATTTTTCATTTTCATGTCTACCTATGTCTATTATTATTAATTTTTTTTTCGTATTCTTCTCATCTATATTAGTACCATATAATATTTTTCCTACTTTTGTTTTTCACCGATAAGCTGAACTGGATGGTCATCTGAGTCACCGTTGTTGGAAATAGAAAAAAAGGCATTAAGCGAAATTCCCCGAAACGAAATTACCATAATTCTCCAAAATAGTTATTACTAACTAAACAAATAGTGGTAAATATTAGTAAATAAATAGTTAAAAAAACATTTCTAATAAGACACGAGTTGAAGATTATTTAGTAGTATTTGGGTTAATTCTAATAGTACTACCTGGCTTGTCAACAGTATTTCAAAGATACTGAATCACTAAAGAAGAAACGAGTTTTAGGGTAAGATATTTGGTTGACATGAATTTTGAGTCTTTGCCGTTGAGAAATGCATTGAAATATAAATAGTAAACTGTAAAAATAAAGATATAAATATTAGTAATAATAAATAGTACGGATGATGTAATAGCACAATAGTAAAAACATTGCCAGATATAAAAAAAAAAGACGAAACAGTAAAATTGAAAATCACAATGCTGAAAAGGGTTAAGATAAGTTAGGAAATAATTTTAGTTAATTTTATCGTGTAAGCTTCATTTCTGACACAATAAATAGATAATGCGTAGATAAATAAGTAAACAAAATATACTATACCATAAATTACTTATTAAACTTTCATATATCTTCATAGACGGTCAGTTTTTTTAGAATAATTATATAGGAATATAAAATCAAGTACTTGCTGAGACTTGGTAACCTCCAAGGGATTACGGAGATTTCGTAACAGTCAATTTTAGTTAGGAATGGGGATTTGTGGAAAAGTCTTAAGTCTTCTAATTATCCTTATGGCCTAAATATGCCTATATAATTTTAGTTTCTTATCGTGTAAAAACGCAAAAGTTATCCAGTTGCACGAGTAAGATAAAAAATTTTGATCTTTGATCTAATTATCTATTTTTTTTATTTTTTTTAAATTCATTATTATTATTATTTTATTTTCAATTTTATTATTCTAATTTTATTATTTATTTTATTTTATTATTATTATAATTTTATTATTGCATAATTATTTAAATTTTTGATCTAATAACTTGAATCCTTGATCTAAATTTTCGTATGAAAAAGACGAGTCTTCTTTATTGGACACTAAATTTGCCTTATTGTGCAAATGTATCTTAATAAAGATAGGATTTCAGCTTTTTTTTTTATTTTGAATATATTTTTAGGAGTTAAGTGACGTAAGAAGTGAACGCTCTAAAAAGAGACAAACTAAGTCAGATCCAGCTAATGTGCAACCAATGAGGATTTCCACCAAACTTGATTCCTCAATTCAAATATCCTTTGAAGTAAAAGAAGGTATTTTTTTCATTTTTTTTTTTACTATAGACTCTTGTATGGGTAATATGGGTATCTGGTATGGTAATAGTTATTTAGTACTGATATTTATTGTGCAATGACAGTATGGATTTTAAAACTTATTGTATTTTTATTGTCTATTTTTATCCATAATGCTCATTTGGAAGTCCTCCTCTCAAATATCAACATCTGGCATTTGAGTTCAGGGGTTCCTTTTGTTGGAAACAAGAGGGGATGGCAATTGCCCCCTTAGATATATAAAAAATGCCTTTTTTGCTTTTTTCATTAAAAAAAAACTGAGAAAGACAAAATTACCCACTGAAAAAATTCTTCTCTCCCCCTATATTTTCGTCAATTGGAATCCCCAGTTTTTGCTTTTAAAAAATTTGGTCGATATATGTGAACCGAGGAGGATTAAATCATAGATAGACATTATTTTCCTAAGACCCTATACATTACTATTATCTTGGTTGGACTCGACAAGCTGGTTGGACTCGGTTGGTTTTCCCAAGACCCGATTTTCCCAAGACCTCGATTTTCCCAAGACCCTATACATTACTATTATCTTGGTTGGACTCGACAAGCTGGTTGGACTTGGTTGGACTCGACAAGCTCAGGGCACAAGGCTCTTTGTTTTAACATTCTTCTTAAAGGGAAAAAAAATCCTAGACATAATAGTCTATAATGAAAAAGAGACAGTAGAGGTTTTGGCCCATGCCCATAAACTGTTAATGTTTTGATTCTATTCCTCGTGAATACATTTATTATCAAAAGGTAAATTTTTAGACCCAAATAACACAGCGAAGAGAAGTGCCACATCTCGTTCATACAATGGTGCACATGCAATCTTATTTTTTTATGTTGTCACCATTCTGTTTCAAAAAATTTAGACGGTTTTCCATTCACATGGCAGTTTGTAGCAGTTCTAAGAATTTTTCTTCTGCATCTTCAACTTAGTTGTCCCATTGTTTCTTTCCGAAGCTTCATCTATTATTTTACATAATTTTACTTTTGCTTTTTTTCTGCGTATTCTCATTGCTCTCTATATTTTCTATTTTTCTATCTTATTTCTCTCTAATGTCTCTTTCTCTATTATTTCTCCATTTAAGGGATAATTAACCAGTCTTTTCGGCCGAAGGGACGGTTAACCTACTTTAATCCTGTAACAATTGACGCTTTTCTGTGATGTGAAATATTGTCACACTGTCAGTAAATAAATAGAAGAAAAATATAATAAATAGTGTCAACTGTCAAGATTTGTTACCATTTATTGAAACCTCTATAATTTTCAAACCCTCTATTTCCATTCTTCACGCCACACCCCTTACGCCATTTTCAAGTAGCTCCCCTTATTCTTTAAAATATATCTTCATCTCGGCCACGCCTACAACCTGTTTGAAATATTTTAATAGGTAGTCTGTCTTTGTTCAATGTTCCTATTCATTTTTTCTGTACATTCTGCACATATTGAAAAATTGGTATTGTGTCAATTTCTATTTTTGTTAATTTATGCCCATGTAAATTTGTAGCATCTTAAATAAAAATGTTAACAAAGCGAATGAACTTTTAGAGGTTTTGCGAATTCAGGGTGCAAGAATGGGTAAGAGAATTAAGGGCAAGAAGACTAGAACTGAGATTAAAGAAGATAAAGAGGCAATTAGAAGATCAATCATGTGGACTTGCTCAGCTTCACTCACTCAGGCAGTATGTACCGAATAATGCACAAGTACCTCTAGGTCTACTAATAGTGACATCCTGAGCAACGGCAATGTGGTAAACCGTTTGAAAATAATAGGATCATTAATGTGCTGGAGTTGGTGATAGATTACTATACATAAGATTTATATCATTTTTATACACCAGATGTTTTGTTTTTCCTTTCGTAGGTGATT
Organism: Artemia franciscana; assembly: GCF_032884065.1. NCBI lineage: Eukaryota > Metazoa > Arthropoda > Branchiopoda > Anostraca > Artemiidae > Artemia > Artemia franciscana. Next base: position 12,493,864 of record NC_088868.1, read on the forward strand.
TGAATGGTCAAGTTAAGCTGATATTCTATTATTTTCCGAAGCTTAATATTGTCTCTGTGCACACTTCGTTCATGAATGCATCGGAAGGTCCATCTCCTGCAAGGTTAGTTGAAGTTCTTTTTCTTTTCATCCTCTCAAGAGTAAAAGACTTTTCGGATTTTTTTTTGTCCGGCATTTTCTACCATATAATTATGCAAATAACAGAATTACGTCGTAAATAAACAAATTGATATATTCTACCAACCAAACCTAGAGTTTTTACTTCATTTCTTCAAAAATTTTAATTTTTCCAAAGAAATTTAAAATGAAAATGATGATCAAAGCAGTGTAGAATTTCTAGCCTCAAACACTTTCTAAAAAGACATTTTCGACCATCGAAGAAAAGGTAGGAATTATAAGTCACTGGTGATGGTAATATGCTCTTCTCCCAAGAATACCTAAAAATTCTTGAAGATCTTTCTAGTACATTCATTGGTTGGATTTATGAAAGTGTACTTCATAGAAGACAGATAGGAGAAAATGATGCTTCACAGGAGAATATTCACTTCATAAGAGATAGATGAGACGGCAAATTAGCCCAATGAAATTAATGAGGTGTTGCGTTAACTTGTGAATATGAAATGGGATGTGTTTGGTAGTAAAAAAGGTAAAGGATACGGCATTAGACTTTCCAGTCCCTACCGGCGGTGCTGATCTCCATTTCTTGGCCCTTCAGCCAGGAAGTGCAATGGGGGGGTTGGGGGCCAACCATCCTGTGCTTTCGCACACCCTTCCTGTTTACCTTCCCCAGATTTCTCCAGGTACACATTTTGAGCTGGATCAACTCCGGCTAAGCTTACAGAGCCACGCCACTGACCTTCGTTCCAAACTGAACAATTGGGTACACTGGGATTCGAACCCGCGTCCTCTCAGACAAAGGATCCTGAATCCATTGCACCAATCCATTCGGACTACAATTAAGTGAATTTTGGACTTTCCTCCGGAGAAGGGGATTGAAGTTCGTATCCCTAAATTGTAGTGATTCTTATGATATTTAAATTTCCATTTTATACTGGGGTGTTTTCTTTAGTGTTTCAATTATCCTACTTTTAGAACTGTTTGCAAAAAATTAAAAGTCTCTGGTTTGAATAGTTCAGGTAAAAACTCAGTTCAAGGATAATCGTTTCTGATCCTTAAATTGGGCACTTGAGCTTTTCATTTGTGATCAATTGAGCCCACCCTTAAGGTCACATTTCACCTTGCAATCTTCTGAAACCTAGGATTTACACCCCCTTCTCTAAACTCGTGGTCCTGTCCTAGTGTGTTGTTAAAAAGAGTCTTTTTATATTATTATAATTCAGTTTCAGAGCTAGAAGGTAACTGAAAAATGTAGAGTTAATAAGGGCATGTTTGAACTTATTATTTATATGTTGGGTTAAATTTTGCTACAACTTTTAATTGAATTTGCACTGTAATGCTTTGGTTTGATGGGTACAGGAAAAATGATCAAAAATGATCAAAAATGATCAAACACATTGGCTAAAAATATGCTTTATCTTCGAGATTCTATAAGTCTGACGGAATTCTAATCCTGTGTATATTGCAACCTTGAATATAGGCGAATGTTATCTGAAAGTTTCAACAAAATATCCTTATTTGTTTTTGAGATGTTGCAGATGCACCTTTTTAACAATCTTGTATGTACATAGTGGATTTTGATTTAGTTCAGTTTCCCACTCAACATGCCCTCACAGAGTTATCTTAATGCCCATAGCCGTGCCTAAGATATCACAGATATGGCATCTGGACAAAACTGTATGCACATTGCTTTATTTTGTTTATTTTATCATTTCTAAAATATAGTCTGAAGGTCCAACGAAAATACCCAGATTTTTCCCTGTGATATTGCAAAGACACCCTTTTGATAATCTGGTTCCACATACTTTGTTTTATAACATTCTCCATATTCTCTCATTCTCCATATTATCTTTTTTCTTTTTTTCCTTGAATTTAGCACAGCCTCGCAAGCTTCGCGTATGTTGTGCTATTGATTAAGAAATGTTTATTTCTAATAAAATTGTTCTACTACTACTACTAACTATTGAGAAGAATATGGTTACGATTCAAATGGAGATCGAGTATGCACAGAGTACTCTCATTCAGACTTTAAAGACTGTCTATCGGAACGCACAAGAAAAAATAACTATATTATCGCCATAACTTATTAAAGTGCAATTAGTTAATATATCTCCTACGTCACAGACATAAATAAGAAAAAGAAGTGGCCCCAGTATTGATCCCCGAGGGACTCCACAAACTATTTTACATTCATGAAAAATTGCCAATCTATTATACAAAACCTGTGACTTCCCATCTAAATATGATTGAATCCATGATATGATAAATGGAGAAAAATTCAGTTTTTTCAGTGTATGCAGCAAAATTTCGGTGTTAACAAAATTTTTTAATTCCTACTACCTCAGACGGACAGAGTGACTTGATAGTCATAATCAAATACTCCGGTGAAACCTGATATGCTCTTCCAGAGCCATCATCTGGCTTTAGCTTCTTAGTAATATCTACAGAATCCATATCAGTGACAGGTTGATGTACACCCAATTGTTTCGAAATATTAGAACCTATTTCCGATAAATTTACAGAAACTATTTGCTATGAAAAAAAGATCATCCAACTCAAGGCCTTCTTTATTTTTCATGATATTCGGTATTATGTTTTGCCGTTGAGTCTTATGCGATGAGAGTATTGTATTAATTATCCTCCATGTTTGTTTTGTATCAAATTTTGTGAGGTTGAACCGTTGAAAATAAAACTTCTTTCCGTTTTTCCTTTTTCGTACGTTGACCAGACAGCGATGCAATTCATATAAATTACTATTCTCATAAGGTGGGTATTTATGTTATTTCTATATAACTTGTTCCTAACTTTCATCATATTTTGCAACTTACAATTCATCCACAGGGCACCTATTCTTTTACACTGATTCCCTTTCCGAAAGCGTCTAAAAAATGTATTTTTACCCTCGTGTATATGTTTCTCAAAAAATAGAAAATCTGTTTTTAACATAATCTGACTCAAAAACAGCACTCCAGTCACCAGGTCGATGAAAATATTAAGCTTTTGTTAATTTTTGTCAGCAAAATCAAATGGGTTAACAAGTTACGTTTCATTTTTCAACTCATTTTTGTTTAATTATTATAAGCTTTGTTTATAAAGTTTAATAAAATTACAACCCTGCATTAGACTTTTCGTTATTTGTTCTGTAGACGCGCCAAGATAAACCTTTTGGAAGGGAGTAGGAAGAAGGCCTGCAGAAGGGGAGGTTTTAAGTAACGGCTTTGCTGGAAAAGTAACACATGCATCTTTATTTTTTAGTGCAGAATATTGAACTTTTGCATTTCAGGGCTTATAAGGAGGTAGGGGCTAGTCTTGTACATTTATATTTCGGTTTTCTAATATCTATACACTATTTGAGATTGTTCGTATTTTTATTATCTAGATTCACTTTATAAAAACGAGTTGACCTAACAGATTCAAGCAAACTTTTACTTTTTTTTCTTAAACTTTAAGAAAGTTAATGGCATTTCAGCCAGTTAAGTTTCTCCATTTCTTTCTGTTTTTTTGTCATTCGTCATTTGAAGATATGTTTTGCGCCAAGCAATAAACATCACTACTACTTATGTTACTTATTTTTTTTACATGCCTCCATCTCTTCTCCCTCCTAACCTTGGATGATCTTTAATAGACTTGTGTGTTACAAAAGCAAAGTCTTGCAAAATTAATCTTCCTCTCAACTTAGGCAAAAGAAAAGTGTTGAGCCGCATAACTCCAAATTTCAAAAATCCAAAATTTCAAAAATTATTTTAATTTAATTTAAAATTTATAACTTCCAATGATTTATTTTTTGCCCCCCTTTAATGAAAGTTTCCTCAATTTTTTCGTCAAAATTCCTTTGTTCTATGCAAGTTTTCGGTTAAAAGTTTGTATTTTATAAAATGTTTTTGCAAGTCTTTTATTAAATTTTTACATTTAATAATATATTTAATGATATTATCGATTTTTTGAATTAAAATCGTCCAATCAAAATTTAAAAGATTTTAAAGATCTATAAAATCAAAACTTTAAGCTTAGGGAAAAAAAATCCTTGACTTGGCTTGAAATTCTACTCTAATAACAGGAATTACATTTTCGAAAAACTAACGCCAATAACAGAGATTGCAAAGTCCAAATTAATCAAAACATTTTTTTTCTGAATTTAGGTTGGTATACACCTGTCATTTGTATGGTCTTCTAAGCCCTAGAAATAAGAAAAATTTGGAGTAGCGTGGCTATACCTTCCTGGGTCATACTTTTAACCCAGGGTTCATCCCTGCGAGTTCTATTCACCTGGATAAACTGCTTTCCAAGAAACCCAGAAGCCCTTAAGCTAGGATTTCATCTATAGCCCTAGCATATAGATTTCTACAAAACTAAAAACAAACAAATAAACAACAAAATTCTTAATTTTTGATATGCAGTTTGTGCCAGTGAATCGTTTTAAAATAGTGTTTAATGTCAAACAGATCTGAAATGCTATTAAAGTTTACCAAGTTATTCTATTGTTAAATATAACAGGAATATATGTAGGTCCTGCAGTAAATATGAAGTTTTCAACATAATTTTCTCTTATGATCCTTCGAACTTACGACCTTATTCACAACTTCCGCCTAATGTGCGCTATATGAATGCCATCTAGCGGCAATTTTCTGAATGGATTAGTTCAAAGACTTTGGACGAGAGGTCCAACGGACGGTTTCACCCCCGTATGGTTTCGCCCCCCTCTCCCCTACAGGCTATAAAGAGCCAGAGGTCATGAGAAATCTATTTAGCTAAAACTGGAGAAGAGAAAGGGCTAGTGTGAGGGTCATGGACAATTGAGTGACAGTAGTGAACTACGGAATCCCTGAAGAGGGTAGCTTTTTGGAAAGGAAAGGGTACAGTTCCGGGAAGGACGAAACAGGGAGGGAATATTATATTGTACAATGATATTATTTCTTCTGCACCATACTGAAAAACCATGTGACAAAATGTCTGTGAACAATCGTTGCTTGGGGTTTTCTGTCATAAGTAAAAAAAAAGCTTTAGAAGTATGTAACTTGACTCTCCTTCAAACAGTTTTTGATTACTATGAAATAATTCACATTGTATCGCTATTTTATACTTTTAAGAGCACATGTGAGGTGCCTGCAAAACTAAGCTATTGTCGTATTAATACGACAGGAAAATATAAGATAATGCAACGAAGCGGCTTTCATGGATTTACTTATACCATAATCTTCACATATATGTAAATTTCACATAAAGTGAAACGACCATGGAGTTGATCAGAGATTGATCAGAAAAGGGAGAAAGGCTTAGGAAATAATTATTTGTTTTTATTTTTTTTTCCTAATTCATGAAATAAAATAACAAAATCATAATTATTATTAGGATTAAAGTATTAAACATTAAAATTTAAGGATAGAATTAAAAATAAAAATTATAAAATCAGACCAAACATTATTATATCTTATTATTTAATAATAAATTTGTTTATTATTAAAAATTATTAAAATAATTAAATATATTTTTTTCTATAATTTCAGTGGCATCGATCTTCTTAGACCCTCAAGTCTTCTATCATTCTTGCGGAATGGGGATGATAAAGGAGATGAATTTCCAACTCTGGAATCTCAACTACTTGCAAAAAGTAACAAAATAAAATTTGTTGAAGTGTTTGGGGAAGATAGACCTTTCAAGTGGGCTCAAATCTTGGCTGGTATTGATTTGGCGGCTGAGAATGTAAAGGTAAGCCAAAATATGAATATAGCACATTTCCTGTAATATTTTAAGTGTGATCTTTATAGTTATCCCTAAATAATCAAACTAAATGAATTTTCACTCGTGTAAGAAATTTTTTATCCCGAATAGCCATATTTTATTTTCCTGTGTTATTTATATTAGTGTTCTTATTTCTAGGCTTTGTGTATTCGTTTTATTTTTTATTTTTATGTGTTTGCTAATAAAATTTAAAAAACCCGCGAAAAAACAACTAAAATAGAATAATATTATGTTATACGTGTTTGAGTAAGCTCTGGCCATGTTTTATCCGAAAACAGTTCTCGTCTATACTGAATTTGAAGAACAGGTCTTCGAAGGCTACCACTGTAAATTGTTTGCTTGTTCTATAATTATTAATGTGATAATGTGAATGTTCTATGTGTAAAAGTTACTTCCAAGTACCTCATTGTAGTACTCTTTTCAAAACTAAATAAAAATGTTGCTAAAATAGGCCTGTTAGAAGGTTTTGCAAGTGCCTTCATAGTGGCAGCCTTAATTTGAGCGGTGTTATTTGTTTAATTGTTCTGTTGTTTACGTGAATATATATTATTTATAGAATTTGTATTAAAATTCCTCTTTGCTATGCCAGTTTCCAAAGTAACGAAATAACTATAGATAAAAGAGGTTTTCTCAATGATAGGCTCGGAAGTTTTGGGAGAGGTAAACTTCATACTAAAGAGCTAGACAGTATATTTGGACAGTAAAGAGTTTGGAGGGTAGATGGTAGACCCTCGCGCTGCTATTCAATGCTTTAAATTTAATTTTTTTTTTTTTATAAAACTTCCCTTTCCTTCGTGAGAAACGAATTTTATTTCGTGGATTCTATTCTTTTTCGATGCTTGATTCTCTTGTTTGAAAATCAAGCATCTTTTCATTTCTTTTGCTATTTTTCCTGATATCTAAGTTTTGTCTAAAATGTTTTTTTTACGGTTCTATTGATTTTTATAAGCCATTTAAAATTTTTGAATTGCTTAATATTAGTATTAATTATGTTTTTTTTCGAAAGTAATATGTTGTCAATTTTATTATATATTGTAAGCATCATTTAGAATATAATCATTTGTGCCATAGGCTGAATTTAACGTATTTTGTTAGTATTGCTTTGGATTTAAAAAAAAAGTTCCCTCGCAGCAGTTATAGCCTGAGACTTCTGCTTTGGATACCACTTAACACAAAATAGCTTAGGAGGCATTCATATATATATATATATATATATATATATATATATATATATATATATATATATATATATATATATATATATATATATATATATATATATATATATATATATATATATATATATATATATATATATATATATATATATATATATATACTACTACTAATAACTCACTGCAGCACCAAGCCGCCTGAGGCCAACACAGCTACGCACGCTCCTCCTCCAACCTAATCTATTTAAAGCCTCCCTCTTTACACCCTCCCAGGAAGTTCCCATTTCCTTTAAATCCTTATTTATGACATCCTCCCAACCCAGACAAGGACGACCTGCTTTCCGTGTAGCCCCAGACGGTTGGCCAAAAAGGACAATCTTCGGTAATCTGTCATCCCTCATCCGTAGAACGTGGCCTAGCCATCTCAACCTTTCTTTCATTATAGCCCCAGAAAGCGGGATTGAACCACACTTTTCGTACAACCTACTGTTTGAAATACGGTCAGTCAGCCGGGTACCCAGAACAATCCGTAGGCAATTTCTCTGGAAAACATCTAGTAAATTTTCATCTGCTTTTCGGAGTGTCCATGCTTCAGAGCCATATTTGACCACTGTCATCACTGTAGCTTCCAATATTCTAATCTTGGTTTGTAGGCTTATCTTTCTATTCTTCCAAACTTTTTTTAACTGTGAAAAAACACCCTGAGCTTTAGCTATTCTACTTTTAACATCTTCACTGCTCCCACCATCTTTACTAATAATACTACCAAGGTAACTGAAGCTCCCAACCTGATCAATCTTTTCGTTACCTAAGGTCACCTGTTCATCTTCACTTATTCCTAACCTTAGTGACTTAGTCTTCTTAACATTAATTTTCAAGCCTATTTTAGCACCCTGAACTCGTAAAACCTCTAAAAATTCATTCATTTTGCTCACACTTTCATCTAATATGCTTAAATCATCAGCATAATCTAAGTCCAGGAGCGTTCTTCCTCCCCATTTGATTCCATGGTCTCCAATTGCCTTTCCTGTGCTCCTTAAGACGAAGTCCATCAAAATGATCCATATAAAGGGGGATAGAACACAACCCTGCTTAACTCCTGATTTAATACAAAACCAGTTGCTAACCTCATTTCCTACCTTAACCGCAGCAGTATTATTCTCGTACATAGCGCAAATCACTTTAATGTATTTTTCTGGTATACCATGTAACGATAAGACCTTTGTTAACGCTGTTCTATCAACAGAATCGAAAGCTTGCTCATAATCGATAAAACTAAGGACCAAAGGTGTTTGACAACGAAGGGACTTCTCAATTATTAACCTAAGAGTGAAAACATGGTCGACACATCCTCTACCTTTTCTAAAACCGCATTGTTCTTCCCTTAAAACTTTCTCTACAGCATGTCTCAGTCTAAAAAGTATCATATTACTCAGTAATTTGCTACCTACAGAGACCAGACTAATGCCTCGATAATTCCGACATTCACTCTTGTCACCTTTCTTATACAGTGGTTTAATTAAGGTTTTCCTAAAATCATTGGGTACTTCCCCTTTTTCAAAAATCATGTTCATAATCTTCAGTAGCTTATTCCTAACCTCAGAGCCACCATATTTAAGGAACTCATTAATCATACTATCAGCACCTGGGGCCTTATTATTTTTTAATCCTTCTAGTACTGTCGCTAATTCTTCCTCACTAAACAAATCTTCCTTCACATCCAAGGTATCACAAACTTTTTCATTTTCATCTATATCTTTTCCTGCAACTGTATCTCGGTTTAGCACATTCTCAAAATGTTCCACCCATCTTTCTTTAACTTTTTCCTTATCACTAATTGTGGCCCCATTTCTATCTTTAACTGGGACTAGTCCGGATCGGCTACTCCCTTTCAATTTATTAACATGCCAGTATAATATTTTACTATTATGCCGTCTAGCCGCATCTTCCAGATCCTCAGCAATTTTATCCATCGCCTCCATTTCACATCTCCTTAGTTCATATTTTAATGCTTTCTCCACTTTCTTTACATTCCTTTTGTTTTCATACGACCTATCGCTCAGATAATTCTTATACAAACCCCTTCTACTCTCTATTAAACCTAAAGCTTTTTCACTAATATTCCTAGTTGCTGTCTTAGCACTCTTCCCTAGGACACCATCAGCAACTTCACAAATTGTTTTTCTGAAATTATTCCATCCATCTTCCACATTGTCAAATTTTAAACCCTCAAGTTTAGTACTCAACTGTTCCTGGAATTTTTTTCTCAAATTTTCATCCTGAAGTCTACCAACATCATAACTTTCCGGGAGGGAGTTACTCTTCCGAAATTTCAGCTTTAAATTAACCTTAGACACTACTAGATGGTGATCTTTACTTTTAACATCAATAACGGCACTCCTATACACCCTAGTATCTTGTATTGATCCTGCTAGTCTTCTGTTTACAATAACATAATCAATAAGGTTTGCTGTCTTACCATCACGTGAATACCATGTCAACTTATGGGCCATTTTGTGACCAAACACCGTATTGGTTATAACTAGGTTGTTATACCTACAAAATTGCAAAAGCCTATAGCCATTACTGTTTTCTTTTCCTACACCAAAATTACCTAGGCTAGGATACCATCTATCCCTATTTCTACCAACCTGGGCATTAAAATCTCCTAGCAAAAACACCATATTTCTACCTGGTACCCTGTCTATTTGCTCCTGTAACTGTAAGTAAAATTCATCTGAGTCACTATTATCTCCATCAGTTGGTTCAATGGGGGCATATACTACTATAACTGATACCCTAAACTTTTTAGTCATAAAATGAGCAATTAGTATTCTATTATTAATACCTTCCCAGCCTAAACAAGACTTAGCAGCTTCCTTATTCATCATGAGCCCTACTCCCTGTCTATGTACCCCATCCTTCCTTCCTGAGTAAACAAATTCTATGTCACCTAATTTCATGCTTCCTACCCCTGGGATATGAGTTTCTGAAACTCCTAATAAATCCAGTTCAAACCGTCTGAATTCGTCAGTCAAAATGTCGATGCGATAGTCATTTTTTAACGTCGTAACATTCCAAGTTCCAATTTTCATGTTCTTTAAATCTTTGAGATTATTTTGGCCTCAAGAAAAGCAATAATCCCGGATACCAGTGCAGGACGGGGACCGACATATCTTCTCAAGTCTACACTGAAGCGCTAAAGCCGGTTTAGAACTGTACAGCAAGAAGTCCCTGGGACTTCCAGTATGATTGGAGACTTTGCAATCCTGGGCCCATCTTGGTCATAACATGGTTTTGACCACTTGGCGAAGCTCTTCTATCAACAAGAGTCAAAATCCTGCATTGACAGTCCCAAGCCTATTACCTCCGACTCATTATATATTCATGCCTACAAATATTATGCTACTACGGGGAGGCAGCCCATAGTAGATAAATCAGCTAGGAAGAGGTTTTTCAGCCCGAAAACGCCCATCAAAACAAACCAAGCCCAGAAAATTATCCAATAATCAGAATCCCGTACGAGTGCTGTGTTGTTTACTAGGCTATAATTTCCTCGAGGGGCGCCACTCCTCAAGTGGGAAAAATTGACCGCAAGTTTCCCAGTCTTGCAGGTACCCCGAAAGGGTCGAGGCAGCCCTTTACAGAGGCCGTTGTCCATAAATCTGGATCTTACGCCCTGCCGCAGTTGTCCTCCTATAGAGGATCCTCCCACGATGGTGTTCTGCTTCACCATGCAATTTAACCCATTACTGGGATAAAAAAAAAATAATGGATACAGCATTGGACTTTACAGTCCATACTGGCGGTGCTGATCTCCGTTTCTTGGCCCTTCAGCCAGGAAGTGCAATGGGGGTTGGGGGCCAGCCATCCTGTGCTTTCGCACACCCTTCCTGTTTACCTTCCCCAGATTTCTCCAGGTGCCCATTTAGAGCTGGGTCGCCTCTGGCTAAGCTTACAGAGTCACGCCACTGACCCCCGTCCCAAACTGAAGAATTAGGTACACCGGGATTCGAACCCGCATCCTCTCAGACAAGGGATCAAGAATCCAGCGCACCAACCCACTCGGCCAGGACAGCTATTTATACATAAATACGATGAAAGAGGCTTCCTTGTACCGCACGGGATCGAACCTGAGAACTCTCGCACAGAAAGACTGAGCTTCTTCCACTGCGCCGGAACAAGGTAATTATAATTACACAGTGCGCCGGAACATTATAATTACCAACTTTCTAATCTAATAACTCGAAAAGAAAAAAACGTAGCTAGCATGATTGTTGCTCATTTTAAAGAACAATACTTGCCATAAAATCCTTGTTGAATGAGACAAGAGGACTGTTGATGAAACAAGATATGCAAGAACAGATTGTTGGGAAATAATGGTTGAACTTTTGTTCCCTATATTCTGAGGCCTTGGTTCATTTTGAAGAATACATATATATATATATATATATATATACATATATATATATATATATATATATATATATATATATATATATATATATATATATATATATATATATATATATATATATATATTCACAGGTATTATTACATCTATCAATATAATCAATTATGTTAGTAACTATCAGCAAACTATTGATATTCAGTTCTGAAAATAATTACCTAAAGCTTGAAGCCAAGTAAGTATTTCTCGTTATAAACTGAGTAGGTTTCATTAAAACGGGGGCGAATTTTACGCTTAGTTTTGGTAAATCTAACCTGGTTTGTCTCACGTCTGGGGAGTCGATTGGAAACTTTCAGGAATGTCTTCCTCATTGGAGGGGGATTAGAGGACTTATGACTGTGTGCTGGGAGGCGGGGTAAAAATTTGTTTTGTCGTCTCACAAAAGAGTTTAGGCTCCTGTTTTCTTTGTATGCCCGTGGTGAAACAGGCTATGCTGCTTTTATACACATAATTAGATACATTCAGATTACGTTTATATGTAACCTGAAGAAAACGCATAGGTTACTGGGGAAGTCCCTCTAAGAAAAGCTTAGTCCCTCGAAAACCACCTTGATTTTGTACAGAAAATGTCCTGTATATTTACGCGTCAAACTTTGTATCGAAAATTGCTCACCCACATCGAAAAGAGGGGTTATGCGTGGCTTTTGAAAACAGGTAAGGACAAATACCTGGAGATGAATTTTCTAGAGCAAACTCTTTCATTCAACGGAATGTTATAATTTTATCCCGATTGGAGGACTTGAGTGGGTGACTGAGGCGGGTGGTCCAAATTTATGCCTCAATTTTCTTTACGAAGAAAATCCATCCTATGCCTAGAATTTGTATCCTTTTCTATTTTTCAGAGAGCACCGTAATCCAAAATCAGTTCATTAGCTTATTATAATGAAATAGTTACTAGATTTAGTTACTCTATTTTTCAGAGAGCACCGTAATCCAAAATCAGTTCATTAGCTTATTAATGAAATAGATACTAGATTTAGTTACTCTATTTTTCAGAGAGCATCGTAATCCAAAATCAGTTCATTAGCTTATTATAATGAAATAGTTACTAGATTTAGTTACTCTATTTTTCAGAGAGCACCGTAATCCAAAATCAGTTCATTAGCTTATTATAATGAAATAGTTACTAGATTTAGTTACTCTATTTTTCAGAGAGCACCGTAATCCAAAATCAGTTCATTAGCTTATTAATGAAATAGATTCTAGATTTAGTGACTCTATTTTTCAGAGAGCACCGTAATCCAAAATCAGTTCATTAGCTTATTAATGAAATAGATACTAGATTTAGTTACTCTATTTTTCAGAGAGCACCGTAATCCAAAATCAGTTCATTAGCTTATTAATGAAATAGATACTAGATTTAGTTACTCTATTTTTCAGAGAGCACCGTAATCCAAAATCAGTTCATTAGCTTATTATAATGAAATAGTTACTAGATTTAGTTACTCTATTTTTCAGAGAGCACCGTAATCCAAAATCAGTTCATTAGCTTATTAATGAAATAGATACTAGATTTAGTTAGATCTTTTTTCCGTTCCATCAGAACGTCTTGAAAAATTGGTATTAGTATTTGTTCTGATATTACAATATCGAAATACATCTGGAAAAAAAAAATTATCTCGAACAATTTCACATATACTGTCTGACAACAGGGGTTTTTCTCCATTAGAAATTGTGTAAAATCATAGATTTTGGAAAAAGCAGATGGTTTTTCAGCACTGGATGGTCTACAATTTTGTGGCTGAAATGAATGAAAACCCTTTTGTTGCCAGATATTACGAATCATCTTTGGTATTGGTGAAGCGTAAGGCAAAATGTTTTCTTGCGTTTAAGCTTTTCTTTTATGAGTTTCTACGGTTTTTAGCGAACAGAGTATAATTTCTAGAAGAAATTCTCCACTCTGTCTTTTTTTTGTAAGGGAGATTTTCAGCAATAAATTAATAAATAATAAATGTATTAATCAGCAATAAATTCGCTGATTCGTCAGTAGAAACTTATATAAAGCATGTCTAAACAAATGTTTAACACAATATACACACATATATATATATATATATATATATATATATGTATATATATGTATATGTATATATATATATGTGTATATCTCAAAGGTGTTTTCTATAGGGTGTTGGCTTGTGAGATGTTTCAAACAGGCTAAATTGGCTACTTAGGTCTACTTTTGCAGTATTAGCAGAGTTTTTAACTAGTTTTCTTATTCATTTAAATTGTCAAAGGTGTTTTTCTATAGGGTGTTGGCTTGTGAGATGTTTCAAACAGGCTAAATTGGATACTTAGGTCTACTTTTGCAGTATTAGCAGAGTTTTTAACTAGTTTTCTTATTCATTTAAATTGTCAAAGGTGTTTTTCTATAGGGTGTCGGCTTGTGAGATGCTTCAAACAGGCTAAATTGGCGACTTAGGTCTACTTTTGCAGTATTAGCAGAGTTTTTAACTAGTTTTCTTATTCATTTAAATTGTCAAAGGTGTTTTCTATAGGGTGTTGGCTTGTGAGATGTTTCAAACAGGCTAAATTGGATACTTAGGTCTACTTTTGCAGCATTAGCAGAGTTTTTAACTAGTTTTCTTATTCATTTAAATTGTCAAAGGTGTTTTCTATAGGGTGTTGGCTTGTGAGATGTTTCAAACAGGCTAAATTGGATACTTAGGTCTACTTTTGCAGTATTAGCAGAGTTTTTAACTAGTTTTCTTATTCATTTAAATTGTCAAAGGTGTTTTCTATAGGGTTTTGGCTTGTGAGATGTTTCAAACAGGCTAAATTGGATACTTAGGTCTACTTTTGCAGTATTAGCAGAGTCTCTAATAAGTTTTCTTCTTCATTTAAATTCTCAAAGGTGTTTTCTATAGGGTGTTGGCTTGTGAGATGTTTCAAACAGGCTAAATTGGCTACTTAGGTCTACTTTTGCAGTATCAGCAGAATTTCTAATAAGTTTTCTTATTCATTTAAATTATCAAAGGTGTTTTTTTATAAGGTGTTGGCTTGTGAGATGTTTCAGACAGGCTAAATTGGCTACTTAGGTCTACTTTTGTAGTACCAGCAGAATTTCTAATTCTGCACTTACACTTCAAGTAAGAAAAATACTTATCTCTATAGTCAGAATTACATCCTGAATCCAAAGCTATTGTGCATTTGCATCAGAAAGGAAATTAATATTCACCATATACAGACCTAGCCTATACCAATTCAGGGTATATATTTGCACGTTAGTGAGTATATGTGTATGTATGTGTATATGTGTGTATGTGTATATGTATGTGTGTATGTATATGTATGTATATGTATGTATATATATATATATATATATATATATATATATATATATATATATATGTATATATGTAAGCCCTATAGATAGGTAGAGTAGCTCCATAGGAGGCTTAGGCCAAGTAGGACCTTGTCCCAGTGGGGCCCATAATAGAAACTGGGAAACCCTCCCCTGGGGGTCATAATTTCAGGTGGAGGAGGAAGAAGGCCCCTCAAATGTACACTCAGCAGGGCCAACTGCCGTGTTCATGCGTCAGATGAGTTACAAACCTTCTCCCAGTAATGGGTTAAATTGCATGGTGAATCAGAACACCATCGTGGGAGGATCCTCTATAGGAGGACAACTGCGGCAGGGCGTAAGATCCAGATTTATGGACAACGGCCTCTGTAAAGGGCTGCCTCGACCCTTTCGGGGTACCTGCAAGACTGGGAAACTTGCGGTCAATTTTTCCCACTTGAGGAGTGGCGCCCCTCGAGGAAATTATAGCCTAGTAAACAACATAGCACTCGTACGGGATTCTGATTATTGGATAATTTTCTGGGCTTGGTTTGTTTTGATGGGTGTTTTCGGGCTGAAAAACCTCTTCCTAGCTAATTTATCTACTATGGGCTGCCTCCCCGTAGTAGCATAATATTTGTAGGCATGAATATATAATGAGTCGGAGGTAATAGGCTTGGGACTGTCTGTGCAGGATTTCGACTCTTGTTGATAGAAGAGCATCGCCAAGTGCTGAAAACCATGTTGTGACCAAGATGGGCCCAGGATTGCACAAAGCCTCCAACTTACTGGAGGTCCCAGGGACTTCTTGCTGTCCGGTTCTAAGCCGGCTTAAGCGCTTCGGTGTAGACTTGAGAAGATATGTTGGTCCCCATCCTGCACTGGTATCCGGGATCACTGCTTTTCTTGAGGCCAAAATAATCTCAAAGATTTAAAGAACATGAAAATTGGAACTTGGAATGTTACGACGTTAAAAAATGACTATCGCATCGACATTTTGACTGACGAATTCAGACGGTTTGAACTGGATTTATTAGGAGTTTCAGAAACTCATATCCCAGGGGTAGGAAGCATGAAATTAGGTGACATAGAATTTGTTTACTCAGGAAGGAAGGATGGGGTACATAGACAGGGAGTAGGGCTCATGATGAATAAGGAAGCTGCTAAGTCTTGTTTAGGCTGGGAAGGTATTAATAATAGAATACTAATTGCTCATTTTATGACTAAAAAGTTTAGGGTATCAGTTATAGTAGTATATGCCCCCATTGAACCAACTGATGGAGATACTAGTGACTCAGATGAATTTTACTTACAGTTACAGGAGCAAATAGACAGGGTACCAGGTAGAAATATGGTGTTTTTGCTAGGAGATTTTAATGCCCAGGTTGGTAGAAATAGGGATAGATGGTATCCTAGCCTAGGTAATTGTGGTGTAGGAAAAGAAAACAGTAATGGCTATAGGCTTTTGCAATTTTGTAGGTATAACAACCTAGTTATAACCAATACGGTGTTTGGTCACAAAATGGCCCATAAGTTGACATGGTATTCACGTGATGGTAAGACAGCAAACCTTATTGATTATGTTATTGTAAACAGAAGACTAGCAGGATCAATACAAGATACTAGGGTGTATAGGAGTGCCGTTATTGATGTTAAAAGTAAAGATCACCATCTAGTAGTGTCTAAGGTTAATTTAAAGCTGAAATTTCGGAAGAGTAACTCCCTCCCGGGAAGTTATGATGTTGGTAGACTTCAGGATGAAAATTTGAGAAAAAAATTCCAGGAACAGTTGAGTACTAAACTTGAGGGTTTAAAATTTGACAATGTGGAAGATGGATGGAATAATTTCAGAAAAACAATTTGTGAAGTTGCTGATGGTGTCCTAGGGAAGAGTGCTAAGACAGCAACTAGGAATATTAGTGAAAAAGCTTTAGGTTTAATAGAGAGTAGAAGGGGTTTGTATAAGAATTATCTGAGCGATAGGTCGTATGAAAACAAAAGGAATGTAAAGAAAGTGGAGAAAGCATTAAAATATGAACTAAGGAGATGTGAAATGGAGGCGATGGATAAAATTGCTGAGGATCTGGAAGATGCGGCTAGACGGCATAATAGTAAAATATTATACTGGCATGTTAATAAATTGAAAGGGAGTAGCCGATCCGGACTAGTCCCAGTTAAAGATAGAAATGGGGTCACAATTAGTGATAAGGAAAAAGTTAAAGAAAGATGGGTGGAACATTTTGAGAATGTGCTAAACCGAGATACAGTTGCAGGAAAAGATATAGATGAAAATGAAAAAGTTTGTGATACCTTGGATGTGAAGGAAGATTTGTTTAGTGAGGAAGAATTAGCGACAGTACTAGAAGGATTAAAAAATAATAAGGCCCCAGGTGCTGATAGTATGATTAATGAGTTCCTTAAATATGGTGGCTCTGAGATTAGGAATAAGCTACTGAAGATTATGAACATGATTTTTGAAAAAGGGGAAGTACCCAATGATTTTAGGAAAACCTTAATTAAACCACTGTATAAGAAAGGTGACAAGAGTGAATGTCGGAATTATCGAGGCATTAGTCTGGTCTCTGTAGGTAGCAAATTACTGAGTAATATGATACTTTTTAGACTGAGACATGCTGTAGACAAAGTTTTAAGGGAAGAACAATGCGGTTTTAGAAAAGGTAGAGGATGTGTCGACCATGTTTTCACTCTTAGGTTAATAATTGAGAAGTCCCTTCGTTGTCAAACACCTTTGGTCCTTAGTTTTATCGATTATGAGCAAGCTTTCGATTCTGTTGATAGAACAGCGTTAACAAAGGTCTTATCGTTATATGGTATACCAGACAAATACATTAAAGTGATTAGTGCTATGTACGAGAATAATACTGCTGCGGTTAAGGTAGGAAATGAGGTTAGCAGCTGGTTTTGTATTAAATCAGGAGTTAAGCAGGGTTGTATTCTATCCCCCTTTATATGGATCATTTTGATGGACTTCGTCTTAAGGAGCACAGGAAAGGCAATGGGAGACCATGGAATCAAATGGGGAGGAACAACTCTCCTGGACTTAGATTATACTGATGATTTAAGCATCCTAGACGAAAGTTTGAGCAAAATGAATGAACTTTCAGAGATTTTGCGAGTTCAGGGTGCTAAAATAGGCTTGAAAATTAATGTTAAGAAGACTAAGTCACTAAGGTTAGGAATAAGTGAAGATGAACAGGTGACCTTAGGTAACGAAAAGATTGATCAGGTTGGGAGCTTCAGTTACCTTGGTAGTATTATTAGTAAAGATGGTGGGAGCAGTGAAGATGTTAAAAGTAGAATAGCTAAAGCTCAGGGTGTTTTTTCACAGTTAAAAAAAGTTTGGAAGAATAGAAAGATAAGCCTACAAACCAAGATTAGAATATTGGAAGCTACAGTGATGACAGTGGTCAAATATGGCTCTGAAGCATGGACACTCCGAAAAGCAGATGAAAATTTACTAGATGTTTTCCAGAGAAATTGCCAACGGATTGTTCTGGGTACCCGGCTGACTGACCGTATTTCAAACAGTAGGTTGTACGAAAAGTGTGGTTCAATCCCGCTTTCTGGGGCTATAATGAAAGAAAGGTTGAGATGGCTAGGCCACGTTCTACGGATGAAGGATGACAGATTACCGAAGATTGTCCTTTTGGGCCAACCGTCTGGGGCTACACGGAAAGCAGGTCGTCCTTGTCTGGGTTGGGAGGATGTCATAAATAAGGATTTAAAGGAAATGGGAACTTCCTGGGAGGGTGTAAAGAGGGAGGCTTTAAATAGATTAGGTTGGAGGAGGAGCGTGCGTAGCTGTGTTGGCCTCAGGCGGCTTGGTGCTGCAGTGAGTTATTAGTAGTAGTAGTAGTAGTATACTAGATTTAGTTACTCTATTTTTCAGAGAGCACCGTAATCCAAAATCAGTTCATTAGATTATTATAATGAAATAGTTACTAGATTTAGTTACTCTATTTTTCAGAGAGCACCGTAATCCAAAATCAGTTCATTAGCTTATTATAATGAAATAGTTACTAGATTTAGTTACTCTATTTTTCAGAGAGCACCGTAATCCAAAATCAGTTCATTAGCTTATTATAATGAAATAGTTACTAGATTTAGTTACTCTATTTTCCAGAGAGCACCGTAATCAAAAATCAGTTCATTAGCTTATTATAATGAAATAGTTACTAGATTTAGTTACTCTATTTTTCAGAGAGCATCGTAATCCAAAATCAGTTCAATAGCTTATTATAATGAAATAATTACTAGATAAAAGAAATCAAATTAATAAAACTAAATTGAAATTGGTTCTAAAGTTTAAACTTAATTTAGGTTAATTAATAGTTTCATTGAATTGTAACGATTTGACTTGAAAAAAATTCTAAATACAAGTTCTTTGCAATTTTATTCTAGAGCTTCTATTGTAAGATTTGCTGTATTTGAATCTTTATTTAATAAAATAATTTCTTTCACTAAGAAAAGGTCTAGTAGTGTATGCTAAAAATAGCTGATATGTGTTAGGAAAATAGTATGAAAGTAGGGAAATGGTCCTCGAAATACTGAAATTTTAACTTTCAAAAGCTAGTGTATCTATTTTTCAAAATTGTGATATGGTGTGGTAATGAAAATTCACTTTCAACTTTCTCTTTTCAGTCCCGCATCCCAAAATAGCCGTTGAAACAAAAGTTCTGTTTAAAGGAGGGTGAAGAAGTATTGGAGTGGCAGCCTCCATAGCGAAGAGCTTAACACCACAGTTAGATAACAGCGTATTTGGGAAGAGTTAGCCCCGACGCCTGTTTTTGTTTTGCCTCTTAAGTTCATTCTTTTAGTAAATCCTCCTTTGCTCTTCAGAGCAACGAAGTTTTGTTAGTTTCTATCCTTTTTTTTCGATGCTTAATTCTTTCCTTTGAGTTTTTTACAGGGAAGTATTCTTATTTCAATTGTTGTTCTTGATTCTCGAATATTTTACATAATAATATGTTTTTCTTTTGTTTTTAATGTTTTTATAAGTCATTTGAAATTGTCTAATTATTTGTACCTAAATATCTTTTTTCAATACTCTTTTTTAAGTCTAATGTTAACTTAATTATTCAGAATAAACATCAATTGCAATATAGTCATTAATGAATTAGGTTAAATTGAATGTTTTGCATTATCTCTCTTCTGAATGTAATAACTTGAAAAAAATTCAATCGCCATAAATTTAACCTCGGACCTCTACTTCTCCGCTGGGAAAAATTATCGAGGTAGAGTAATGGTCCTGGTCCTCGAAATAGTAAAGATATTACCTGCAGAAAAGACTGCACTTAGTTCTCAAGACCCTTTGTATTCCAGGCTGATAAATCCTTGATCTTGAAGGCAGATCTTGTATCAACTGACGTCCAGAGTCTTTTCAAGGACATTAAAAGCCGAATTGGCAATAGATTGATCTTGGAGAAGACGCTGAATGAGATTGGTAATTGACTAATTTTAATAATTTAAGTCCGTATTGCTTGAGCACTTCCTTGTTTCTATGTGGCTTACCCGAAAAGGGCTTGTCCTCCCCGTCCCCAGCTAATCAATATAAAAGATTACAGTAAAATAGACTCCTTACGGGTAATGGATAAAAAGACCGAGAAAAACCTTTCAAATACTTGCTAGAAATTGCTGTATATTTTGGCCTAAAGTTATATTTATTTATCTTTTTTGTTAATAAATACCACCTCCTCTCCTCCAAGTAGCACTAAATTCGAATTTTTTTCACAAGTATATAAAATTTAACTTTAAATGCCTCCTGCTCTTAATTCTACTTTAGACATTATCATGTATTTAAAACAATACCTATAATTTAAAATAACAGCCAAAGACGTATTGTTGTACTTCTACGAAATTAATTTACCTATACAAATACGTCAAGCCACAAAGAGGACGTCTTCCTGTCACGGGAAGTCCCTGCTTACAGTGGGTAACTTATTATCAGAAATCCGTTCTCTCTTCCAATCAGAGGCAACACTGTAGCATTACCTACTGTGAAGGCCATACGACTCCAATGTTTTATTATTATTATTTTTTCCCAGAGGCACGCCATATGGAAGGGGTTGTCATATAAACTTCAAAGGGGGCTCATTCGATTGGAAATTGAAAGTTCTAGAGCCCTTTTGAAGAGTCAAAAGTGATATGAGGGCAACTAGCCCCCCTCCCCCGCCTATGCCCTTTTCTCCTAAATACATTCGATAAAAAGTTGAGATAGTCATTTTGTTTAAAATAGTTTGAAGATCAAATAACCAAAACTTAGGAGTAAACACACCCCCCCCAGACCCCGGAAAGCTGTTGTAAGTTATGCCCCGGGGCAGATAAGGTTTTATGCAATGGGCGGTCGTATAAACATCAGAGGTAGATCATTTGACTGGAAATTGAATTTTCTATTAACCTTTTAAGGTTAATATTTATACCGTTTAAAGGTTTTAATATTAAAAATTTTAATATAAAAGGTTTATTAAAAAGTTTAAAACGTTTAAGGTTTTATTTTAAGAGTCATCAAAAGTGATCGGCGGGCATACCCCCCACGCACTTTTTTCCCCAAGTCCATTGGATTCCATTTTGATAATAGTTCAAAATTGAGATAGTTCAGGCAGGCGTTGAAAGTTATTACCTAGTTGAATATGGATCTTATAGAAGGGATTCATTCTCGTATAAACTTCAGAGAGGTCTCATTTGATTGAAAATTGAAAGTTCTAGTTAACTTTTATAGGTTTTTAAGGTTTGAATTGGTCCAACGATCAGATGACAAAACTTCGGGGTTAAGAGATCCTCCCCCAAAGCCCTGGGGAAGGGTTGTAACTTAAGCCCCGGATGCATATAAGGTTTTTACGGAAAAGATGGTCGCATAAACTTCGGAGGGAACTCAATAGGTTAGAAATTGAAAGTTCTAGTTCACTTTGTTAGAGTCAAAGGGATCCGATGGCAACTAGCCTTCCCACCAAAACCAAGGTCATAAGGCTCCAATTTTTTCCCATAGGCACTTCATATGGAAGGGATGGTCATATAAACTTCGTAGGGACTTGTTCGATTGGAAATTGTAGGTTATAGTGCATTTTTAGGAGTCAAAATTGATCGGAGGGCAAATAGGCCACACGCCTTTTTTCACAAATGTATCAGATAAAAATTTTAATCTTAGTCCAAGGATTAGACAACAAAACTTTTGGCAGGACATAAACCCCCCAGGGCCCACGGACAGGTGTTTTAAATTATGCTCTGGGGGCATACCGTATAAACTTGAGAAGGGGTTCATTTGATGGGAAATTGAAAGTTCTAGTCCACTTTTTAAGAGTCAAAAGAGATCGAAGCATAACTAGCCCTCCCTCACACCATTCTTTCCCCAAACCCATCCGATAAAAATTTTGAGGTTGACACTTTGTTAAGAACAGTTCAAACATCAGATAATAAAAACATGAGGTCAACACAAACCCCTAGACCCTGGGGCAATTGTTTTAAGTCATGCTCCGGGGGGATATAGGGTTTTTGTGTAAGGAGAGGTCGTATAAACTGTAGAGGTGGTTCATCTGATCGGAAATTGAACGTTCTAATTATCTTCTTAAAAAAAATTTTTTTTGAAGAATTTGATAACTTTCTCACTTTCAGATTCAGGTCACTTGGTTCTTCCCCAGGAATATGCTGATAAGCTTTTAACACGCGTTGTTGCCAATATGTCAAAAATTTCAGCTGTTGACTTGGAAAGTTTTTACACTGAATTTTCATCAAGAACCATCGTAGAAGCCATACACCTCAAAGCCGGATTTGTTGTGAAGTTCACTGTTAAATCTGACAAAGGTGAGTGACTAATTGGTCTTCAAATTGTTTGACGAAGCTCGACAAGCTGTAGGAGGTACGACAAACTATGCAAGGTGTTTGTCAAGAAAGAACGCAGTTAGGTGTGAAAGAAATAAGAAAAGTGGAAACGAAAAAAAAAAAGAACATCTATTAGCTATAGTTAAAAAGGTGTTGGGATGTTTATACAAAAACTGTATAGGATATTTGTACATTTTCTGACATTTTAACTTGATGATAGTATACCCACAAATTTCATCACATCAATTTTAAAAGTGACACTACTTTTGAATAATGACATGTCATTGTCATTCAAAATGTCATTGTCATTCACGTAGAATTAATTGTTAACTTGAAATTTACCATTCAGTTTCATATCTAAAAATGGCCTTAAAACTCAGCTTTCTGAGATAAAAACCATTAAAGACGTGTAAACTTGCCAATAAATAAAAATGGATATTAATAGTTGAAAAGAATAGTAGTATGGGTTAGTGGGTTAAGTAGCTGCCCTCTTGTTTTCCATTAATTTTTTTTTTCCTCCACTGCTAGCGGGGCCCTGGAATATCAAAAATAGCTGTTTAATGGTTCATTTTAAATGGAATTGCCTTTTGTAATATCTCATTTGCCGTTTTTTTTTGTTTTTTTTTACTCGTCTTTTTTTAATTTTTGGTTACTATATACCAAGGTTCGTCCTTACTAGGTTGCAGCTACAATGCAACTACGGCTATGGGAGCAGGAGAATGTTGATCTCGAGAAGAATAAATTATATGGAGGAAGATTATATAGGAAGATTGTGCATTCTAAATCTTAAGGGAAGGGCGGAACACAGAGAAAATAATTGGTTCTGCCCAAAAAAGCAGTAGTTTTATGGCTAAAATGAAGAGGAAAAAACATTATTAGTGAGGTAATGAGAAAAACTGCAAATTGTAACGATGGTCGTCTACATCTTTTGAATATATATTGAATCATATGTACAATTTTCTATCAATACAAAATATTAGAAATGAAGTCAGTTCTTTTTCTTTTATCAAAAGCTGTATCTTCGTATACAAGATAATGTTATATTCGTTATGATACAATATTTAATTGATTCTGCTGCCTGGTTCTCTTGTGTTCGTTCTTTGTTATTAGATTAGACTACACCAGTTTTCTTAGGTTGTTTCTCTATACAAATCTGAAAACTTGCGGTGGTGTATTAAGAATTCTTAAATTTGCAGCATTTAGCTTGTCTAGAAAGACTAAAACCCTTTTGAAATCTTCCATAGAGCGCCAATTCGTCTTTCTCTCTCTCTCTCTCTTTCTCTCTCTCTCTCTCTCTCTCTCTCTCTCTCTCTCTCTCTATCTCTATCTCTCTCTCTCTCTCTTACTATCTCTCTCCTTTTTCTATCAGCCTTGTGATTATACCCTGATCCTCCAAGTAGGCCCATGGAGTTTCATGAAATATCATGGAGCACTTTTCCTAATAAAAGAAGCATACGCTAAGCTGATTAGTTATAATAATAAGAGGTGATGGCTCTTTTTAAGAATAAAATTTAATGAATAGAACAGAAAGAAGCACTAGAAAAAAAAAATCAACAATACTCCAAATGTATTTAAGCCCAACTTGCCAAAAGTTCGGAATTAAAAATTACGACCCAATAGATTCCACAGTAAAGTCAAAAATTTAATTGGTTAAGACAGGGGTAAATTTCTGCTACCAATGATCGGGCTAATCCCACCAGTGCAATTGTTGCTAAATTTTATTTTTGTGTCCATATCATTGAAGAGTTTTGTAGAAGCATGAACTGCTTGGTCACCGAATTACAGCAAAATCGTCGTTCTACGCTTGAGCACCAAAACCGTAGAATTGGAGAAAAATACCATACCGTAAACTTCAACGGGGAAAATATACCTTAAAGCTATTGTATTGAACGTGCATGTTCTATTTTATCTATCTTATGACAGTGATTGCCAATAAAGACAGTGATTCATTATCATAAGTATTCAGGTTAATTGAAAATAATGACAATAAATTCTTTTTCTGGTCAATACTCGCTTATGCTCACCCAGCGAATGACAGAAATGTTGATAAACTATCAAAATATAAACCCTATGAAAATGAATTGAACTTCAAAGGGGTTACTGATTTTCCTATGGATATTCAAGAAATTTATAAAAGAAGATAAACATTTTCATCATTCGCCGGGTGAAGATAAGCGAATATTGACCAGAGAAAGCATTTACTGGCATTATTTTTTATATTAATGCAAGCTTTTTTATTTTTTACGAATTCACGTAGTTCTTTATAATTACCCCCCACTTTGATCTTTAACTGTCTCTGCATTTATAGCTGAGAACTAAGGCCTTAGATTTTCATGACAATAATGGACCCCTTGCAGTAAGTGCATAATTAGTGTAATTAAGGGGATGATACTAGAGAAAACGGTAGCCTTCTACCCCTCTGTTGCTTACTTTTTAGGAAAATTGATGTTTTTCCATTCTAGAGATATCAACGATTGTGGGAATGTCCTTTGATCCCCCTTGCTTCTTTAAAACTTTTTCTTTTCTTGCAATCCACAAACACTCTTATCTCAAATTCGGCCATGCTCTCCGAAACCACTCTAGGGCTGTAGAAACCCTCGAAATATTGGAGAATAATGGTATATACTCCAGGAAAATATCGATATTCGTTACTGTTTTTTTTGTTTCTATGAAATAAAAAAAAAACTAAATTAAGAAAAAAAATTTGTTTCAGCTGAATGTACGTAGCAACATATAAAACTTAAAACGAACAGAAATCGCTCTGAGCATGAGGGGGGCTTCCCCTTCCTCAACCCTTCCTCTTTATCCTACAGTCTTAAAGTTCTTTAAAAATATTTCTCATTCAAATTCAACCACCCTTGTTTTTGTGCAGTCTTTCATAAAGAATTGTGATAAAAAGTTAAAATTTTACGCTTAAGAGCGAGGGTTGAGGAAGGGGCAGCTCCTCTCATGTATGGAACGATCACCTCTGGAAAAAATAAAGAAGAACGCATCCGTTATCTTTCTTCTGGCAAAAAAAAATCCATATTTTTGTGTATAGGAACTGGAAATTTATACAGTAGTGTTCTCTGATATGTTGGATCTGATGGTGTGAAATTCACTAAGATAGCTTAATTTTTGGGAGTGTTTGATTCAGACTTTTTTTCTATCTCTTTCCTTTTTATGCAATTTCCCTTCTCTTTCTTACAGTTGGTGTCACTTCTCATGTGGTAATACCACTTGACTATCCATGTTCAAATACTATATTTATTCTAAATTGGATCTCCGGAAGTGAGGTTACTAATAAGGATATGCTTATGGTAAGTCACCAGCGTATTGTGGGAAAATTAAAAAGAAATCTGGTGGGAATTTAGCATAATCTTTCAAGTTAAATTTAATAGAATTTTGTGCAGTGGAATCATATTAATCAAAATACTACACTCAAAACAAGGTATTTTAGCCTTGGCTCCATTTTCCAAAATTATCATGTAAACAATATACTATAATGAGCATACTAGAGTAATTAAAAGATTGAGTCTTTCTAGGAACCTTTTATTTACTGCAAAATACCGCTAGTAAACTGTCAGTGGTAGGATGAGTTTCGATGGCGCTCTAGTCCGCTGCAGAAGAACTCTTCCAAATAGATATATATATATATATATATATAAAATCTCATTCATGACACATAACCCTATTCTTCTTCTATAGTTGCATCGGACTAACGCCTCTCAACCCCTGGTGATATATAACGGAAAGAATTTTAAAGAAACTTGATAATACAAGCAGGGTTGCCACTTGTAGAACGAAAGTGCTATTTTAGCAATATTTTATGATGTGTAGCACGTGCTCAAGGTTGCCACCTGTAGCTCGAAAGTCCTTTTTTAGCACTATTACAGTCAATCTTTGACTGTAGCACCGAAAATTGCTGTGTACCTCGCACATTTGGGCAATTGTAGGACTTCACGAACTGACCGTGGCGGCAACCCTGAATATAAGTAGTTGCACGTGAGATAGCATTTTTTTCCTGTTTGTGCGCTTCGTATTTCGATTTACACTAGCGGTAACTGAAATGTGTTTTTATGCAAATTCCACCGACAATTATCTGACAAAAACAATCCTTTTTCTGCTCTAATGAACTCGTCGGATGTGTAGAATTAGTTTATTTGGGCCCAAAAAGCAGTGATATGTGAGGAAAACAGAAGTTTTGTTGAGTTAAATTGCGTTGCAGCAATACTTTTGCAGAAGTGGAATTTTGAAGGGAACAAAAACCAATGAATAGGTTACAGATGAGAAGGAGGGCGCGTAACTATACTGGTGCCATGTGGCTTATTACCGTGATGAGCTGTTGTGCAATTACTGTGATCAATTGTGCAAATAAAATGCATTAATTTTTTTCAAGTTCAGATTTATAACCAACTCCAATGAACTAAACGTGTTCCATCCATTGATCTGTGAGTCCTGTCCCATATCATACTTTGTTCTCAATATAATCGGAAGTTACAACTTTTTTCGAAAATGCTTTATATCATTTTTTCGAAAATCAGAGTTTTTATGCCAAAAATGTTCTTGTCGTATCCTGAATGCTTAAAAACGCCTCCTTTGTATAAATAACTGATCGTTAATTACAGTAAAAAAAAAAAAACTTGAAACGCAGTTTTCTGGTTGATTTTTGTCTTCCTCTAAAATGTATCTTATAGAGCATAACGCCTTTTGAAATGCGCTGCAGCCGACGACATGATAATAACAAAATTTCTGACAAGACTGGTATCACTGAGGTACGGCGGAACACGTACCTCAGTTTAAAAAGAAATTAAAAGATTATTTTTTGGGGTATAAATTTTGAATTTTACTATGGGTGGTAGGGTGAATAGGTGAAGAAGTTTGGGTTCAGGAGGTAAGGGTTGGGCTAGGGATCTAAGGGTAGGCAGGAGGGTAAGGTGGGGTTGGGAGGAATGAAAGGGGGAGGGAGAGTTGTGTATTAATGAGTAAGAGAGATTGGATTTGTTATTATAGGTAAGTAGATATGTGGACTTTCGCGAGAATGTATATATGTATTTATTTTTCTCGAAAACGGCTCCATATTTTTCCGGGAAAATTGGTATCCTGGGGTATTCTCGCAAAAAAAACGATCTTGATAGGTCAGAAGTCGGATAAAATTCGTTAAGAGCCATAATTTCGGAAAAAAGATTCATGTCGGCGACATTCATGTTTTTCTATACATCATTGCAGTGCTGCAATGACTTTGTCAAACTTATGTGAAAAAATTGAAGATTTTCGTATATGGAAAAGTTTACATTAAATTGTTTAAACAGTAAAAAACTGGTAATTACAAAAAATGTTGTATGTATTTTGACAAGGGATTACAACAATTCAAAAACCATAAAAAACAAAGCCAAAAGTTTGAGGCTTAGTAGATATCGTTAGAAATTGTATTTGCTTGAATAATCAAATATCTTCGAGAATTGAAATGATGATTCTATGGTACCACCTGAACTATCAAACGTGATAAGACCAATAGAACACTCCAGTTAAACTAATTTCACAACAGTTGAGAATCGACAACCTTGACCATCGAATCAGACAAGACCCGAAAAACGAAAATTTACGAGTGTTATAAATGATAATTCGTTGAAAGCTAAAGAAGTTTTTGTCCCACCGCCTAACAATTAACAAATCTACAACCTGAACCGTCGTGTAAAACTATTCCAATAAGGGCAGCTAAAGTAAAGGGCATTGGCAAATTGTCTGAAGTAATAAAATCCAAAATAAAGAAGAAAGAAAAATGGGTCTAGAAGATTAGTGGCAGAGTCAAAGCGTGCCAAAATTGAAAATGATAGTTATGATAATTTGGTTTGGGATTTTGACATGGACAAGGTCATCAATGCTTACCATTCGTTTTTTTAAAAATTAAGTTTCTGCGATATGTATTTCATAATGACAAAAGACAAACCGGGGTAAGAGTTGACGTTCAACACTTTATAAAAGCTCCAAGCAATGAAATAGCTATAAATAACGACATTAGACTTTATAAAGACATTAGCCAAGAACCTGATACTGCAACAGCCTCTGTTAGAAAATAAAGGTTCGGCGTTATGTTTTTCATGATGAGAAAGACAAGCCAAGGCAAACGTTAAAGGTCAATACAAGTATTACCCTGGCTCAGCATGCACCAAATCAATGGCAATAAATCCTGTGACATCAACTGAAGTAGAGCTAATTGCGAAGACCTTGAAAGGTACATTAGCATCTGGATTTAACCGGATACACACGAAAGCCCTGAAAGCAGTCCTCCCTTCTATCCTAGAGCCATTAACTTATTTGACAAACCTGTCTCTAAGAAGTGGTGTTTTTCCTTCGATACTAAAAAAAAGCAAGACTAATTCCTCTGCATAAAGGTGGCCCTCAGGACGATCCATCGAAATTCCGACCCATGTCAATAATATCTGTTTTTTCAAAAGTTTTTGAAAAACCCTTACAAAGACTACTTTACCTGTTTCTCGAAAAAAAAGGATTTTTTAATAGTCGTCAATTCGGCTTCAGACCTGGTCATTCAACAGAAGACGCTCTGGTATCCTTAAGCTTAGTCATTAACAAGCACTTGACTGAAATCTTCTGCCAGCTGCTATATTGATTGACATCAAGAAAGCATTTGACAGTATGGATCATACAATCTTACTGGGAAAGCTGCAACATATTGGAGTGAGAGGGATAGCCCTACAGTGGTTTGAATCTTACCTTCGAAATTGGTGCATCTACATTGGTGACGACCCGAAGAACGACTCTACTGTGAAATTTGGTGTGCCCCAAGGATCTATCCTCGATCCTCTTTTGTTTTTAATCCATGTAAATGACCTAACTCGTATCCTTAACCCAAATCATGACGATCCAAAATGCTGTAACCTATGCTTCGATCAAACTGAGGACATTACTAACGAGCAAGATGAACTTATGGGATTCGCTGACGACACTACAGTGACCTGCTGCGGACTCGATATGCATTCACTCCAGGGGAAGCTTGAAAACATCATAGAAGAGACCTATCCGTGAATGGATGCCAACAAACTTGTCATCAATGTCGAAAAATCTTGCATCCTATTATTTTCTAGGGTAGGAACCCTTCACCCGGAAATGACAGTAATTGTGACGCCTCGTGGAAAGGTTCAACGACCAGCAAATGGATGTGCAAAATATTTAGGAGTAATAGTAGATGAAAACCTTTCTTTCCTTCCTCATATCCATGCTGTAGAATTAAATCTTTCAAGGAATGTGGGTATCATGAAGAAATTGAAGCACACATTACCACGTAAAACTCTTATCCTTCTCTACAATGCACTCATTAAACCCCACTTACAGTATTGTGCAATGGTATGGCAGTCGACGTTCAAATCCCATCTTTCAAGGAATCTGGGTATTATGAAGAAACAGAAGCACACATTTCCACGTAAAATCCTTACCCTACTCTACAATGCACTCATGAAACCCCACTTACAGTATTGCGCAATGGTATGGCAGTCGACGTTCAAATCCCATCTGATAAAAACTGGATTCCATCGACCAGAATGCCTTGAAGATCATCAAACACACAGAAGATTATCTCTTGCTGAAATCGCTGTTTAAGCTTTCCTGCTTGATTTTTGCTTTCAGATTTCTCTTCGGCTTGCTTCCACCGCCTTTTAGGAATCTATTCCGTTCGGTATCCGAACAGCAACTTCCAATTACAAGACTATCTGCACAGATCCATATTCGACATACGCCAACAGTGAGGTCGGATTTTTCGCCTGACATCGTCTGTGCTAAGGCTTACAGTACCCTACCGCTAGAACTGAGAGGTAGGAGCTCCCTTGGTTCTTTCAAAAAGAGAATAAAAAATTATCTTGTTTTGAATTAATTTAGTTTGAATAAAGATTCTAAATAGAAAAGTGATTTTAGCCATTATTGAGTTTTTGTTTGGGGGTTGGAGTAGTTTCCTCCTGGATGAAGAGGTGGGGACTTGTAAGGATGGTTTTGTTGGTAGGGGCCATGGTTGTATCGAGGAGTGGAGGGAGAGCCATAGTGTGTATTTATTTTTGAGGTGATAAGGGACTCAGCATGTATTTTTTGCATAGAGATGAGAGATTATATATGTTTTGACTGTTATAATTTTTTTTTGATAAACCTGAATGAATTGAAAACTGAACTGAATGAGAATCATATACAGAAGCCTGCATTTGAAAGACCTCAGTTGCATTTAAAAAGTAATCTATTTTGAAAGACCTCCGTTGTATTTAAAAAACAAAAGCAAAACTGCTTTTTAGTAAAAGTAAAAAAATAAATTCGAAAAATATTTTTTAGTTTTTCCCTTTTTTGTCATGCACCATAATGCCTTTTGAATTGCCAAATTCAACTTGATACTGACTTTTGAAAATAGTGACGTTTCTTTTCAGAAAAATATTGATTTCTTTTAACTAGTATTTTTGAATTACTCCTTTTGGTTTTCCAAATCTAATAGATGCCTTTCAGTAGCGTCTTTACGTAACGTAGCCTAACGTGTATTGAAAGAACTCCCTTCTTTGAAAAACTGGTCCTTAATGCTTGTCGAAAACTCGAATGTCACTTTTTAGTTTTTGTTTTTTTTTCTAAAACTTGTGCGATATAACATAACGCCTTTTGAATTAGCTTCAGCCAACTTGTACCGACTCGATTTCTGTAAACACTGGTACTCTTTTTTATAATAATATAGGGCTTTATCAGGTCTACTTCTTTCATTATAGTAAAACTATAAGATGTCTTTTTCGTAATGCCGTTGGGTCATAGGTTATAACGCCTTTCGGGATTCAAGCAGCAGTGACATAAACACCCATCCATTTTATGTCGCCTTTCTATGACATTTAATGTCATAGGTTATAACGCCTTTCTGGATTCAGGCAGCAGTGACATAAACACCCATCTATTTTATGTCGCCTTTTTATGACATTTAATGTCATAGGTTATAACGCCTTTCTGGATTCAAGCAGCTGTGACATAAACACCCATCCATTTTCAAAGGGACCTGGCATGTAGATCCTTGTATCATTTGCCTTGGAAACGCCAGGTCAGGATTTTTAATAGGTTACTTCTTAATATATTTGACCTTAGTTCACTCTTCCACCCTTGCTTGCTTTTGTTCAGACTTGTATTCTTGTAGAATATAGAACAAGAAGTAAATGTTGAAATTTTTAACGATATCAAGATTGATCCAGCTCATAATATGACTGTTCAGATTCATCACTTGAAGCAATGTGTTGACATTGTTGCTGCACATAACGCACTGCAGAAAGGAACTACTGTAGAAGCCAGTGGCACTAAAATTTTCAAGCCAGAATTCAAGTACGTAAGCATCTATGGTAATAGTCTCTCTCTCTCCATTCTCTTCCTTCCTCTCTCTCTCCCCTTATCTTCCTTCCTCTCTCTATCCCCTTATCTTCCTTCCTCTTTCTCTTCCTTTCTTCCTCTCTCTCTCCCTTTCTTCCTCTCTCTCTCTCCCTTTCTTCCTCTCTCTCTCTCTCTCTGCTATCATACATAAAGTGTTATGTGACCTTTTTTTGTCAAACTGAGATTTATTGCCCATACCCTGGAATTCACCATAATTGATCGATTCGTTTAATTGGTTTGGTTACTAACAAATCAGTCGGTTTTTCCGCATCTAATTTCGTTTTGAAAACTATTAGAACGACCTTTTTTTTCAAAATGCGTTAGACGAGTTTGTGTAATTAAAGTATTGAACCTGATAATATAGCGTGTTATCTGGAAACAATAATAGTTTTCCGTTTGAAATTCCTCAAGATAAATCTCTTTTGTCCTTTCAATGTAAATTTCTAATGTCTTTTAAACATTCTAGAATCACGTGCTGGTCTGTAGGGATTAACTCCAAAAATAGGTAGTTTTTAAGTGTTTCTGAGTGACATGACATATGTATCAATAAGAAATGAGTGACAACAATTTCGAGCACCGATATGCTACCCAATATTGCCTCAAACTTGGACGCAGTGTAATAAATTCTAACAGCATGTGAGGGTAATGTTTTTGTCCAAGGACCCATGTTCAGGCGGTAGGGTCGATTGAAGATGAGCGTCGCAGCGGAGGGCCTTTGACTACAAAACTTTATTAAAGCAGCCTTAGAATTCGGTATCTTGTCCGATTTTACTGTCATTTAATGGTTAGAGTGGTCGAAGAACTAATACAATTTACTCAAATCACCGCTCATAGGGTTTTAATCAGTGATTTAGGAAGGGGTAAAACATAATCAAAAAAATATTCGCTAGATTAAAATGACAGCAGTAATGACAGTGTCTGAATTTTTTGGGAGCATATTAAGAATTACCGTTTTTTTCTCGGTAAGTGTATCTACTAGCGAAGAGCATTCGATTTTCGAGTATAACATGGAAACAAAGCACCAAGAACGGCATACGTCAGCCTCGCCAAGCCCCAAAAAAAGGAGATTGAGAAAATCATAAGCATACTAGTTAGCTTCTTTGATAGCCACAGAATCATCTACAGAGTGTTTGTCCCTCAAGGTCAAACCGTAAGCCAACAGTTTTGTCGAGAATTTCTTCAAATACTTCAAAAAAGGGTCATACACTGTGAGGTGAGACATCGAGAACATCTGGATGCTGCGTCATGAGACTGCTCCTTGCCACATGACCATTTCAATTAATCTGTTTTGGCACCCAAAATATTCCCCTGGCTCTTCAATCCCCTTATTTTCCCAACTTGAGCTCTTGCAACTTGTACCCCTTTCCACGGCTGAAAATTTACCTTAAAGGACTAAACTTTTGGACACTAGAAAAATCTAAATATACTCGAAGAACCAATCGGAAATTATTCCAGTATTCGAGGTGTGGAACTGGTATGCAAATAGAACATGTTCATAATTTCAATCGCTTCCAGTGCTGCTTGGATTTTCAATGCAATTCTTTTGAAGGAGATAATGTGAAAGGCTCATTTTGATTCAACAAATTAGTTTGTTCAAACTGGTGGCATACAAACCGAAGGAAGTAATTGTATATCAGGCTTATGACGTGAACCATTTTTGGCTATACCTTATAGGCTTCCCTGCGCACAGAACTTGTTTTCAGAGACATTTGAAAAATTTTGAACCAGTTTCTCATTTTTCCTGCTCTCATGCCCTATTCGTGCAAGTTTTCCTGCTCTCTTTTCTCATTTTTCCTATTCTCCTCCCCAATTTGTGTTACTCTTCCTGCTCTCGTTTTTCCTACTCTCCTCTCTGATCTGTGCAACTTTTCCTGCTCTCTTTTCTCATTTTTCCTGCTCTCATATCTGATTTTTACAACTTTTCCTGCTCTCTTTTTTTTCATTTTTCCTATTCTCCTCCCCAATTTGTGTAACTCTTCCTGCTCTCAAGTCCAATTTGTGCAACTTTTCCTGCTCTCTTTTCTTATTTTTCCTATTCTCCTCCCCAATTTGTGTAACTCTTCTTACTCTCTTTTCTCATTTTTCTTATTCTCCTCCATAATTTGTGTAACTCTTCCTGCTCTCTTTTCTTATTTTTTCCTGCTCTCTTGCCCAATTTGCGCAACGTTTCCTGCTCTCTTTTCCCATTTTTCCTATTCTCCTCCCCAATTTGTGTAACTCTTCCTGCTCTCCTGTCCGATTTGTGCAACTTTTCCTACTCTGTTTTCTCGGTTTTCTTGCTGTCCTGGCCGATTTGTGCAACTTAATGTTTCAAATTGCCATAGCCAGTATAAAAAGGTTTGTTGACGAACAGGTTAGTTTGAAGGGTTTTTCTCTTAAGCTGTCCTTAAAATAAGCATTTATTTGCCTATTCACTCTACCAGGGTGTTTTCTATTTGAATAACTTTGTTAAAACTTCGTAAATATTTAATCAAACTACAATGATGAATATTGGACAGTTCAATACATTTTGTCTTTTACGACATTTTACAGTTTGTTTGTTTTTTTGCTTATGATTAGTCTTAGGAATTCCACTAAACTCGAAAGTATGTGAAAATACATTGTAGAAAGTTTTTTTTTCACAGGCAAGGAAAGGGCACTGGGGGAAAGAAAATTCGCCCTCTAGAATTCCTTACTAGGTTTCCAACTGACGGAGTGGGTAACTTTACAAGAAATTAAATATTCTGGAATTTAGATGTAAGATAAAAGGCTATTTGTAGAAAGCTAAAAACAATAAAACGGTAAAAGACGAACCTATCACAAAAATTTATTGAAAGAACTAAGAATTAGCCGCCATTAAAACGAAATATACATGAAAACAAATTAGGGACAAAGCTAGGATTTGGGGGGGGGGTCAACCTTTTCTAGTAGTGAAAAGGGTCAAACAAGGGGAAAATTAAGTAAAAAAATAATTGTGCATTCGAATTCTTCACGATTATGACTTTTTTTTATATTTCGTGTAGGTTCATTACAACGTTATTGATTTAATGTTAAATATAACATCGTGCTTATACACTATTTATCTAGTTTATTAGCGCTGACCCAGGGCTTTCCGTTACTTTAATCCCTAATTCAAGACATTCTGTTTTTGAAAAAACACTCCTTGCTCATTTTTAATATTAAGGCGAAAGTGCAATTAGCTTGCCTATCAACATCCTCATAAACCGGCGGTTTTTCTGAATAATGAGACAAGATTGACTTGAAAAATAAAATGTCACTAGGCCTAATGGCCCAAATCTTTATCTTTTAGTCAACATAAAAAAATAATGGAAACAGATTTAAAACCTGAAAAAAAGTGAAAAATAATTCAGATAAGATGGCATCAAGGATATAACGAGGCCATAAAGCTGAACATGTCATTAATGAAATATGCCAAAAAAAAAATCACTAGATATAGAACATGAAAGAAAACGAGATCGAACATGTAGAAATGAAGAGAAACCGAGAAACCATTGGGATAATTCATTTTTGTGAAGATAAACATTCATGAATGTAAAGCAAAATAATTATGGCCGACTTTGGGGTTGACGCCCTTGTGTGGTTTACGGTATATATATATATATATATATATATATATATATATATATATATATATATATATATATATATATATATATATATATATATATATATATATATATATATATATATATATATATATATATATATATATATATATATATATATATATATATATATATATATATATATATATATATATATATATATATATATATATATATATATATATATATATATATATATATATATATATATATATATATCTTTGCAGTTGTACCTACTCTAGATAATACTATAATTATTACGCGTATTTAAATTGATATTTAACACTGATGTAGATGTTGCTATGGCCTTGCTATACAAATTTCAGTAGATGTATCTTTTAACCAATAACTTCAATCCTTTTGGATATGTCAGTGTTTACACAAAGAAGTTTAAATGAAGTTTATGAAAATTTTAAACTGTAAAAAATTTAAACAAGACTTCGGAATTCGATTTTATCTTCAAATGCACAAAAAAAAATGATTTCTATTACCCGGAAAAATTGCAATATTTCAAGACTGAAACTTAATCATAGGGCGTCCATGAAATAGAATGTCTTAATAATTGCTGTACGACGGTAGGAAAGCAGCTTGAAAGCCCTGAAATTTCAGGATTAATTCATCGCCAGTTTATTTATTTCCATATTTTCCTTGTTTAATTATTAATTCTTTCTTCTTTTTTAGTTCAAGAACTCGGGTATTACCATTCAAGTACGATCCTGAAAGCAGGACTTTTGATGTTCGTTACTGATCATAATCTAAGATTTATGATCTTAACTGATACTTTACTGATCATGATCTAAGATTTGGTTTGAAATAAAGAATTTTGATTTCTTTTACAAGGATTGCATCTTTGAATAGTTTATGTTCTCTGTAAGATGTCTATTCTCTTGCCTCCCCAAGTAAAAGACCTTTCACAAACTCGAATGCGTCTGAAATTGACATTAATCTTCAAAAAAGAATTAGAATTCACTCTGCTTAAAATTGGAAAATAATTGTTTATAAATAAAAAAAAAATATTGTAAAAAAATAGTTTTTTTTCAATTTTTAAAAATGTAAAAAAATAATATATGTGGGGAAAATAATAAATGTGGTGATATGTGAATAATAATATATGTGGTGGGGATATGAAAAAAGATTGGAAACCAATATGTTATGGAAAGAAAAAAAAATCTTCCCAACTAATGAGAAACACATTCTCGTTTGATAGCTGTGAAGTGAGTTTCGGATTCTTATTTGCTTAGCTTTAAATATTATGCACTGCTGCAGAAAAACTACAACAATAATTTTTATACCAAGGGACCAAATGTACGTACATAAAATTAGCGGTCGTTAATAATATTGACTGTAACAAAAGACTGTTAGTTTTGCGGTGTGAAAGAACGATCTGGATAGATGATGACTTTGGAAAAATGCGTTAATCATTTAAACTTTATCAAAACTGAGCAATGATCAAATGCCTTCATCTTCGAGAAATATTTTTTATAGGAATGGTGCTACAAATATTAACATGTGCAATACCATAATGGTACCTTTTATCAACCCACGAAAAGTTGTTGTCCATTTCTCCGAGAAAAAGAAAGTTGTCAGAAACAAAGTTTCATTACTTAAGCAATAATTGTGGAACCTTTTTTAACGTTACACATTGTTTTTGTGATTGTTTAAACCTTTAAATAGAATCCCAATATGTGTTTTTCTGTTATATTTACAAGTTGGCGCCATATTATAATTCCCCGTCAACTGCTTGTATTAAGTTTATACCTTTCCATATTAATTTAATTGCATATCTTTGAGACATGGTTGCCAACAATTTCAGTAATTTTTGGATGACGGAAATGTAACACATTATTTCATTATAGTTGCAAAAATAACATTCATACGTAAAACTTATGCTTCAACTCCCTCTTTTAAAAACTTTGTTTTTTATTTACTTGTTATGGAACTGTTGAAGGTGGAGAGCAAAGGTATGAGTGAGGCGATGCAAGGCTGACCTGCAATAGCATTTATCACTGTTAAAATCAAAACATTCAGATGACACATGACTTTTTTTTTCATCGCAGATCATTTTCCCATTTTGAGCAAAAAATATACGTTCTCCAAAATTAAAGAAACAACATTGTTGCTTCTTCTCATGTAATTGCGTCAGACGAGTCTTGTATTAGTTCGACTACATTCAGGATGCAAAGACACTGTCAAATATATACTGAGACCAGTGGCATATCATAAATATCGCTGTCGCCGAAGTATTTGGCTACAAAAGCATTGAAATTTTCTATTAATTCCTTCGATTCTTCTTCTTCTTCATTACATTGATATTTTGCCACTCCAAAACTTACTTTCCACAAATGTAGGATTTATTTTTATTCCTGATGCCACATGGTCTGCCAAAACCCAAAGAGCATGTCTAACACCGTTGAAAAGGAGTTATTTATTCCTGAATCATTTATTTTCAGCTTATTGTTATAGTAACTATTGACTTGAGCTCATAAAGGGACTCAATTCACTGTATATAATTAAAAATATGAATTTTATTCATAAGAAAGGAGAGACTAACTATAACATTAACAGATAGAAACACGCTGCGGTTTGACCGCAAGGAAATGTAATTTAAAGTTGAAATTGTAGACTTGCTTTTAAAAAAGAGAAGGATTTTGCCTTAAACTTAGACCAGTTATGGCCTTATGGAGGAACTGAGCTAAAAGCATAATCTTGGTCCCATGACTCAATTTTGAGGGGCAGTCAGAAAATATCTAACTTATAACCACTGCATCGTTTTTGTTTCTTTTTCAAAAATAGTTTCAGCCACTTGAAGGTATAATTTTATTTAGAGGAAAATGTCGCTTTTCGGATCTCTAAAAAGTTTTATAAAGAAAAACCAAACATGTACAGCTGGTACCTTCGTCCTCATTTATCCAATAAGGTAATAGATATTTCTCTCCCATTTTCTTCTTTCAATAGAGCAAGAATTAAGAAAGAAGAATTGAATAGAATTGAACAGAGCAAGAAGAAAGAAATTAATCACCTTCCTGCTTTGTCTGTGTGCCAACAACAATACTGAGTTTGTACGAAAGCAAATGCGATCAGAATTGGATAAGTAACTTGGTAGATGTCTCTCAAATCTAGAAAGCGAATTCCGTTTGGTAGCAAAGAAAGCTAAAAGTGGTATTCCACTACCATTTTACGAACATTTGTAATAAAATATAAATTAAAATAAGACTTAAACTGCCCAGATCGTGATTCGTATAAGTTGAACGCTCCCTACATACTACCATTAAATAGCTGCATATAATTCATTTAAACTTTATCAAAACTTAGCCACTGATGACCTGAGGTTTGCTTAATGACTACCCTTTAAGAAACGATCTAACTAATCGCCACTGTCATTTCATAATAGCATATCTCTCAAATTTTACCTTTCTTTATACGTTAAAAAAGAAAAAACGACATGACCGAAATCTTCATAAATTAAAGATAGAAAGCTATCAATATAGTCAGATTTATTAAGCTATAAAGGTGGCCAACACTTGGACACCTCCAACCGTAAAGCTTCAGGTAACCATTCTGAATATTCGGATAACAGAAATCTCTGATTCTTTTTCCATCTTTTTCTCAGATCTTGCGCAGATGAAACTCCTCCTTGTACAACCGCGTTTAATAGTTTTTGCGTTCTAGGCTGGAGCCTAGCCCAGGTCTTTATCATCGTTTCTGGAGGTGATAGCAGCGAAGCCTTATATTTTTCAAGTTTCGGGAAAATTGAACCATCAAGAAAAAACTTACAGAACCATTTAGTTTTGTCCAAGCCTTCCGGGTATTCAAGTTCAGTTGTCGGTAAAGTCCACCCACTTCTTCCATAAGTTACATTACGATGACACAGAATTTTACCATCTGCGTACCGCGGAGGAGTAGCTACTAATGGGTCTGAAAAGGAGCATAGTTTTTGTGCAAAAGTAGGAAGCCACTCTGGTTCAATTCCACTGATTCCTCGCAAAAAGAGCTTCGAAGCTTCAAAAACTTCCTGATAGATAATAAATTCAGGGAGCTCATATTTCAGAACAGAGCTTGGGTGGAGAAAAACTGGGTCTTCCATATCTTGTAGCTTATAAGCAGTTTTCATTTTAATTTTATCGCCAGATTCTTTTATTTCACTGGCCGGCACTTTCTGCGCAACTCTATCAATCAATCCAGCTAGCAAAATCTGTCTAAGTAGTTTTGCTTGTAAGTCAGTTGGTGGATCTATCTTTAGATTGAACAGAGTTGGATTATTAGGCAGCACTAAGCTTATCTCTCGAATTAGCTGAGATCGCAAGCTTTGCACTTCCTTTATTGCTTTCATTCTAAGACCATGCTCATTGCAGAAAGCTACGATATTCGGAGAATTATCTGCAGCTCCTATAGCACGAAGTAAGACCATGGCATCCCCGAGTAGCAAAGAGTTACCCTTTCCCGCCCAGGTCCTCCTCATTGCTTGCCATTGCTTAGTGCTACCCCTGTTACCGTCTAATGGTGTTTCTAAAAGGACTTCTGGCACTGCAAGTGCAGCAACTAAACAAACAGCGAGGGGGAGGAG
Organism: Artemia franciscana; assembly: GCF_032884065.1. Lineage (NCBI taxonomy): Eukaryota > Metazoa > Arthropoda > Branchiopoda > Anostraca > Artemiidae > Artemia > Artemia franciscana. The sequence continues at coordinate 12,534,023 of NC_088868.1, forward strand.
GTCATGTTGTTCACTTAGTGCTAACATTTTAGCATATCTTGGTGCTACTGGTAGTTCAGCCATTACACGGCCAAGTGCAGTAATCCGAGCAGCATACTCGAACTTCTTGCGATCCTTCAATGTCCCCCGGCCTCGCTGCTCCTCTAATGCCCCAAGATTGATGAGTAATCTTTCCGCCCCTTTAATTTGCTCCAAGTCAGGAGGTGTTGGAAAGGGAAAGTTCAGAACTTTATCAATTCCAATAGATTTCATTTGCAAAACTAAATCATCGATAGGACGCCGGAGAATATCTGGTTCTGAGAAATCTGGAAACTCGTCATTGAACAATGCCGAAGAATACAACCTGAAACAAGAAAACACATACTTAGGCATATGAGAATGAATTACTATTAAAACTAAATTTGGCTCGTCCTAGATCTCTTCTGTTTTTCAATGCATGTTTAGAAAATATTCGAAAGAGGATGTTTCATCAAGAAATAAGGGCTAAACCAGACAGTACAATTAGGTCTGAAATTGTCGTAATTTTTTCTTCAGGGAAATTACTAAGTAAGATGTGTTGATGCCTCCAGTTCTGACTTAGGGGTGTAAGGACTCAATCTGACACATTTGGTGAGAGGAAGTACCTACCATTATGGGGGTGATCTCGCACAGGTCTTTCATTGGAGTTACTTAAAAAAAAGTCTTGAGCTTGAAAAACCCACAGAAAAAAAGCCACTATCGTTAATTAAAAGAATATTGCCATGTTTTCCCTTTTCCTTGATTCAAAATAGACTGTTCCACAAAATATCATTTCAGTCAACGTTTCAAATAAGAAGACAACGAATTTAGAAGAAAAACTGGTGTACCAGTGATTGAGAAGTGCCTGTGTTGTCAAACACCTTTGTTCCTCAGTTTTACAGATTATGAGCAAGCGTTAGATTCTGTTGATAGAATAGCTTTAAAGAAGGTCTTATCTTTGTATGGTATACCAGAAAAATACATTAAAAGTGATCAGTGCTATGTCTGAGAATAACACTGCTGCAGTTAGTAGTATAGGGTCAACAGAGACGGCAACAACCCTACCCCTTCGATCCCCGGTACAGGCACTTTTTTTTAAAAGACCAAAAAGCATGAGGATTCCCCAAATGCTGCAATCTACATAACCGAAGTCATAGATGGCGTTATTGTTCACTAAAAGTATAGATGGTTTTATGTCTTCTTTATCAACGACTTTAGCTTCTAAGCAGTTTTCCATTGATTTTACGAAACTTATGTCAGAGGTTTGAATCGAACGTGAGACCCATGATTTCCTAGTGTAAAAGAACGATATGTTATTCGACTGAGCCAACGATTCATTGTAGATATTATGTTCTTAGAAACAAATTCTAGGCAATCAATGTATTATTTCTGAGATATTAGCCAAATGATGTTTAGCGTCACAATATCGTAACATTTTAATTGCGCAATCAATTTCTCAATTGGAGTTGGATATATGGTAAATGCTATCAGTGATTGGTTATCAGGCACCTTTTTTGGCATCACGCCTCGAACTTGCATACCAAAGTGATTTGAGGTGCTTGCTGGACACACAAATTCTTTTAATGGTTAATGAAACTTGTCTCGATCTTATAAATTGTAATGACTACAACCAGCCAGGTATCTATTTTCCAATGTAAAGGTCCTGAGCACATCGGTTTTCCATTATTGGGGTTTGCGTAAGAGTTTGGGTCCCCAAGTTCCCTTCCAGGGCCCCATGTCGCCCTCCAGAGCCCTAATAACCCCTCCCCCAATTTTTAGAACTTCAATTGATAATCAATTATTGAAAATTTATTACCGATATTGATTATCGATTATTGATTATCAACTATTGATAACTGATAAATGATTATCAATAATTGATTATGCCGGTTTCCGAGAATTTCAAGAATGATGCGTTTTTTGATATTGCGTAATTATTCTTGTTGTCGGTGAAACAATGAATAAAAGCGGGCCTATATCCCGATTTCCGAGGATTTCCTGGTATATTTCCAAGAATTTCAAGAATGATGCGTTATCTGGTATAGCTTAATCATTCATACTGTCCCTAAAACAATACAACAGATCATGTGACAGCCCTTAAATCTGGTCATTTGAGATAAAAGCTGAGGCAATAATATTTTTAGCTTCTAAGCAGTTTTCCGTTGATTTTACGAAACTTATGTCTGATATAAGAATCGAATGTGAGACCCATTCTTTCCTGTGTAAAAATAACACCACGTTACTCGACTTAGCCCACAAACTGTTGATGATATTGCATTCTTAGAAATGCATTCTAGGCAATCAATGTATCGTTTCTGGACGCCGGTCATTTGACATTAAGCGTCACTACATCGTAACAAGGTAATCGCGCAATCAATATCTCAGCTTGGGTTGGATATATGATAAATACTATCAGTGATTTGTTTCCGGGCACCTTTTTTGGCATCATTCCCAGAATATGCATACCATGGTGGTTTGAGATGTTTTCTGAACAGACAAATTCCTTTGTTGGTGATTGAAACTTGTTTGGCCTCCAAAATTGTAATGACTAGAACCGGCCAGGTATCGTTTTTGTAATGTAATGGTCCTGAGCACACCGGTTTTCCGTTACCAGGCTTGTGCGTAAGTTTGAATACCCAAGTCCCCTTCCAGGGACCCATGCCCTCCCTTCCGCGAATTTTTTTTTAACTTCAATCGATGATTATTGATAATTGATTACAGATATTGATTATTGATTATCGACATTGATTATTGATTATCGATACTGATTATTGATTGTCGAATGTTTTGATTTTTTTTTTTTTTTTTGGAACCTAGAATTTTTGGGACTTTAAATTTTTTGAGGCTTAGAATTATTTTGGAACCTATAACTTTTGGGACTTGGGAATTATTCAGGAACTTATTTCGGAATTTTTGCCTAAATTTGACAGGTTATTAGCAAATGGTTCTGTCAAGTGAATATTTTTGAAAGGGTGCCATACGACAATAAGTTGGTTAAACTGGTACAAATTTCAGATTTAAATCAAGAATTTGTTTTGCAATTAGCATGTTTTAGCGAAATGTTTGATGCATCCAAGAAAATACGTTTAATATAGACAGTTTGAAATCATTTCTGAGTAAATTTTCTAATAAGTCATTTCTGAGTAAATGGTTCTGTCAAGTGAATACTTTTGGAAGGGCGCCATAGGACAATATGTTGTTAAATTGGTATAAATTTCAGATTTAAATCATGGATTTGTCTTGCAACTGGCCTTTTGTATGGAAATGTTTAATGTTATAGAACCAAGCTTGAATCAGGTAATGTACCCTGAGAAACCTTCACTCATTTTGAAAATTTAAGGGATTTTTAACAGGCTCACGTTAGAACTGGGCATGGTATGTTGATAATGAGGTTGACATAGACAATTTGACATTATTTTTATATAAATTGGACATGAGCAAATGGTTCTGTGAAGTGAATGTATTTTGGGTTCCATAGGACAACAGGTCGTTAAATTGGTAAGAGATATAATCCATACCAAGGATTCTTCTTGCAACTGGCAAGTTCCAAGGACATGTTTGATGTTACATGCTAGAAACAAGCTTGACAAACGGAATGTACCCTCAGAAACCATCATTGGTCTTGAAAATTAGAGGGATTTCTAATATGTTCATATTAGAATCGGACATAGTGGTAGAAAATGATATTGACACAGACAATGTGAAAGGATTTATAAGTAAGTTTGACAGGTTATTAGCAAATGGTTCTGTGAAGTGAATGTATTTTTGGAAAGGTGCCATGTGACAATGTATGGATTTTTTTGTTCGCGACATCAAATACTTTCTTCGAATACCTATTGCCGTCATCCATTAATTTACAATCATAGATGGTACCATTTTTATTTTCCTGTCCAAGTGCTATCATTTTTTTTTTCACTACAGTTATAGATGACACCACAACTGATTTTTCACTTAGGTTACATAAAGTTAACTAATTTTTAAGTTAGGTTCGTTGTAGGTCAGGGAGCGTGCGCATAGGCTTACAAAAAAAGTCCCAATCATTATAGGTTCCAAAATAATTGTAAGCCGCGAAAGTCCCAAAAAATTCTAGGTTAAAAAAAATGAATAATCAACAATCGATAATCAGTCCCAAAAAAGCCCCAAAAATATTATAAGTTAAAAAAAACAATAATCGATAATGAATAATGAATATCAATAATCAATAATCAATAACCAACAATCCATAATAAATAATCAATATCGATAATCAAAAACCAATACTCAATAATTAAGTAATCGATTAAAGTTCCAAAAAATTGGGGGGGGACAAGGGTCAGAAGAAGGGGACACGGGGCCCTGGAGGGGAACTCGGGGACCCAAGCTTATGTACAAGCCCGGTAATGGAAAACCGATGGGCTCAAGACCATTTCATTACAAAAAGGATACCTGACCAGTTGTAGTCATTACAATTTTGGAGGTCGAAACAAGTTTCATTAACCATCAAAGGAATGTGCCTGTCGAGCAAACATCTCGAATCACTGATAGTATTTGCTATATATGCCATATAAGTCGATTGCGCAATTAACTTGTTAAGATGTGGTGACACTTAACATCAGTTGACCAGCGTCTCAAAAACAATACATTGATTACCTAGAATGTATTTTAAACAGCAAAACATCATAAATGACATGATGGCTCAGTCGAGTAACGTGTCGTTCTTTTACCATAGGAAAGAATGGGTACCCCGTTTGATTCTTGTATCAGACATAAATTTCATAAAATCAAGGGAAAACTGCATAGAAGCTAAAAATGTTGTTGGCTCAGTTATTATCTCAAATGATCATAAGTGAGGGCTGTCACAGGATGTATTGTATTGTTTCAACGACAGTATGAATGATTACGCAACACCAGATAACACATCATTCTGGAAATTCATGGAAACATACCAAGAAACTCTCGGAACTCAGAAATTGGGGCCGCTTGTATTCATTGTTTCATCGACAACATGAATGATTACGCAATACGAGATAACGCATCATTCTTGAAATTCTCGAAACTCTCGGAAACCAGAAATAATCAATAATCAACAATTAATAATCGACAATCAATTATCAATAATCGATAACCAGCTCGATACCATAAGAGTACAAAAAAGATCTCTTCCAATTGTATATTAGAATCCATATAAAAAAATTCGTTTATTAGACATCATGTCACTTCAAACTCACTTCAATTACTGAACAAAATATAACTCAGATAATCTTGTTTCCGGGAATTCCCTTATCAGCCAGAACTCGAGATAAGGCTATGGCTGTGACACTATCCATTGAAGGGCTTCGCCGAGAAAATAAACTTAGTCATTAATTTTCTTATCACCGGAAATTGAGATAGGGCTATGACCGTATTGGGATCCATTGTAATGTTTCATCGCGAAAACAAACTTGGCATGCTTCCAGGAATGTCGTTATCTCAAAAGACTAGATGTGAGAGTTGTCACATGACGTATTGTACTGTTTCACCTACAATGTAAATGATTACGCAATACCAGATACCGCATCATTCCTGAAATTCTTGGAAACATGCCAAGAAATCCTCGGAAATGAGGATATGAGCCCGCTTGTATTCATTTCTTCATCCACAACATGAAGGATTACGCAACCCCAGATAACGCACCATTCTTGAATTGCCAGAAACCAGCTACAAACAATTACCAATAGTTAATAATTAACAATCGATAATCAGCAATCGATAATCAATAACTGATAATCAATTGAATCTCAGAAAGTCTGAGTGGGGGGGGGGGTATTGTATCCCTGGAGGGGGAAATGGGGCCCTAGAGGGAAATTCGGGGACCCAAACTCATGTGCAAGCTTGGTAATGGAAAACCGGTGTGCTCAAGACCGAAACAAGTTTCATTAACCATCAAAAGAATATGTCTGTCCAGCAAGCATCTCAAATCACCTAGGTATGCATATTCTCGGAATGAGGCCAAAAAAGATGCCTGTAAACAAATCACTGATAGTATTTACCATATATCCAACTCAAATTGAGAAATTGATTACGCAATTAACTTGTTACGAGAAAAAAATACATTGATTGACTAGAATGTATTTCAAAGAACATAATATCACCAGTGACTTGTTGGCTCAGTCGAGTAATATGCCTTTCTTTATCACAGGAAATCATGGGTCTCACCTTCCATTCATACATCAGACATAAATTTCATTAAAACAATGGAAAACTGCTTAAAAGCTAAAAAATATATCGATGAAAAAGAAATAATATCACCACCTATAACTGTAGTTAACAATAACGTCGTCTATGATTTTGGTTACGTAGATGGCAGCATTTTGGAAATCCCCAGTCTGTGTGGTCTTTTAAAAAAAACTACCGGTACCGAGGAACGAAGAGAATGTTGCAGTCCCTGTTGACCCAATACTACTGCGGTTAATGTAGGAAATGTGGTTAGCAGCTCGTTTCGTAGGAAATAAAAAGTTAAGCAGGTTTGTGTTCTATCCCCCTTTATATCGATTATTTTGATGGACTTTGTCTTAAGGAGAATAGGAAAGGCAACGGAAGACCATGCAAACAAAGGGGGGGAACTCTCCTGGACTCAGATTATGCTGATGATTTAAGCATCCTAGGTGAAAGTGCAAGCAAAACGAATGAAGAGTTTTTGCAAGCACAAGGTGCTAGAATAGGTTTGAGAATTAATGTTAAGAAGACTAAGTCACCAAGAAAACGAATAAGTGAAGATGAAAAGGTGACGTTGGGTCACGAAAAGATTGATCAGATGGGCAGCTTCACTTACCTTGGTAGCATTATTAGTAAAGATGGCGGGAGCAGTGAAGATGTTAAACTTAGAATAGCAAATGCTCAGGTTTTTTTTTTCACAGTTAAAAAAAGTTTTGGAAGATGAATATGCAAACCAAGATTAAAATATTGGAAGCTACATAGATGACGGTGGTCAAACCTAGCTCTGAAGCATGGGCGCTCCGAAAAATGGATGAAGACTTGCTAGATGTTTGTGGGTACCTGGCTGACTAACCGTATTTCAAACAGTACGTTTTACAAAAAGTATGGTCCAATGACGCTTTCTAGGGCTATAATGAGAGAAAGGTTGAGATGGCTAGGGCAGGTTCTACGGATTAAGGATGACAAATTACCAAAGACTGTCCTTTTTTGTCAACTGTTTAAGGCTAAACGGAAACAGGGAGGACCTCGGGTCATTAAAAGAGAAAACATACCTATAACAATGTCCTGGGGCGATACGGCCAGCTCTACCCGCCCTCTGATTGGCTGAGGCTTTTGAAGTCCAAGTTACATGAAAGGCAGAGATTCCTGTCACTTTATCGTAAACTTTGGCTTTCACTTTTCCAGTGTCTATGACATACCTAAAACACATTTTGACTTGAATGAATACAAATAACTATGATAACTTAGCTGAAACAACAACAAAGACCAGACTACCTTTCCATCATACAAACAACAGTAGGTAAAACAATGAGGAATTGATATAAGGCAATGAAATATTTTATAACCTTAAATGAATAATTTGGCTCTATATTCAAAGTCTACCAAACAATAAGTTTAATTTTTAGTTTTAATGATCGCAGTTTATTGTAAGTCTTATTTTATTTTTATATGCAGCTTAGATGAGGACGATTCTTAAATACAGAGCCTAAATATTCATTTTTGGTTATTTTTTTTTTTTTTTACTGTCTTAGATTAATTCTCCATTGTTTTAATAATTGCTGTTGGCATAATTTAACTTAAAAGGATATTATTAATTATGTGAACATTCTTAAACGTATGATTGCAGTAGTAGCTACAGCCTATTAAAATCCAAACCACGGCTCATAGCGGCCGAAATTACAAAACTATTTAAAAATGTCCCCAAGTCCCCATTGTTTTACCTATTGCTGTTTACATAAATTAACTTAAAAGGATATATTAATTAAGTTAAAATTGGTTAATACAGCATACAGCTAAGCAAAGAGCAAACCACGGTTTATAGCAGCTGAAATTGCAAAACAATATAAAAAAAACTATCGTATGGTGACAAATATTTCCCACGCAGCGCTAATTAAAAAATTATAGTTTTCATGAGATTCAACTAAACAGTAATTTGTAATTACGAGATACTTTTAAGAATAAAACGCAAACTTAATACTTAATGTAAATGATAATTTAAAGTATCAAACATATATCTATATATGTAAAAATAAGTTGTTTGTGTGTTGTGTGTTGACTGACGTCATGCATGTTTGTCGACTGACATCATTATAAGGATTGAGCATTATGCCGTCATGAAGTCGTTTGTCGACTCATGTCATGTTTGTCGACTGACGAAATTACAGACCGGGACACCGGGACACAATGACGACCGGGACACAGGGAATATAAATGACGACCGGGACACTCAAAGAGAAATTATAGACTGGGACACCGGGACACAGGGAATATAAATGACGACCGGGACACAGAGACACAACTGCAACAGGGACGCCGGGGGGCAAATGGGGGATATATAAATGACGACCGGGACACAGGGGATGCTCGATTAGCAATCATCATCAACAGAGCTCAAGGGCAATCATTAGCATAACGAGGTATATATCTGAATACGGATTTTTTTTCTCATGGACAACCGGGACACAAATGACGACCGGGACACAGGGAATATAAATGACGACCGGGACACTCAAAGAGAAATTACAGACCGGGACACCGGGACACAACGGGGACGCCGGGGGGGGCACAGGGGGATATATAAATGACGACGGGGACACAGGGAATGTTTGATTAGCAATCACCATCAACAAAACTCAAGGGCAATCATTAGAATAATGAGGTATAGATCTGAATACGGATTGTTTTTCCCATGGACAATTATATGTTGCATGTTCAAGAGTCGGTAAACCTGACAATCTATTTATACGCACAGACAATGGGACAGCGAAGAATGTTGTATAATATATATATATATATATATATATATATATATATATATATATATATATATATATATATATATATATATATATATATATATATATATATATATATATATATATATATATATATATATATATATATATATTCACAGGTGGGACACAGGGACACAACTAATAAAGGCGCGTAACTAATATGGGGCGTAACGACTTACGCGCGCGGGGGGGGCTATATATATATATATATATATATATATATATATATATATATATATATATATATATATATATATATATATATATATATATATATATATATATATATATATATATATATATATATATATATATATATAAGACATTCCATATTTTGAATTTAAATATAAGAAGGATATCGTTTGTAATTAATAAATCAGTTATAATGAAGGGATGACCCCAAGACTGCTGGCAATTTTACCAACACTGATTAATTTCTAGTATATAGGAAAAGAAAGATTATTGTCCTGTACTTCCGTATTAAAAGACTTACTTTAATTCCATCGGCTCGTTTTTTTAGGTATTTTCGCAAGCCCATTAAATGATCCCTTAAACTCATGGAAGAGAAGCCAAATAATCTAGTTACTTGTTTATATATATATGTATATATACTATATGTATATGTATATGTATATATACTATATATCTTATATATACTTGTATATATATATTCTAGTTACTTGTTTTGATGCATCTGCTGTTATTAAAATTTCGTCTTTTAGATTTTCGCTTAGCACTGTGCGGAGTTGCTTCTTTTTTACATTTCGTTACCACGGACTGTTCAATCCTTATATCTTACGTGATATTGCGCTATGAGCCCATTAATCTCACAAGATACGCTAGTCTTTGGATCCATGTTTAAAAAAAAGTCCCACATCTTAAGAGTCAACCTCAATTCAAATGTCTTCAGAGCCAAACGGTCCCTCTTTCACTCAACAATCAAAAGCCGATTAAAATTCTGAAGTGATGGAAATTGATTGAGACAAAATTAAAACAAGTTGTAATAATATTTCGTCATTAAATGAGAGCCCACTTATATATTCTTTAATATATATTCAATTACTTTAATTTAGTATTTAATTACTTATATATAATTAATTGCTATTATACCAATTCAACTACATCAGTTGCCCCCCCCCCCTCTAGAATTTGAAAAATGTTTCTTTTTGTTTTTTCATGAAATAAACTAAAAACTTTAGGAGGAAAAAACCCGGTATAATTCTAATTACGTTAATTACCATTATTCCAGCTTCAAGTTACATATTTTAGTAATATAAAGCCTAATGCATTGCAACAGTCTGAGAGTCTATTTATATGAATTCAAAGATTAGGCATTTCACCAAACGCTTCATAAACATTGTTTATCCAGCTGTTTTTCTGATTGACTTGTGTTGTTATCATAAGACCTGTGATAAAATACATATTGGCCTGTAGAAGAATAAAGAGAGTAAATTATGCAAACAGCCTAGGCCCTTTTTCTTTGAATCATTATTTTCTTTCCGAATCAGAAAGGTCATCCTAAATTGGCAAAAACTTCCCTGATAATTAGGCACCGGCGGATCCAGGATGGCCGGGACCTCCCAAGAATTTTTTCTTGCGCCCTCTTTCCCTGTTTTTTTTTTTAACTTTTCTTATAGTAAATTTGTCAATTTGGTCAATTATTGGTACCTTTGTCACATTCACCCCCCCCCCCTAAGATTTTACTCATTGGCACCCTTGTCACATCCCCCTCCCCAGAATTTCGCTCTAGATCCTCTCCTGTAATTAGGTCACAGTATAACACACAGTGGCGGATAAAACGGAACTGACCATCTATTTGCATGTTAATTTAGCTTTTCACTTAGATATACATACATTTTTCGAGCTAAAACAAGAATAAAAATTCTTCGAAATCGTAACGATCTTAGGCATATCCCCTCCCCCATTCCTGTAAAACTGGATCCACAGACTATATCACCAGCTTTTCAAGCTTACCTAATATGTGGGATAGTAAGAGACGTTTCTGCAACGTTAGTAGCGACAACGCAGAGACGACTCCCTTCAGGAGGATTTTCAAATACGAGCCTCTGTTTCTGAGGTGGTAGCATAGAATACAATGGTAAAACATGCAGGCTTGAAAATGACGTAGTTCCCATATCTAGTTCATCCTCATGAATGCTCTCTGAAAGAAAAGAGGTTTACAAGTTATGATGTTACGTGTGATGCAACAATATATATACATATATACATATATATATATATATATATATATATATATATATATATATATATATATATATATATATATATATATATATATATATATATATATATATATATATATATATATATATATATATACATATATATATATATATATATATATATATATATATATATATATATATATATATATATATATATATATATATATATATATATATATATATATATATATATATATATATATATATATATACATATATATATATACATATACATATACATATATATACATGTATATATATATATATATATATATATATATATATATATATATATATATATATATATATATATATATATATATATATATACATATATAAATACATATATATATATATATATATATATATATATATATATATATATATATATATATATATATATATATATATCACATAAATTTCAAATTTAATTACTTTGGTGTTGGTCGTCCCACCTTGGTTGCCACATAAGGAGACAATGATGCCTCTCCTTGACGACCTCTCTAACACGTTTCACAAAGATCTTCAAAAGACGACATTAACAGCACAGCATCTTTCTCGAGATAGCAGCCAAGCCTAACATTTTGTCGTTTACGTAGAGTTTATCCACACGCTCCTCTGCTCAAAATTTGTTTACAAGTTATGTGGCAACAACAAGGAATTACTTCAAGGGGGGAGATACACCAGCAGAGTACCTTCCCCCTTCAGATACATTAAAAAACTGCCAATAAAATGTGCTTTGAAAAATACTTTTTACCCTTTTCGGACCCCCCCCCTCTCTCCAAAAAAAATCCTTTGATACCCAGTGGCATAGTCTGGGGGGGGGGGGCAGTTTCCCCCCCCCAAATAATTTGGAGAAAAAACTGTAATTCGTTAAGTAACTTTAAAACTGTCGCTCGTTTTAAGTTTCAAATCCGCTCTTTACTTCGACCGGATAATTTTTTTATTAATCCTAGCTCGTTTTTAATGTAAAAAACACGAAAAATAGTGGTCCATTGTGCTTTATCATTAATATTTAAAGTTCCAGTGCCTTTGAAGTCTTATCATCAAGGAAATATTTCATCTACTTCTTATTCAAGATCAGCGTAACATCAGCCAGGGAGGATTTTGCTCTTGTTGGCAGGTCTAGTGCTTCAAATACATATTAGTAAGAAACAAGTTCGACTGTTTTCAATTTCTAAATCAGACTGTTTGCCTCCCTCTGTTCCCTCCATCACTAGATTTCAAAAATAAATTTTTAATTGGTATTTTCATAGAAAAAAGAAGAAAAAAACTGCCCTCTTCCTTAAATTTTTTATAAGTATAGAATTGAGGCGGTTGAGAAGGATATATGTCTAAAACAACTCGTAGACCTACTTCATAATGTGTAGAATAATTGTAGTTAACATATTTTGACTGCAGCTGCACTATAATTTACCTACCCCTTAGTATGTAAATATATAGCCCAAATTATTTTTTTCCCATGTATTTTGCCATGCGCTACTCTTGTTTTAACCCGTGAAATTAAATATAAAAAAACTATTTTTTTTAGCAAAAGTACACATTGTGAGTGGTATATGGCACTTTGTAATAGCCTTCAAAGCTCAGAATTAGCTAATAAATATGGTTTTAGAGGTCCTGAATTGCCCCTGAAATATAAAGTTCCAGCGAAATTAGGTGGGGGTACAATAGTTCCATATGAGACAGCGCAAGAGTTTTCCCCAAAATACAGTATTGTATCCTTTTATTGATGTTCTAACTGCAGAGATTGAAAGTAGGCTAGAGGAGAACAGATTGGACGTTTTGAACAACTTGTGCGTAATGCAAGGTACAAACGAAATGAACAAAGACAGTGTCAGCTTCGTGTGTAAATACTATAGGCTAGGTTTTGTACTGTGCATGTCTGAGTTACGCTGTTTTTACAGAGCCGAGAATATAAAAATAAAAATATTCTAGAAAAAGCATCTATTTTTGCTGGAAAACGCTTGAAATGTGTGCTTTCTCCGAAATTTGATCTATTTAATATGTACTTCACTATTCCTGTAAATTCTGCGTCGTGTGAAAGATTTTTTTTCTTGCCATCGATGGTTAAAGATGTACTGCCGCAACATCACGGGTTAAGAAAGATTATCTTCACTTACACTGTTGGCAATTGAAAGAGAAGTAAACATTGATAAAGGAATTTAATATAGAAAAATAAGACGACTACAATTTTCGTAACAAGTTTGTGTGTATAGTAGGTTTATTTTATATGTACATTCGTCTAATTTTGAAATATCAGAAGGTTCAGGTTACAATATAATATTTGACTTGGAATTACATGTAATAAAACTTGGAACTATCTTGTATTTTTGCTTTTGCTTTATGCGGCCCGCTTATTTCAATGCTATTAATTAATACAATGCAGCGAATCCACTACCAAATCAATTTAATAAAAAGTCATAAGTTATATTTCAATGAATCACGCATAGTAAAAGTTTATCACAACAAATTTAATCTTACAGAGTCAAAATCTGTTCAAAATTGCTTGCAATTGAATAGCACAATAGATGGGGCTGTTAGAATGGTGTTTTGTTAAACTTTAAGACAGGCCATCATGTGCTGGGATGGGAGGTAGGGAAAGTGGGGGGAGATACTTTCTTCGACATTAGTGATGAAGCCTGCTGAAAAAATCCGAATGTATATGAAATACACCTTAGCCCAAGCAAAAACTTTTTTAAACTCTTCTACTGTCGCCTACAGCAACTCATTGCTGATAATCTTTATGAAAGCTAAATTACCATTACTCAACTTATGTTTATTGAATGTTTGTTTATTATTTATTGAATTTAACCTAGTAGCGTCTTCGGTAAATGGTAACTTTTCTTCAGTAGCACTGGAATAAGATTACCGGAATAAGATTACCGGAATAAGATTACTACTGTCACCTGATGCAACTCATTGCTGATAATCTTAGTAAAAGCTTGATCACCAGTACTTAATTTTGCAGGAGAATTAAGCTTACAAATAAGATATTTTGGTCCCTGATTTTTATGCAATGATCAATATTTTCGTCTAAGAAAGAAACCCCTCCCTTCTCCCTAGAGCTATTTCTTGTTAAAAATGTCGCAAAATCTACAGAAAACCTGGTATTTCGATAAGTTTGTTTTCATTCTTAATAAAGACGAAAGTATTGACAAACAACCAATTTACTACCTTAAATATGTTTTAATTATTGCTATGACCTTAATAACCTTCTTCTTATCTCGATAGATTCGTGTAAAAATTAGTAGGTCCCCAAAGCATTGAACAGAACCTCGAATGCCAGATTCTACAATCTTTGATTGTTCTTTTTTTACTCGGAAATTAGGTGACATTTACCCTCGCAAAAACGAGATATAAATATTACTTTGGTTTACTATGCTCGGTACCACATTTTGTGCAAAACATTCTTTTTTTCTTCTTTTTTTCAAGAAAAATGCTGATAGAAGTTTTCTGAATAATTTTGGTTACAATAACCCTGAATCTACCTTAGAGAAACAGTCAGTATAGCCTACTTGTAAAAATGTTCTTTTTACTGTCTAAAATTTGACATATAACAACAGGGAAATACAGCAACGGGTGAAAAAGTGGGTCGTTTGGCTTTACGTTCTGACATACGATCAAGGCATATTGAGATAGGCTCAAAAAGTGTGATGACAGACGTCAGGAAAATAAACCAATGCAGCTAATGGAATACTTCTAACCAAAGAAGTATAGGAAGACAATCCCTCTTTTTCTCTTTGAATCTACCAGGTTAGCATAATCATAGGCAGCGCAATAGCGCTGCCTAAGCAAAGAGCGATGTGGGCACAATGTATTATTATCATTAATTTTTTTTGTTTAGACCTGGGCACTTCGTAATTACCGTTGGAACTTCGAAAAAGGCTCATTTGATTGGAATTTGAAAGGGCTAGTGTCATTTTTAATAGTCAAAAGTGAATGGGGGGGGGCAACTAAACCCTACTCCTACGCCCACTATTTCCCCAAACACATCCAATCAAAAATTTAAGATAATCATTTCGTTCAACGTAAATAAAAGGTCCGGAAGTTATGTATTTGAGGATAACACCCCCTCCACTACTGCCCTCAGGGCAAGGGTTGTAAGTTACGCCCTGGGGGCATATAAGGTTTATATAAAGAAAGCATTATCATAAAAATTTCGGAGGGGGCTTATTGGATTGCTAATCAGAAATGTTAGTGCTCTTTTTGAGATTCAGTGTGATGAGAAGGTGGATACCCACCCCACACATAGATTTCATATTTTCCCAAAATACATCTAATAAAAATTTTGACATGTCAAAATTTGTTGAAATTTTTGATGTCGTAACTTCAAAAAGAGCTCATTCGATGGGAAATTGAAAGGGTTAGTGCCCTTTTTAATAGTCAAAAGTGATTGGAGGGCAACTAACACACCCACCACTTCCCCAAACAAATCCAATCAAAAGTTTTAGATGGCCATATTGTTCCACGTAACTGAAAGGTCCAGAAATTATGTCTTTGAGGATAACAACCCCTCACAGCCCTCAGGGCAAGGGTTGTAAGCTACGCCCTGGGGCATATAAGGTTTATATAGAAAGCGTGATTATATAAACTTCGGAGATTAATAATTAAGTATTGAACTAAAATCAAGTAGTTTTGGGCATCAAGCCATGGCTGATTGTAGAAAAAGCCAAGATAGATAGTCCCATTGAGCGAGAGGCAAATCTGGCATAAGCCCTTATTAGGATTGTAGAAAAATGATTATTTCATGTCTTTGAGGATGAATTACCCCCCACAACCCTCAGGACAAGGGTTGCCAGTTATGCCCTGGGGGAGTATAAGGTTTCTTATAGAAAATGTGGTCTTATAAGCTTCTGCAGGGGTTCACTGAATTGGTAATCAGAAGCTCTTGTACCCTTTTTAAGAGTGAGAGTTATCGATGAGTGGATACCTCAACACACCTCGTATTTCACCAAAATGCATCTGATCCCCATGCTTTTTCAATAACAGAACACACTCTGTACTTCACTGAGAACAAAATACATTTGAAATGTTTTCAATTTTCTTACTTTCATAAATACAAAATTATCAAAACTTTAAGGAATAAACATCAGTATATGTCAGTTAAACTGGCAATCGAAGGCCATTCGTTTTTTTTGCTGTTGTTTTTTTTTTAGAACAGCGCAAATTGTGTTCTGGTCTTGAGAAGGCATGGGGGTTATCAGCCCTTCTCATGTTTTGCCTGTTTGAGTTTGACTCGGCTATTTATTGTAATTTCTGTTCCTTTCGATTTTCATTTATTTACTGATAATGCGTTTTGGTAGTTTTACGCCTGGAAGATTATTTGACTTTATTTTTGCTCATTCTCGGCAGAATAGAGCTCTTTACTTTTCTTTGAATAACATGTTTTGTGGAAAAAGTATTTTGAATTAATTTTAGAAAAAGAATAAGAGAAAGAAGAGTATATTCACCCATGTCCGAATCATCATTATAATGGGGGTCATCTCCCTCCATTTCTGCAAGCGGCAATGCAGAATAATTGTCCAAATTGACTGCCTCCTTTATCAACTGATTCGAAATGTCTTTTAAATTTTTCTTTTTCGTTTTTCTCAACAAACTACTTTCCACTTCTTCTTTATCTGATTGTTTAACAGTTGTTTTCACTACTGGAAATGTCTCTCTAAGCCTTCTGCAAAGGTGATTAACTTCTTGCTGACCTGAATTAACAAATAAATATGAGTAAGAATGTCTCTCTAAATTTTTATAATTAAACAAAAAGATTTCAAATGTTTTAAAATGAAAAGAAACTTAAAGTTTTCAAAATTCTTAGTTTACAACTATTTAGCTTAGCTTTAAGAAATGATTATAGGGCTAATCAATGTATTTTAGTAACTAAATCTACTGCACTTCCTTTTCATTTTTTTTTTTTTTGACAGAGAACTGGAGCCAGCAAAACCAGTTTCTGGCTAAATTTAATTGGTTTTCATAACTGACAACTCTGACAACTCTCAGGTTGCGATCCTGACAACTCTGCTTCTTCAATGGCTTATTTATAATTCAGACGGTAAATCAAAAACAATAAAGAATATCTACAACAGGAAGATTATATCAAAAAATACATTCAAGCTCCTTTCTTTAAGACATTTTGATTAGACCATCAAAGTGCCTTGGTCTCGAATACCTATATAGTCCGACCCGATGTTCAATACAGCTTATTGCAATGAATTTTTGCTACTGACAGCCAATGAAAACCGTTGACTTTCAATAAAAACAATTCCCATTGGCTCAGAGTAAAAAAAAACTATTGCAATAGATTACAATTGGCTATGCTGAACGCAGGACAAATCACCTTAAAAATTTCTTAACCTTTGCCCTTACTTTTACGAGGAGTACAATATTATCTGTTAGTTATTCTCACCTGTTACGATATTGCCGTTTTGATATACACATCCACTAAGAACCAAAAACAATAACTTTTAGTCTTATTTATAATCATCAAACTCAATTGTTCAGTACACTTAGCATACATTTATGAAAATAAATAAACATAGGTCAATAAGCAAACATCAGAGGATTTTTCCTGGGAAATATGGTGAGAGGGAGAAAAATATAACATTTTGGTAAACTCAATCACATATCCAGCAGCGGGAATTCCAGATCTATGTTACCTTTTCCAATCTGTACAAGTATGTCAATGAACATAACAGTATGCCAGTATACAACATGTACAAATCTCTACGCAACTTGATTTTCAAAATTTCTACATGCTAAGAAAAGTTAAAATAATGATATCATAGCAGGCAATAACAAATTATACAGGAAACTCATAAGAGGTTTGGTTGAACAGGAATCAAAAATCACAAGCACCACCCACAGATTAGCATTGCCCAGCAGAATACAGAAAAACATAACCTATTACATCAAGACTTTGATTAAAGGTCTAAGTTCATTTGTATCTATGCTGACATTTTATGAAACTGGCTAGATTTTCATGTTTAAAACTATTTCTTATTGATTACATAAAAGATAGTGAATGGTTGAAATTCAGAACACAGGCTAGATAAACAAATTATGTGTAGCCTACAACTACACATAGCTCAGCTAGTTATGGGATGATTCTAACAAAATTTACTAAATTCAACCTCAAGTTCAGTAGAGTTCTTGATTCCAAGGATATTCGCAATTTAGTTTGTTTCTTTTTTTTAATGAATTGCATTACAATTACCAGACTTCATATAGTTACATTAATAATCAAGTTTGGTATTAGATATCTTTCTGATGTAGGCTGACAGTTGAGTATTAATCAAACTAACAGTAAAAGAGTCTAAATAGTGGCATCAATCAGGGGAGGGGCAAGGGACTGTATCCTCCCAATTAGATATTTTACCCCCAGATTTAAAAAATACCTTTTTGGGGGTAATTTTCATTGAAAAATGCCTTTTTATATTTTCTTTAATTTGTTTTTCAAAAGAAAAATTTTACAAACACTGAAAAATACTTTTAGTCACCCGCCCCTTAAATTTTAATGAATTGACGCCACTGGGTCAGGAAACAAAAGCTTGTTTTCATCAGTAGTAAAGGTAGAGAGAAAATGAAAAAGGACTTTAATCCATATCAAGGGCCGCATTTTTGGCACCTTCTATTTCTAAAACCCAATCCAAAACAATCAATTGCACCACAATAAAATTAACACCAAAAATAAGAATAAAGAAAAAGAAACATTCTCAAGTTCCGGATATAGCATTGTTTTATAATAAACAAAACCCAGAAATATTATAACGATACTTAATCTCTTTTATAGCTGGATAACCAATGTAACAAAATTTATAATTTGCTAATTAGTAGTCAATCTGGGACGTACTAAGGGGGACCAGGCGTTGAGTTTCATGGCCCCCAGACAATAGAAACGCCTGCTCTTTTTTCTGCAATACTGGTATGTAATCTTCTATCTATCTATATAAAAATAAGTTGTCTGTGGATGGATGGATGTGTCAGGTGACGTCACCTGAAAAAACTGGATTAGGTGACGTCAAAACTGAAAAAACTAAAAAAAGGCAAAAACTACAAAAAAAACTAAAAACTAATAAAAAAAATAAAAAAGCTAAAAAACTATAAAAACTATAAAGGTAAAAACCAATAAAAAACTAAAAAAAAAACTGAAAAAACTAAAAAAAGGCAAAAACTACAAAAAAAAACTAAAAACTAATAAAAAAAGTAAAAAAGCTAAAAAACTAAAAAAACTAAAAAAACTAAAAAAAGGTAAAAAACTAAAAAAATAAAAAATAAAAAAAAAACTAAAAAAAAGGAAAAAACTGAAAAATAAGCTAAAATAAAGGTAAAAACCAATAAAAAACTAAAAAAAAAAGGAAAAAACTAATAAATGACGACACTCAAAGAGAAAGCGACCAGGACAAAAGGAATGTTCGATTAGCAATCAACAAAGCACCGGGACACAGGGAGTATAAATGACGACCAGGACATAAGTAAAAAAAAAAAACAAACTATCTATATATATAAAAATAAGTTGTCTGTGGATCTGTGGATCGTGGATCAGGTGACGTCACCTGAAAAAACTGGATCAGGTGACGTCAAAACTGAAAAAACTAAAAAAAGGCAAAAACTACAAAAAAAACTAAAAACTAATAAAAAAAATAAAAAAGCTAAAAAACTAAAAAAAACTAAACAAAGGCAAAAACTACAAAAAAAACTAAAAACTAATAAAAAAGCTAAAAAACTAAGAAAACTAAAAAAAAAGGCAAAAACTACAAAAAAAACTAAAAACTAATCAAAAAAATAAAAAAGCTAAAAAACTAAAAAAACTAAAAAAACTAAAAAAAGGTAAAAAACTAAAAAAACTAAAAACAAAAAAAAAAACTAAAAAAGGTAAAAACTAAAAGAACTAAAAAAGAAAAAAATAAATGACGACACTCTAAGAGAAAGCGACCAGGACAAAAGGAATGTTCGATTAGCAATCAACAAAGCACCGGGACACAGGGAGTATAAATGACGACCAGGACACAAGTAAAAAAAAAATTAACAAAACTAAAAAGAAGGTAAAAACTACAAAAAAACTAAAAAGAAAAAAAAACTAAAAACTAATAAAAAAACTAAAAAATCTAAAAATCTAAATAAACTAAAAAAGAAAAAAAAAGGAAAAAAATAAAGGAGAAAAACAAAACTAAAAAACGAATGTATATACAGACCGGTACACCGGGATACAAATGACGACCGGGACACAGGGAATATAAATAACGACCGGGACACAGGGACACAACTACAACGGGGACACCGGGGGAAACAGGGGGATATAAATGACGACCGGGACAAAAAAAACTAAAAAGAAATAAAAACTAAAAACTAAGAGTCGGTAAACCTGACAATCTATTTATATGCAAAGACAATGGGACAGCAAAGAATGTTGTATATTCGCAAGTTTTACGTAGTTAAAACCATATATATATATATATATATCTATATTCACAGGTGGGACATAGGGACACAACTACAATGGCGCGTAACTATTATGTCACGTAACGACTTACGCGCGCGGGGGGGCTTGGGGGGGCGCGAAGCGCCCCCACCAACTAGGTGTTGGGGTGGCGCGAAGCGCCACCCCAACAGCTAGTATATATATAAAAATAAGTTGTCTGTGTGTGTGTATGTGTCGAGTGACGTCATGTTTGTGTGTCGACTGACGTCATGTTTGTTGACTGACGTCATTATAAGGATTGAGCTGTATGCGTCATGAAGTTGTTTGTCGACTGACGTCATGTTTGCCAACTGATGAAATTACATACCGGGACACAGGGAATATAAATGACGACTGGGAACCTCAAAGAGAAATTACAGACTGTCGACCGGGACACAGGGAATATAAATGACGACCGGGACACAGGGACACAACTACAACGGGGACACCGGGGGCACAGGCGGGATATATAAACGACGACCGAGACACAGGATTCTTCGAATAGAAATTACAGACCGGGACACAAATGACGACCGGGACACAGGGAATATAAATGACGACCGGGACACTGAAAGAGAAATTACAAACTGGGACACCGGGACACAAATGACGACCGAGACACAGGGACACATCATTAGAATAATGAGGTATAGATGTGCTACGATGAGCTATAGAATGTTCAAGAGTCAGTAAACCTAACAATCTATTTATATGCACAGACAATGGGACAGCGAAGAATGTTGTATATTCGCATGTTTTACGTAGTTAAAAACATATATATATATATATATATATATATATATATATATATATATATATATATATATATATATATATATATATATATATATATATATATATATATTCACAGGTGGGACACAGGGACACAACTACAATGGCGCGTAACTAATATGGCGCGTAACGACTCACGCGCGCGGGGGGGCTTAGGGGGGCGCGAAGCGCCCCACCAACTAGGTGTTGGGGTGGCGCAAAGCACCACTCCAACAGCTAGTATTTTCCATATAATTTCATTCTGTTTCGAAGTTATGTCCCTTTCTAAATTATCCCGCTCCAAAATCAAATCCTGCTTACATCCCTGCTAGTAGTACTTGGTGCTAGTAGTAGTATGGTACTAATAGACTAGTACTCGGCGTTTACTTATTTTAAAACAATTCCAGAGTGTGATCAAGACAAATCAGACAAAATTAGTTCAGTAAGAAACACATTATCGCAAATCGGAATAAAGCTATTTACATAACTTCACTGAAAGATTGAAGAACGATATTTTTCTTAGCCAAGCAAAGGAACTAAAAACATTTCAGAAATCCAAATCCAGAACCCAGAACCAAAATAAAAAATAGACATACTGTTTCTGTCATTTCTTTGGATCTGTTATTTTAAATCTATAAATTATGGCAAGACCGCCCATTCAATCCTAAACAGTTTGGCCACGCAAACTAAAAAAAACAATAACTTTACAATGGACGAGACACGGTGATTCCTTAAGGTACCCGCATCACCTTAATGAAAAGCTGAATTGGATAGTGGAATCACCTTAATGAAAAGCTGAATTGGATAGTGGAATTGGCTAAAAATTACAACAATTTTTGCGATTCCGAACTTTTTAAAAACCTTAATTCTCAGGATCAAATAGACAAGGTCCCAGGTAGAAATAAGATGTGTATATTAGAAGATTTAAACGCCCAGGTCGGTAGAAATAGGCATAGATGGTATCCTGCCCTAGGTAAATTAGGTGTAGGTTAATGAAACAGTAATGGCTACGGTTATAGGCGTTTACCCCTCAGAAAATACCCTTCCCCCGCGAAAATAAACACATAGAAAATACCCCCTCCCGCACAGAAAACTACGTTTTCCAATTTAAGGATTTTATTTCAGTTTCTTTTTAGTTTCGTCGAGAAGTGTTTGGGAAAGGAAAAAGTGAAGTTCAACACACCATGTATATCTTAAAAACGAAGAAAAAAGAAGCCACAGATTCATTTCTGTTGAACGACTGCCATGAGAACATCTACAATTTGTGGCAGTAGCGGGTGCCAAATTAAAAAAAAGAAAGAAAAAGAATTATAAGCGAAAAATCATCAAAATTAGGCTAAAAACGTTTGACACCACAAAGTTTAAGAAGGTTTATCTTTCGCTTGAAAGGATACTTGGCCTTGATACCAACAAATTCTTATTGTTTAAGATTTTACGGACGAAAGCGTTGTCAAATTATACAGTGTTTTTTGCTGGTGGTGGCAAAGTTTTGTATATAGTTAAAAAAATGTGTTGTTTTAATTACATGGCCATTGCGTTTTAGGAATCGTTCTGAAAGAATTGGGACAAAAAGTCAAAGTTTTAGCGTGAAGCGAAAGGTCTTGAAGAGGGACCAACCCTTCTTATATACGTAACAATTTCTGTTTGGTTTAAGTTTTGATGTGTCTCCTTACTTTCAGTATAAAAACTTTTTTAAATTTAATTTCTGATCGTTTTTAAATAATACCGGGATACCGACTCCCTCATAAAAAAAAATTATTCCCCCACGCAAAAATTCCTTCGTGGAAAGTTTTTTTTCACGTAAAGGATCTCCCCAGCCGCAGAAATGCCCCCAGACAATTTCTTTCGGACGAACTCAGATGATAAAATTTCTTGGAACACTTTCATTTGAAAAAGACTTTAATTTCTGGTTGTTTTTAAAGTCATGCGGGTAATTCCCTCTACCATGGAAAACTTTTCCAGCAAAAAGTCAGCAAAAGGGTATTATATATAGCAAAAGGGGGGGGGGGGTAACAAAAGAAACTTTAAAAAACGAATCAAAAATGTGAAATTTATATTGATATCTTATGATTTCTGGGAATATTTCTGGCCTACGATGTTACTGTGAAAGTAACAGTAAACCCCAAAATGAGCAGAATTTATTCCGTATAGGAAGGGGAATAAGCCCTTCCTCATCCATACCTCCACCATGGTCGCAGAAACTTCGGAGTGTGCTCATTACATAAGAAATTAAAAGTTCTGATGCTTTTTTTAGTCTGAAGGAATTGGAGACCAATCAGCCGCGTGGGGGTGATATTTTCCGAGGGGAGATTTTCTGAGCGGGTATTTCCCACGAGAAGATATTTGCCACGAGGTACTTTAAGGTGGGTATTTTCCACGGGGGGGGGGGTATTTTCCGCGGGGTTTTTATTCCGGAGGAGTAATTTCTGGGGCAGACGGGGGGAAGTAACGCCGACTCCCAATGACTACAGACTGCTGCAATTTTGTAGGTATAACAATCTAGCTACAACCAATACAGTGTTTGATCATAAAATAGCCCATAAATTAACGTAATATTCACCTAATGGCAAGATTCTGTTCTTGTTATTGCATTAGGTTATTATAAACCGAAGACTGGCAGGATCAATACAACACTAGGGTATATAGGAATATTGGCATTGATGTCAAAAGCAAATATCAGCATCTAATAGCGTCTAGGGTTAATTTAAAGCTTAAATTTTTAAAGGGTAAATACCTCCCGGGAAGTTATGACGTTGATACACTCTAGGATGAGAATTTGAGAGAAACTTTCCAGAAACAGTTGAATACTCAACTAGAGAGTTTGAATTTTGACAAAAAAGAAGACGGATGGAATAATTTTAGGGAAACAATTCATGAAGTTGCTGATTGTGTCTTAGGTAAGAAAGTTAGGGACGCAGCAAGGAATATTAGTGGAAAAAACTTTATGTTTAAAAGAGAGGAGGAGGGGCTTGTACAATAATAGAGATATGTAAAGAAAATGGAGAAAGCATTCAAACATGAACTAAGGAGGTGTGAAGTGCAGGCCATGGATAAAAATGCCGAGGATCTGAAACATTTTGAGAATATGATAAACCGACATAGAGCTGCAGAGAAAGATATAGAGAAAAATGAAAAGTTTGTGATACCTTGGATGAGAACTAAGATTTGTTTTACGAGGAAGAATTTGCGACAGTACTAAAAGAACTAAAAAATAATAAGGCCCCAGATGCTGATAGTGAGGTAAATGAGTTTCTTAAATATGGTCGTTCTTACGTTAGAAAAAAGTTACTGAACATTGCAAAATGTGATTTTTTGAAAAAGGGAAAATACCTAGCGACTTTAGGAAAACTCTAATTAAACATGTGTACAAGAAAGGCAATGCGAGTAAGGGTGGTAATTATCGTGACATTAGACTGGTCTCTATAGGTAGCAAATTACTTAATAATGTGATACTTTTTAGATAAGAGATCTTGTAGACAAAGTTACAAGAGAAGAACAGTGCGGTTTAGAACGGGTAGAGGATGTCTCAACAAATTTTCACTCTTAGGTGAATAACTGAGAAGTGCCTGAGTTATCAAACACCTTTGACCTCAATTTTATATATTATGAGGAAGTGTTCGATTCTGTTGATAGAAGATCTTTAGCGAAGGTCTTATCCTTGTATGGTATACAAATACTTTAAAGTAATTAGTGGTATGTAAGAGAATAATACTGCTGCGGTTGCGGTAGGAAATGAGGTTAGCATCTGGTTCGTATTAAATCAGGAGTTAAGCAGGGTTGTGTTCTATCCCTATCCCCATTTATATGGATCATTTTGATGGACTTTGTCTCAAGGAGCACAGAATAAGGAGCGTGGAATCAAATTGAGGAGGAAAAACTTTTCTGTTTTTAGATTATGCTGATGATCTAAGGATCTTATATGAAAATGTGAGAAAAATGAATGAACTTTTAGAGGTTTTGCAAGTTGAGGGTGCAAGAATAAGTTTGAAAATTAATGTTAAGAACATTAAGTCGCCAAGGCTAGGATTAAGTGAAGATTAAAAGGTGACGTTGAGTAATGAAAAGATCGATTCGGTGGACAGCTTCGCTTACCTTGGTAGTATTATTAGTAAATATGATGGGAGCAGTGAAGATGTTAAACAGTAGAATAAAGTAGAAGGGTGTGTTTTCACAGTAAAAAAAAAGTTGGGAAGAATAGGAAGATAAGTGTGAAAGCCGAGATCAGAATACTGGAAGCTAGTGGCGACAGCGGTCAAGTATAGTTCCAAAGCATGGGCGCTCCGAACAGCGGATGAATATTTTCTAGATGTTTTCCAGAGAAATTGCCTACAGATTGTTTTGGGTACCCGGCTTACTGACCATAGTTCAAATAGTAGGCTGTACGAAAAGTACGGTTCAATCCCACTTCCTAGGGCTTTAATGAGAGAAAGAATGAGATGGCTAAGGCACGTATTACGGATTGAGTATGGCAGATTGCCGAAGATTGACATTTTCAGAAAGCCGTCTAGGGCTAAACGTGGAGAGCAGGTCATCCACAGGTAGGGGAGGGAGTATATCATAAAGAAGGATTTAAGGAAAATGGGAACTTCTTGGGATGGTTTAAAGATGGTGGCTTTGGATTGATTAGGATGAAGGAGGAGTGTGCGTAGCTATTCTGGCCTTAGGTGGCTTGACTTCGGCCATATATTAATCATAAGTTAAAAATATACAAAATACAGCTAACAATTTCACTCAGATCTCAATGATTAACTTATTTTTTTAATAATATTATGGATACATTATTTGAAATCAGAATGGCATTTGAAATAGAAGCCAATCTATTTGCATCACAGAAAGAATTCATAATATCTTTGAATATTTTCTAGTGCTTGGAAGAACGCCAGATGACAGACCACTGCCCCAAGAGCTCCTGTCTAACCGTAAGAAGCGGAAGCGATGCCGCAAGCGTGGCGGAAAACGAGGTCAGCTGATGATCCCAGTGATCGTTTCATTAAGATCAACTAGTCTTGCTCTGAAAACCTCACCCCATCAACGTATCCTTGTTAAGATAGACTGTTCTACAAATGCCAATATGCCATCTCTTATTCCCTTCAATCAAGCTCCGGTATGTTCGACTAGTAGTGATCTGCGCCCCCCTCTATTAAGGTCAGTGACTTTTAATTCGAAAAATAGAATGCCGAATTTTCTCGTTATAAACTGCCAGTCATTGTGTAACAAAATGGAAGAATTTGAAGTTATCGTCCGTCAAAATAGTATCCCAGTTATCGCAGTTACAGAAACTTGGAATCTTGATAGGTTGTCAGGTCATATGGCAGGCTACGAAATTTTCCTGAGCACACGTGCTGATCGAGGTGAGCATAGACTAGGTGGAGGTGTTGCCTTGTACATACGGAAAGACATCCCTTGCAAATTATTACCGGAATTATTTGATCCAGCTCATGAAGTAATCTGGGCTATTTGCAAACCTAAATCTCTTCCCCGGCGCTTTTCTTGTATTATAGTCGCTTCAGTATATTACCCGGAAAGTGCAAGAAACCGGGGTGACTTGGTCTTCTACCTCCAAACGACTGTTGATCACCTGAGAAGTATCTACAATAGCCCTGCTTTTATTATAGGAGGAGACTTTAACCAAACCAAGAAGAGTTGGTTATCATCTTGTTTGTCTTTAAAACAAGTAGTACACATACCCACCCACTCTTTGGGGGGCATATTGGACCTTATACTCACAAATTGTGATGATTTTTACTCCCCTCCCTTTTCTCTTGGTCCCGTTGGTATGTCAGACCACAACGCAATTCTTTGGAAAGCAAGAGTCTTTACCAAAGCCCAAACTATCCCGTGTCACTGTTCGTCCTTGTACGGAGTCAGCCATCTGTGAATACGGTCGATGGATTGGCACATATGACTTCCCCGAAGTGTACAATACCGGGCTCTTGGAAACTAAGGTATCCGACTTCAATGTCACGTTACACAGTCAATACCTAAAGATCTTTCCAACAAAATCATTTGTTGTTAGTGAATACGACAAACCATGGATATCTCCAGCTATTAAATCACTAATAAAAGAGAGGTCTCGCCTCTACTCCCGTGGTGATATAATCAACGGCAAGAAATTGCGAAATCAAATAGTTTCTTTGGTAAAGAAAGCCAAAGCTCGGTATGGTCGTGAAACCATGCCCTCCCAATTAATTACTTCAGAACCCAAAAAGTGGCACAACGCTGTGAAAAAGGTGGCCGGCCAAGCTTTTGACAGCAGTGTAAAAGTCAGCAATGATGGCGGGTCCTTAATCAGTGCAGAAGAAGTGAGTGAATTCTTCACCATGATCTGTACTACCTATCCAACTATTACGGCTCATGAAAAGTCCACCATACTTGAAAAATGTGAGCCTGAGAACAACATAATAGTCAGTGAGCTTGATGTTTACACGGAATTACGGAAGATCAAACCGAATACATCTTCATACCCTGGTGAATTACCTGCCAAACTGCTACGTGAATATGCAGCCTTCATAGCATTACCACTGTCCAGCATCATTAACGAGTGTTTTGCTTCTGGCTTTTTCCCGTCACAGTGGAAAAGGGCCTATATTAGAATTATTCCAAAAAAGCGCGCCCCTAGTGCATGCGACGATCTCCGCCCGATCTCACTTACACCTTGTTTGGCGAAAGTAACCGAGGCCTTTATACTCAAGTTTCTTCTGAAACAAATTATTGGCGTATTGATAAATTCCAGTATGGTGGACTCCCCAAGTGTAGTGCTACAATCTACCTAGTACGGATGTTTGACTGCGTCCTCCAATGGCTTGAAAAAGGTAGCTGTTTCGTCGACATTTGCGCAGTGGATTTCCGAAAGGCCTTTGACCTAATCCGCCACCGGACTGCAGGCATGAATCTCCAGGAAATGGGGGTCAAACGATGCACCCTTGGCCTTGTACTTGACTTCTTAACTGGCCGAAAACAAAAAGTCTTTGCACTCCACGAAAACGATTCGGATTCATCATGGTCAGATACTTCTTGCGGGGCCCCACAAGGCACAAAATTAGCTGGAATAATTTTCCTGGCTATAATTAATTCCCTGCTTAACCATCACGACGACCGTTACAAGTTTGCAGATGATCTGTCCATAGTGCTCGCTTACCTGGTCGAAAACACTATCATAACAAAGCAGTTTTCAGACCAGTTATTTGATCAGCTAAAGACCGAATGCTCAAGTCATGATCTTACCATTAACGTAGCCAAGTCGAAGATAATTCGTTTCAACCCTCTGAAGCGGAATATAGATATGCCTCTAGTCCCTTTCCCGATTGTGAACGAAATAAAAATCTTAGGAGTAACTTTCACTACTGACTGTAGTTTCAGTGCCCATATTAATTTAACCGTCCACAAGGCTAATGCAAACCTTCAGACACTTACCAAAATGAGGCGTTTTGGGTGTGATACTAAAAGCCTTCTCCATGCCTACACGTGTTATGTTCGCCCGTCGCTCGAGTACGCGTGCCCGGTGTGGGGTCCATCTGCTATCCGCACAGCGTACCTATTACGCGACATAGAGTGCGTCCAGAAAAGAGCAACAAGGATTATACTCCGAGACCGTGGCATACCCTACGATCAAGCCCTCGCTAAATTAAATTTATCTCCACTTAAAGTCCGGCTGGAACACCTTATTCACCAATTTGGAAAATTCATCCTAGCCATTAAGAGCCACCGATCACTACTACCCGAACCAGCCCCTCCCAATAGCCAAACTCGATTACGAAATAAACTTGTACCCCCTAAAGTACGAACCAATCGATACGCAAACTCATTTGTGCCTTTTTTTCACATCAGTTTTTAATGCTGAGTTGTAGTGTGTGATTTTTGTTTAAATGTATGATTTTTGTGAAAAAACTGAATTTAGCTCTATGCTACGATAGTTTTTAAATATACCGATCTCTCTCTCTCTCTCTAGTGATTTCTATTATCAGTGGAGAAACTCAATTACATCAGCGTCACCATATATTCAAAACGTTTTCTCAAGAGTCTAGACTACAAGAATTAAAAACCAGGATAGAAAATTGGCCAGCAATATTTTTTTCCAATAAAAACAGAAAGAGGTTATTTTCTAAACCAAACAAAAATTCTAAAGATCTCTGAGACCGCTTTTCCATTCTTTTGAAGCTTAATATTAAGAAATTAGTACGCAAGCAGTGGGGGGGGGAGCAGACATACAGTTATATTTTTCCCCATACGGATCCAAAAAGTCTAGTAATGCAATGGAATCGGAGTATTTACAAATTAAGAATTTTCCAGGTATATAAGACAAAGTTTTGAAGAGCAGGGTACATCAGCAGGTTACAAACCAAAGGTGCTAGCCAAGATGTAGCAGTGTTCCATAAGTAACATTGTAAAACCTGCTGCATTTAGCCTTGGATAAATCAATCTATTTGCAATGTCAACCCTTATTTTCATAAATTCACCTCTGGAGAGGAAGGGCTCCAGGCTGCTGTATAGGGAACAACCCCTGCCTGCTCAATGGAGTTATTGCAAAAAGCAGTGCACGATATGCTCTTTATTTACTTTGTGGCATACTTTTTATGTCTATTTTTCTAAAATTTTACAGGCTTATTATTCATAGTTGACTAACATTGTAAAGATTAGAAAATAAATAACATAATAAACATATAAAATATCACTCACCTGTCAAAAAGACTAATATCCCTCCATCTGGAAGTGTCCTATGAATTTTACAGATTTTCTTGTATGCTTCTTCAATATAGCTCTCTGGAGTCCTTTTATTAAAATGAATAGTCACTGGATATTGCCTAGACTCAACTTTGATCACAGGTGGAACCTCTTTGAAAAGTTTCCTATTTTCCGAGAAATCTTCAAGTCGCAACGTCGCAGACATAATAATCAATTTTAAAGGATCATCCTTTTTTTTTCTCAAATGAACAATTCTAGACAAAAGACCCAAAAGGATATCAGAATATACACTCCGTTCATGAGCTTCATCAATAATCACAACGCTGTATTTAAGAAGCAGAAAATCTTTTTGGATTTCTTTTAAAAGAATACCATCTGTCATAAATTTAATTTTTGTCTCATCAGTAACGTTACCTTGAAACCTTATTTGATAAGAAACAATATTAGTGCCGAGTGCCATCTCTTCTGATACTCTTGCTGCCATTGAAACTGCAGCAACTCGTCGAGGCTCAGTTATTCCGATCATTCTGCCATTCTCAGCATATCCTGCCTCATAAAGGAATTGTGGCACTTGCGTGGTTTTCCCGCTACCAGTTTCTCCAGCAAGTATTACAACAGGATTTTCTGATATTGTTTCCATTATTGTTTGTTCTTCAGCTAATATCGGAAGTTTTTCTCTTGCTTCTTGAATTTCAGTAGTTCTAAAAACAGGGACAAAGCAGGTTTTTCTTAAAGGTTTCTGTTTCTTACTATCTTCTTTCTTTTTTTCAGCTTTCTCCCTTTCATTTTTACCAAGAACCTGAATGACTTCACCTTCACCACTGACGTCATTTTTAATATTATTTATAGCGTCATACTTATTATTTTCAACAGCTTGATCTTTAACAGGGATTTTATATGTTTCGTGATTTTCTGAGGATTCTTCTTCCTCAACATTATCAGAATCATCAGTTTCTTCATCAAGACCAACAATATTAGGATCAAACCTCTTTTCTGGAGGCTTTTCAATAACATCTTCAAGGACAATGGTATTTTTTATTCTTTTTTTCTTTTTTGGTTCTCCCTCTTCTTCTGTTTTAACGTCTATATCTACAAATCTTTTCCAGCCTTTAGTTTGTACTTCAGTGATTGAAGTAAGCAATTTTGCTTCTGATTCAGAAATCTGAACTTTCCCTAATTCTGCTATTAATCCTGCTCTATTTTCCTTCTTTTTCTTTGTCTCAATTACCTTTTGCAAGGCTTTTCTTTTCTTTTTAGAGAGAATCTTTCCCACGCCTTTCTGTTGCTCTTTTATTTTTGTTTTCCTCTTTGTTGACGGAAGAACCAGCAGATTTGCATCATCATAGTGTCCCGTCGCAACATTTTCTTCTATAGCGATGCTATTAGCTTCACTGTTGTCCACCTGAACTTCAGCCTATATAGAAGAAAATTTTTTAGTTTTATATATTGAATTCATGTTAAATTATTACTAGTCAGCAATTAGTCAGTGAATTCAACAATAAAGGATCTTCTGCAATTTTGAAGTTTGGCTGGAGACTGGAAAAACTGAGAAATATCTTCCATTTTTTTTCAACTGTTACTAGAGATAAGTTCCTGGTAAAAAAACAAAGAAAAAAAAAACAGTGACTCAATCTTTGCTGTCTTAATATTATATTTTTTATTATATTATATATTTATTACATGTTTGTATTATTTTTTTATTTTTTTTTCTCAAAAAAATAAACAATTAGGTTTTTAAAATGCGGAGTTATTTTTCTTTCCAGAAATTGCGCTTTCACCTCTGTCTGATTTGTTCCTTGGTAGACCGTTTTAAATAAGTGGGGCTAATTTTCTCTCCAGAAACAAGAATAGTGTGATTGACTAGTGAAAATATAACACAAAAATATAGCAATGGAACTAGAGGGTGGTATAAGTCTCTGTAGTTCATACACACACATATTTCTAAGGTATGAAGAGAAAATAGCTGAGACCTACGAAAAAATACACCAAAAATATATATAGATATGTATTAGCCTACATTCAAAATACGTAACAATAGGGGAGAGTCAGGTACCCTGGGGCAAGACAGACCTTTTTTCATTGTTTGACTTAAGCATCACCTTTTTTGTCATTTGTAGAGCAGACACAACGACCATCTAGTGGCAAATTTTAGAGCAAAGTTTGAGCGTTGAAGGCAATCTTGTCTTTGAGAAAGAATTGTGTTGTTCGTTTTCACATTTTCGAAACCGTTTTCTTTCATATTTTCAAAACCGTTGTTTTGTGGTGTTTATTATGTTCTATTTTGTGATGTGGTATTTTTCATTGCATAGCCATCTTATTTTGTAATTTTGAACTATTCCAAAAAAAGCATACTTAGGGTAAGATGGACCCCAGAGACAGCTGGTAAGACGAACCGGTCCGTCTTGCCCCCTATCATCTGAAATCTTTTTCGAAGTTATTATTTGCTATGTATTCTGTGAATATAGTATTGCTTTATTGTTTCCACGTGTCAATTAGCAAGATATTAAATTGTCTCTCTTTTACAGAATAGGAGAGTGTACTAGGAAAACCAACCACGGTCTCCATGACAAGGACTTACTGAGAACAGATTCTATGCAAGTTAAGTTCTGGTTCACCACTTCGCAAAGTTTCGAAAGAAGTTGGTTTGCCATAGTACAAA
Organism: Artemia franciscana; assembly: GCF_032884065.1. Taxonomy (NCBI): domain Eukaryota; kingdom Metazoa; phylum Arthropoda; class Branchiopoda; order Anostraca; family Artemiidae; genus Artemia; species Artemia franciscana. The sequence continues at coordinate 12,566,795 of NC_088868.1, forward strand.
GAGCAGTTGCAAAACTGGACAAGAAGATCTCGAATCAGTGGAGTTTGACAGCTACCTTCAACTTTAAAAATGTGTTCTCAGGAAACGAAGCGACATTCCTGAAAGACTATATGATCACGGCACAGCATATGCATCATGGACTTACGAAAAAAGAAGATGTTCACCTTGAGTATTAATATACCCAGGCCAAAACGAAGAAGATGCCAAAGAACATTACTGAAAATAAGTGTGCATGAAAAGACTTAATGATCAGTCGTGTTGGACTTTCCCTAAGGTCCTCCAAAGCGACAAACCTTGCAATAGCCACCAGCTTCAACAGGACGAATGTCAGCAAATTCTTCAACAATTTCAAAGAACTGCTTCTAAAGCACCCGAAAAATAGAATAAACAATCTTGACGAGACTAGAGCAGCCACCCTTCAGGAGAATCAAAAGATGGTCGCACAAAAAAGATGAAAGCAAGTTTGACATATTGTTTCGGCTGAGGGAGGGATGCTGGCAACAGTCAAAGGGTACATCAACAATGCTGGCTTCAAAGTTTTCTCATTAGCAAGCCACCTGGAAGCACAGGAATATGCCAGCCGTCTGGATGGATGTGCTACAATTCCAAATGTCAGCTGGTACACAGATACACTCCTGCATGATAATTAATGAGGCCTCAAATAAATCAATTCAGTCACACACCCCTCAAAAATATCTGTATCTGATAACCTTGCATTTTTCTTGCTAAAACGTTGGCTACTTTTAAAGACAAATATGGGACAATGCATCCTTATAGTATTTTAAAGCTATAAATCAAACTACATTCTATGGATTTCAGTTACTGGCATTTTGCCTCTACTCAGACCAAAGGCTTTATCTGCACAGCAAATTGGCAAAGATTTTCATTTTGTAATAACATAATCCTTTTTTAAAATGTTCAATTCTCTATGGAATAAGCCCTATTTCAACAATAATCTTCAACCACAGGTAGGCCTACATTACAAAACCTGGGAAAAACATATTTTACTTCTTGGGAAAAAGATACAACATTTTGTATTTTTGTAGATAGCAGCTTGAAACCTCTTTTTGAAACCTCTAGATTCAACCTATATATCAATAAATTAAATCAGCTATGACAAACAATAACCAGAAAAACAAGAGTGGCACATGATGGAGCTCTTGGGGGTAAATACCCACATTAATGGATATTTCAGATAGCAAAGATAGAGACTTATACATCCAATCAGAATTTCATGCCGAGACCAAAGATGGCATTCATTTCCATTGCAAATTTAATTTTAAGCCTTTTATGGACCCGCAAAGATGATACCTTTTCCTATTATTTATTTTTAGCCAGTTTTCCTATAATTTAATGAATTTTAACAAAATCAAGGATCAATAATTGAATGGAAAATACATAATATGGGCTTGTAGGTTAACATTGAATTTGCAATGGAACAAATATCATATTTTTATTCAGTATAAAACAACATAACAAAAACATCAGCAAAAAATCCAACCCAGAAATACCACCGAAGGACAAATCCGCAGATTGAATAGGATATACAGAAGCTGTCTCAAATTCTTGACATTAACTTAGAATTGCCCAACAATAAAGAAATCTGTGAAGCCTCAAAGAAACTGAAAAACAATAAAGCAGTAAATGAAGATTGAATAAAGCTGAAGTGGCCAGTGGCATCTTTGGGTCCAAAAGATCCACTATTTTTGTAACTGTGTTGTCCTGTGGGATGCTCTCATACTAGACTAGACATATATAAAAATCATTGCAGTCATATAGCATCAATAGTGGGGGATCAGCCGACTCTCTTCATGTAGGCAGCTTCTTTCTCACTTTAATCTTAAATCTCAACTGGTATATAGATACACTCCTTTGTGAACATTAATGAAGCCTCAAATAAATCAATCCAGCCACATACCCTTTAAAAACATCTGTATCTGACAATCTTGTATTTTTCTTACTTAAACATACTCTTAGGGACAAATATGGGACAATGCATCCTTATAGTATTTTACAGCTTTAAATCAAACGACAATCTATGGATTTCAGTACTTGGTATTTTACCTGTACTCAGAGCAAAGTCTTGATCTGCATAGCAAATCAGCAAGGATTTTCACTTGGTTATAAGACAATCAAACAGATGTTACTTCGAAATGAAAAATTTTCTATGGAACAAGCTCTATTTCAATAATAATCTTCAACCTCAGGTAGGCCAATATTACAAAACCTGGGAAAAAACATATTTTACAAAAATACAACGTTTTGTATTTTTATACATAGCAGCTTGAAACCTCTTTTTTTAGAACTTGTAGAAAATACTAAAGTTAGGATGTATTTTTTCTCATGATAGCACCTGGTTTTCATCTGTTTTCTTTCTTTTGAAGTTTCTTCAACACAGTTTTCCAATATTTTTCATAAATTTTAGGACTGTATAATCTTGAAATAGTAAGTTTCAAGTGAAGGTACAGAGTAACATCCAAATATAAAAAAGGAAATAAATTGTCCTATTTAGGAGAGGAGCTGCTACCACATCCAAGCCTTAAGGCTAAAGTGTGTACTTGCTGCAAAAATTTATCATACATGCTAATTCCCTAATGCTAATTTTCCTTTTCTTTTCCCTATGCATAAAATGAACTCTAGAGTAACCATAGGAGGTTCAAATAGATGACAGTGGAGGCATATTGGGCTTTCTACAATAAGAAAACAGAGGCTTATTGCTCCTCAGAAAAAATCAACTTGTATTTCAGACTTTGCTGCATTTTTTCAACAAATTGTAATTTTCTTACCTTTCAGTTCTAGATGACTATGGTTTCTATGTCTAAAGAATAAGCATTGAGACTTTCTATATGGTGTCAGAAATCATCTAAAACAACACGGAAGCCAATGCCCCATGGCCTGCAATGGATAGGATGAGTGATAACCTCAAAGAGGCATAGAAAAGATTTAAGAATCACGCAAAAGTGATGTTCCAAGGGCCCCTTAATGGAAAGAGAGAAATCTCCCAGCAACCCTCACCCCATTCTAGAATGTCTGGCATGACCAAACAGTCAGAGACCAAATCATACTAAAAGGAGATTGCCTGGTAATACCCAAAACTCCCGCAATGACATCCTCAACTGCATATGCATCATATCTGGGTATTGAAAAAACTAAACAGCAAGCTCGCTCAGTCAGTTTTTGGCCAGGGATGACAAAATATATCAAAGAGCATATGAAACTGTGCTATGCACAAACCGAACTCCATAATTTCAACCAGATAGAGCCCTTGATGCCACATGACATACTTTCCTTACCATGGGAGAAAATCGGTTGTAACCTCTTCTACAAAAACAGGGCATACTTCCTCATTACTGTTGACTTTTCAAAGTTGATAGATTAGGGGGCAGTGCATATGCACACCAAATCATACCCTGTCTGAAATAACACTTTGCATGTTACAGAATTCCCTATGTGCTAATTACCGACAGCAGCCCACGATTCACATTATTCATCTTCCAAAAATTCCTATCAAGATATAGCTCAGACCATATCCTCACCACATTTCCCCCAATCAAATGTATTGGTACTAAAGTCTATACAGACAGCCAAAGCTATCCTTTGGCACAAAAGTCCATACAGACAGTCAAAGATATCTTAAGGAAAACCAAAATTGCCAGAAACAATTTTGAGCTGGCACTGCTAGAGTACAGGAACACCCCAGTTAATTGTCTGACCTCCCCATCCCAATTGCTAATGAGCAGAAATCTCAGATCAATAGTCCCATGCACCAAAGACCATTCACCACAAGCAGTTTTGTCAGAATCAAATGAAAAAGCAGTAACACCAGAGCAAGTATTATGATTGACAGTCAAAGAAATTGAAACCACCTACTAATTGGACAACCAGTACAGGCCTAAATCCACAGCAAACTCTGGCAGGCTGGTATTGTCAAAAGAGCAGATGTGAGTTCAAGATCCTACATAGTCAAAACAAACAACAGAGCAGCCTATAGAAGGAACAGGTGCCACATAAAGATATTCTGTCAGCAACCTTAGTCACCAGACACTGTTGAAACTGAAGATATTCCCCACGCAGAAACAAAAACCTAACCACTGAGTCTATAAAAAACAATGCCTGCCCCTCCCTAAAACACCAGATGAAAACCATCTACAACTACTTGCTTGCATTCTTACCCCAACATTTCACATACCAATACCTGTACCAAGCATCACCATGTGACCCATACAGAACTCATTATACCTCCTACATAACCTGTACTGGTTGCTCTGTAAATCCAGTCCAGAGGCATAACCTGCAAAAAGAAAATCTGTGAACTCGAGGAGTAAGCCCCTTTCAAAGTGAAATGAATATTGTGAAATATTAGTAAAAGAGCAAGCCTAGTGCATCCTTGCAAAGATATATAATGATCTATTATGGCAGTATAACTAGTAGTAAAAATGAAAAGAAAAAAAAAGTTAAACAAGAGTACCAAGCCTAGTGCCTCCCCATAAAGAGACATAATAATGTATTATTATAGTATTTTTAGTAGTTTAACAAGAGCTAAGAGCTCATATGGCACTTGTGACAAGGCCAGAAGAGCTAAGAGCCAAGATCTCATATTGTATGAGCTCTAAAAAAATTCTAAAAATCAATAGATTGATTTAAAAGGAAAATCTGAGGCTTAATGCTGGTCAGGATTTTAAATAAGAGCTTAGAGTCATGATGTCCTTCTAAATATCAAAATTAAGATACGATCACCCAATCGTAAGTTATAAATACCTCATTTTTTCTAATTTTTCATCTCCCTTTAGCCCCCCAGATGGTCGAATCTGGGAAAACGACTTTATCAAGTAAATTTGTGCAGCTCCCTGACACGCCAACCAATTTTCATCGTCCTAGCACGTCCAGAAGCACCAAATTCGCCAAAACACTGAACCCCTCCCCCAAAACCCCCCAAAGAGAGTAAATCCAGTATGGTTACGTCAATCACGTATCAACAACATTTGCTTATTCTATCCACCAAGCTTCATCCCAATTCCTCCACTCTAAGCATTTTCCAAGATTTCCGATTTCCCCCTCCAACTCCCCCATTGTCAACAGATCTGGTCGAGGTTGGAAATAAGAGCTCTGAAATATGAATTCTTTCTAAATATCAAATTTCATTAAGATCCAGTCACCCATTCTTAAGTTAAAATACCTCAATTTTTCTAATTCTTCCAAATTAACACCCAACTACCCCAAAGAGAGCGGATCCGTTCCAATTATGTCAATCATGTATTCAGGACTTGTGCTTATTTTTCCACCAAGTTTGATCCCAATTCCTCCACTCTAAGTGTTTTCCAAGATTTTAGATTTACCCCTCCCAACTCCCCCCTCCAATGTCACCAGATCTGGACGGGACTTAAAATAAAAGTTCTGAGACACGATATCCTTCCAAACATCAAATTTCATTAAGATCTGATCAATTGTTTGTAAGTTAAAAATACTTCATTTTTTCTATTTTTTTCAAATTAACTGGCCCCATCTCCCCCACCCCCAGATGGTCAAATCGGGAAAACGACTATTTCTAATTTAATCTGGTCTGGTCCTTGATACACCTGCCAAATGTCATCGTCCTAGCTTACCTGGAAGTGCCTCAACAAAATCAGAGTAAAAGAATGTGCAAGAATTCATAAACATTTCTTATTTTGTCATAATGTCATGTTAATATCAAAATGTTTTTCTATTCCTTTGATTTGCAGTATGAGCATAGGATTTTAATTAGGTAAGGAGGCAGATTTGGGGCAATATTTTTGTTGAAAAATAATATCCTTCACCAAAGATTTTGAAAAATACATTTTGTCTCCTCTTACAGTAGTGATCTGGCACACCTGAATAGATATCAAAGACAGCAATGTCAAAGAAATAATAATTGGTAAATTTTTGTCTTTTCAATTAACTTGTCTCACCTAACTCAGCTGCTTTCCAAGAAAAATTAAAGCTCTTTGTCAAGAATCTTACTGGAAGTTTGGTTGAAAGTTTGGAATTTGCCCCATGAGCAGTCATTATCTTCACTGACTGACATCCACAGAATTCATCCTTATTGCTGACAAGTATGATTTAAGGTAATTCAGTTTAGAAAAAATAACGAGGAGGGATCTAATGATGCTACTATTTTGTTATTATTGTGCTTTCTTAAGAAGAGCTTTATTCTCAAGAGATACTACCATTACATCTTGAAACTGACTGAACACAACCTAGGATAACTTTTTCTTAGTATTGAAACTTATACAAAATTCATCCTTATATGCTAGCCTATTTAATTAAACTAGTTCTCCTTCATAATGCTTGCTGTAGATTGAATATATCCTTGAAAAGTCTGTTCATGATTTAGATTCTTTGTTACAACTTTATGATCCAATGTTTAAGATTAGGCAGTATTTACCAATTTGAGACTCAAGCTCATATTATGTTTTCAAGATTTAGCTCTACTGTTGACTAGCAGTAGGCTACATTTAAAATTATTAGCATTCTAGGCTATAAAATAAGACTAAAGTATAGGAGCTGATCACATTAATAATACGATAATTTAGAAAAATCCATTGATGAAATAACCTTGGTAACGCCCTAGAATTGGGGTTATTAAGAAATAATTATGTTCAAAAAAGAATTCTCACTTCATAATATGCAGAATGGATGTATCATTCATTTTGGTAAAATTCTTGACAAGCTAATTTTTGCTATCTTGGAAAGGGGTTAGGGAAGACAATTAAAACTTTCAGTTATGAACCCAAGGCCAAAAATATACTCTGGAAAGGTATTGCTAAGACACTATGTTGATCCTTCCCTGATTTCTTATGTCATACAATTTAGACCAAAACAACATTATATCTTAACTTTTGGTTTTGTTCTCGCAGGTTTTAGTTCTAAAAATACAATTCCTGTTATCTGAGAAAAATCATAAGCCATATCAATTGTTTGTTTTTTTTCTCTAAATTTAAGAAATGTATCTGCAGGTTTTTGAAAGCTCTTAAATTGGGATTGAGCAAGGTTGTGAAGCCAAAATTTTTTCTTGTATTTACTTAAGCAGAAGATTTATTTTGCAAGGTTTTACTTATATAAAACAAAGGTTATTAAAGATCAGTGCCCTCTAGAGAGAGAGAAAAGTGGAGGTAGGCTCTTCAAAATAGCTTTCCAGGACAAACTGTAGTCTGTAGATCCATCCCTTAAAGGTTATTCTGTTAACCTGACTGCTTCCAAAGATAGCAAAAAGTAGATGGTCTAAAATTTTACCCACAATTTGAATGTAGCTCTACTGGCAAATATGTAGCCCAAGTTATATATTTTCTATGCATTTTGCCATTCATCTCTCTAGTTTCAACCTATGTATGAGTAAATTAAATCAGCTATTACAAAACAACAACCAGGAAAACAAGAATAACACAAGATGGAACTCATGGGGGTAAATACCTACATTAATGGACAGTTCAGATAGCTAAGAAGCAAACCTATGTATAGAATGACAATTTTGTCCTGAATCCAAATAGGCCTATAATATTCAGTTTCATTGCAAATTCAATTTTAAGTCTTTTATTGACCCTCAAATGTGATGTTTTTTTCTTATTTTAGACATGGCTTAGCCTATGTACCTGTGTTAGTGCAGTCTTGTTAAAGCAACTTTACCCATAAACTGAATAAATAGAAACAAAATCAAGGATCAAGTTTCTCAGCTATCTTAACAGGCCTAGTCTATTAATGTAGATGTTAAGGGGGGGGAGTATAGCCTAGTATAATTTTAGTTAAAATGTGTTAACTATGATTAGGCTATTTTGCATAGGGCTATTATGAAGTAAAAATTGTTCTCTTAACATGTTTCTTTCTAAATAGCCATGATTCTAGATCATTATCATAATGAATTATCATACTGACAATTCATCAGTATGGTATCCATTGAATAAAAAGACAGAGCAAGGGTTGAAAAAATACAGCAAAGAGCAACTAAGCTAGTACCTTATTTGAAACATTTGCTGTATGAAAATAGACTGCACAGGCTAGGATTACCAAGTCTTCAATTCCAAAGGGATAGGGCAGACATTATTAACACATTCCATATAATCAACAGCATTGATAATATAAGTACATCACAGTTCTTCATATTTAATGACACTAACATGACCCATTATCACCCACATTAATTGTACCCCTCACTTTCAAAAAGGAAAATAGGCCAATATTCATTTTATAGCAGGGTGTGAAAGCCATGGAATGACCTTCCACCTAAAACATTTCTAACAGATGACATAAACAGATTCAAAACAAGACTAGCAGAAACAAATTTTCAAAGTAAATCCTTTTCAAATAATTTATAGTATTATTTGTCAGTGTTTGTTGTAGTTGTTATTTTCATTGATTTGTATGTGTGTATTATGTCATCAGTATTGCCATAATTTCTATTTATTATGTTTAGTGCAACAAGCTTCAAAGCTTATGGTATTAAGTATTAATAAATAAATAAATAAATAACCCTTTCTAGGGGTAAAATTCTAGTTAATTGACTTCTTGCTATCTCAGAAAGGGTTGAGATTATGGAAATGAAACTTTCAGGGATGGGTCTACAGGCTAAAGTATGTCCCAGAAAGGTATTTTGAAGTACCCACCTCCACTCCTTCCCTCTCTGGAGGGCCCTGAAATTTGCCTACATGACAGGTCTATACCTATTGAAATTTTTACAAAACAACATTTTACCTTAATTTTCAGTTACTAGTTGCTTTATCTCTGCCTTTAGTTCTGAAAAATGCTATTCCTGTTATTTGAGTAGAATTTTGAGCCATATTAATGTTTGTTTTTTTTCAAAATTTAGGAAATATGTTTGCATATCTTTAAAACCTTATAAGATAGAATTAAGCAAAGTTATGAGGCTGAAAACAATTTTGTTGTACTTCAATGAAGCAGAAGATCTATTTTGCAAGGTTTCACTTTTATAACAAACATGTTTTTAAAGGTCATCAAAGGTCAGGGCCCTCTAGAGGGAGAAGGAGTGGAGGTAGTTGCTTCAAAATACCTTCCTGGGAGATACTTTAGCCTGTAGATCCATCCCTGAAAGTTTCATTTTCTTAACCTAAACCCTTTCTGAGATAGCAAGAAGTCAATTAACTAGAATTTTACCCAAAATTCTATCCAAATAACAGGAATTGTATTTCCAGAACTAAAGGCAGAGAAAAAGCAACTAGTAACTGAAATTTGAGGTAAAATGTTGTTTTGTCAAAATTTCAATAAGTATAGACCTGTCATGTAGGCAAATTGCAGGGCCCTCTAGAGGGAAATGGAGTGGAGGTGGGTATTTTAAATACCTTCCCGGGACATACTTTCGCCTGTAGACCCATCTCTGAAAGTTTCATTTTCCTAAAGTAAACCCTTTCCGAGATAGCAAGAAGTCAATTAACTAGAATTTTACCAAAAAATGTAAGACTACTGGGTAGCCTAGGCTATCTGACTCTGATGAATGGTGTTTTTATTTTCTATTATTATTGTTTTTCTTCTCAAGTTTTTACTGTTTTTCTACTAGACTATAGTATTACATTTAAACTAAATGTTTTTCATTGTCTTTTCTTGCTAGGTTTGATTGAACTAAATATTAAAAAGTAGGGCTACCCTAATGGCTGAAAAACAGCAATTCAGCCTAGCCTGCCGATTGTGTTTACAAATAAAGCTAGACTAGCCAACACCTACAATTATATAATAGAAATTTCATTGCGATTCTGAAAACAAAAAAATAAACAATTATCTACTTGGCTTCTCCCTTTTTGATTGAAACGTTTCCTAAGCTTTCCCATGCTTGGAAACCGGGTTCTGATAGTTTAAAATTTAATCGTTTTGGCGTCATCTATCTTACACCGCGATAAGCTTTCTGTTACCAAAGAGAGGGCTAAGGCCACGTTTGAGATTATACTAAAAAAATCCTGCCATTTTTATCTGGATTCCTACTAATGTGATTTAACAAAAAAGACCATTTTTGCATGATACATCAAATTTTTGCCGTTGTTTCCCTTCAAGTTTATGCACCAGGACGGTTTAACGACTGCGTTAAAATATTTAAATTGAATCGTTGAACATTGCAGGCATTACTCTGGATTTGAAGGTTTTTAGAAACAATTGCAGGCAACTGAGAACAAACTATGTTATGTAAGTTTTCAATTAAAACTTAATAATTAATATTAGGGTAACTTTTCAAAATTGAATTATGAAAGAGGCCATATTTCCCGAGTGGACACATTAATGCTGGTCAGATTTAGAATTGGGGATTCACTTAAAAGGAAATAGGGGAGACCAAACATAGTAGGACCAAAAACTTTTCAGTAGTTCTAGCTTAAGCCTATTAGGCTTAGGTTGCACTTCTTCACCCGTGAGTCCAAGAAATATCAATCCTAGATTTTGCATGCAACTCCAGTGGACATTGTCCGTCACGCGTCAATCCAAAATCAATCCAATCTTTCATTCCTTAGTTCTATGACTATCTACCTTAGTTCTGCCCTAGAAATGACGTATGGACAGATGATATATAGACTTATATATCAACAAATGAAATTACATTATTTTCGTGATATCCTAAAAAGGGCTTATGCCACCAGATTTGCCTCTCACTCACTCGGACTATCTGTCTTGTTTTGTTTTTTTTTTACTAAAATTAGCCATGGCTTGATGCCTGCAACTACTTGATTTTAACTCACAAAGAGCTTATGCCATTGTCTTGGCTGTTTCTACAATTAGCCATGGCTTGATCTCTCCCCCCCCCCAACTACTTTAATTTACCCAACTACTTTAATTTAATTTTAATTTACTCGGCATTTACAAAGTTAGATCCTAATTTCAAATCAACACTGAAATATTTATAATATTTTCTTCCTTAAGTCCCTGAACTAGGAACTATGTTCACGAAAAGCCAAAAACACCTTTTTTAACTTTCCTGTAAAGCACAAAAACACTCTGATCGGCTACATAGTGTGGTAAGTCAGAAAACAATTCCTGTTGGGTGTGAAACACAAGGACACTTCACATTTTACGCATTTCACTTTGGAATGAGCTTGTACACATACTCTGCATCTCTGTTTGCTCTCTATCCAAGCCAGGAAGTGCCCCTGTCCATCGAGTCTTGTCGAATCTGGGGGGCGACAAGTATAATTTCTTTTTTTCTGAGAGTTGGTATTGATTTGATTCGCTTTTTTGTATTGTGCACAACAACCTCTTCCAAATCTTGAGTTTTTAAGTCCAAAATTTCTTTGTACTGATTTAGAAAAAAAACTTTTTGAAACAATAAATTTACTTATTAGGCAAATAGAGGCAAAATAATCAAAGCAAAAGAGCCTACCTCGTACTTGTCTTAAAAAGTAAACTGCAAAATGAGTAAAAATTTTCCCTAGTTGATACCTCGTCCACTGGCCAAAAAGGTAAAGGGGTACTTACTTCATAGAATATAGGCCAGACTAACTATACCGAGGGCGAATGTCTTTTAGTACTTTACGTCAAACACTATCTTAACTAAGCTTCACTTGCCATGTACGAAGTCAAAGCTACGTTTTTTAATTATTCGCCGTGTTCCTCATGGCTTCCTTATTGAAATGCTCCAACAAAGAAATCCATGAAAACCTTAAGAAACCTTGATATTACAATCTTGCTAAGTTGAAAGACCAGGGGCACCATCGAATATACGGTGCAAGGTTTTTTCAAACTTTTTTCAATGAAGATACAAAAACACAAATTCAAGATCTGAAGGAGGGGGGCAGTCTTTTGAATATCTTATTTTCCCTAATAAAAGTACCAAAAATGTAATTTTCAAAATTTAAATGGACAAAGCAATCCAGCGGGTAAAACGCTCGCTTCCCCCAACCGATGCCCCTGAACGGAATTCAGTTCTTTCAATCAATCAAAGGTTCTTTCCTTTTAAGCGTGGAAATATTTTCTTAATCAACTTCTGTTAAGTCTACAATAGCATATTTCTAATATTTTACCTGTAGCATAGTATTAAGTGCTCTAGAGATATTGTCTTAATCCGCAAGATTTATTTTCTGATTTCCTAAGCTTCTTCTCAGAAAGAGAAGAAGCTTCTTCCATCTTCTCAGAAAAAATTCTCGGTGGCCATATTTTGCAGACTTAAGTAGATACTTTCTTTCTTTCTAAAAATATATTCAAGACAGACAGGGGCTTGACTTAGAATGTAATAACCTTATAGGTATAATGAAATAACGACGGTTCTTCTAGCAAGAGTCAAAAATGTAAGTTTGCATTTTATTTGTACTAAGATAAAAAAAGAAATCAGAGCATTTTTTTAAAGGCCATTTCATGGACTTTGGTAATCTAGACGGTGCTAAGTGACTCTAATATATCAAGCACCGATGGAAGAGGGATGGGTTTGTTCATTTCTAAATAAAATAACGAATGAATGACTTTAATTCGAAAACAGAAAAGGTAGCTGTAAACCTCTCCCTTTCATCAATCCCCGTCGATGCCACTGTTGGTCGAATATATTGAAAAATAAGAAAACAGGAGCACATTTTCGGTTGAAGCTCCGGACATCTCCTCTCCTTAATGAGTACGGAAAACAAATTAGATCGGAAAAAAGCTGTTTTCCTAAGGCTGTATATACTTTACAATTGTTATCAATCGATCAATAACTTGCTCGTGATGGTACTGTTAAAGGTGGGGAACAGACAAAATAGATACCCATGCATATGCTAAAGTTATTGCAGACCAAGGCTTTGAGGTTACTTTTATACATTTCTGACCCTAATATCCAGCTGTTCCCCACTAGCAAATCAACCTTATTGTACTAACTTTGCAAATAATAGCAGATCAAGATCGGTCTTAAGAATCTTAAACTAAACTGGAAACAACTTCTTCTTGTCAAAAAAGGAAGAGCATATCCTCGATTTAATACATGATTCATTAAAGTCCTATTTTTCATCTCATTGGTTTCAAATTCAGCCCTGTCTCAGAAAAACAAAAAATACGTTAAAAAATGCTTGGACAAGTGCCGAGAGAGGAAACATTCCTACAAGGCTTCAAAATTTGTCATTAGTGTATCACACCACCAACAATTAGTTTTCACCTTTTAAGTTCCATCTAAAACAGTGTCAAAACTTGATTTTCCTTCTTCCATAGTTATCCTGCTTTCTTGTCCACCCATTTCCTTTTATAGTTGAAACAAATTAGGTCGCATTAATTATGATGCACGTAATTCTTACAATCATTAAACTGTGTACAAAAAAAGTGCTGTATTTACAACCATAATTATATTTATTTGCTAGAGAAGCAAGTATACTGATGATACCATAAGTAATTTTAAGACAAACCATTTAAAGAATGCTCAAAAGAATTCCTAAATTTTTACTTGAAAACCACCGAGTGTTATAAAACTCATTTGGTTTTTGTAGTTGTTTGAATAGAGTCACTTAGTACCGTATGGATTAACTAAGTCAATATTGATCAGCTTTTAAGCTACTTGACTTGGATCCCAAGCGTATTTTGTTCTGATCCCAAGGCTTGATAAACTTTTCATGTCCTTATCTTCCATAATGAAATCCAGCATCATATTTTCTTTAATGTGGTCTGGATTCTGTGATTTGGGAAGAACACCTAAAAAAAAAAAACTAAACAGAAAAGGGCTATCAAAGTTAAAAGACTATAGTTGTAGACTTGATCTTTCTTTTCTTGTTTTGTTTCAGTTTCTATTATTTTAATCTAACTTGAAATATTTCCACTCACAGTTCAAAGTGATAAATTATATGCTACTAATTTTTTTCAGAACATACCTAGCTCATGCGAAAGATTTTTCTAGGAGGGAGGGGGGTAGAAATAAAAAGAAATGATAATTTTAAGAAGATGTACCAAGAACTTTGGAAAATTTAGGATTTTTCAGTTCTTCCTTGCCAAGAGTAAACAGTTGTAAAGCAAAGATCGAGCTGTTGCGTTTTCGCTACGATCGAAGTTCGCACTAGCAAGTGACATTTCATTTTTCTTTAAAAATTTTAAGACCTCACCATTAGTTGGTGCCGAAAGATGAAATTAGCGTTGAGTTACGGCGCAAGCCAGTTATCTAGACACCTTCCATGGAATTTTGAAGGTCACCAAAAGAAGCTGGGCTAGAAAATAGGCGCTTCTCTTTCATTTTTACGCAGGAAAAATTCCAAGTAAAAGCTCACTGAATATTTGGACCACCAAACCGATCAGAATTGAAACGTGTGGAAAGAAGTTCAGAACAAAGAAGTTCAAGATGTTGGCAAGGCTTTCAGTATTTTGTCGTTTGGAATTCGGTTACTTCCAAGACTACAAATGCTACCTATTACTTCAATGTTCTATAACGGTCTGAACTTTCATTCTGCAACAGTTTAATGAGCCAAGTACTGGAAAAATAAGTGTTATACAACATACAACTAGTTTATGTATTTCCATATTTGTTTTATATAAGCGGTTTTTCAGGTTTAACCACAGAAAAAAAAATACATTTACATTTCTTAATTATCAAATATTGCTCCAACCCCATGCTACGTAATTTCAAATATTGGTTCTAAAGTGGAATCACCGATTTAGTGGTGAAAGTACGACGAGATTTATTATACCATTACATTGCTTAGTTTTTAATTGGCCATAAATAGGGGCATTTACCTGTATTAAGAGTAAAGAGGGTAGACACACCAGAAAATTCAGATAAAAAGATAACCATGCAAAAAATAGGTGGTTAATGATAAATTTTAAGAATACAATGAAAAAAAAGAAAGAAAAAAGAAAGACAAATATTTCAGTTATTTAACCAAAATCCGTCCTCAGAGACATGTTATGTAAATACTAAAGCAAAGATGGCAATTAGAATCCTAGCCATTCAGAAATTCTTCGACAAAATAACCCTTAACAAAAATCACATAAAGAAATATGTAAGACCAACAAGTAAATACATGGGGCTGGAGAACAGTATGCAAGATTAAGGGTTGCAAACTTTAGGTTTGAATATTTAAGCTGTGGAGATAATGATGACATTCTTTTCATTCGTCCAAACCTTTCCACTCTATGGCATCCAAAGGGTTATTTTTTGCTTTTTTGACACTTTATAGTGATGTTAAGTCAAACATATAAAAAAAGCCAGTATATATGAAATTAGCTCTCAAATCATCTCTTATTTGGCTCTCTATAATGTTCCGATGCCGCACTAGCACCAGAGAAAAAAAAGACAACAATGCCTTCTATGAAAAAAGTGTTCTTCCTTGTCAAAGCCAGGGGACTGACATTCTACTATTAGGTATTTTTAACTTTGGTGATTCCTAAGTGTCTCAACGGCAATACACTTTTCATTTTGACCTGGCATCTTTTTCGATGGCTATTTTTTTTTAAGTTGCTAAAAATTTGTTTTCTCAATAGCATTTTATTAATAAGATTAATCAAATTAATAGTTACCACTCTCGAATCCGATACAAATGGTATTTTTTTTTTCACTAGACAAAGGGCCAAGAAGATTGTTTGAAAGCCAAGTACAGCTAATAAATCAAATGGATGCCTTCAGGGATACTATGAATATTCAGCCTTATATTGTGAACAATGAATTATTATGAATAACATGATTTTTAAAAGCCAAGAAGATTGTTTGCCACTAATCTCCGATGCAATTTGTTGAAACATGCCTTTAGTTGTTGGTGAGTTGACCCAAATTGAGCTATTATTATGTCTCGGACTGAGACTCTGAGGTTTTGATTTGACCCTATTTCCAAAAGTTCAGCGTAAAGAGTCCCCAAAGATATCTCAAAATTAGTTAGACTATTGGCTGGGATTTTTCCAAGTATGATAGATTTTTCAGGCTGTTGAACTAAATCAAAAGGTAAAATATGGATCTGGCTGTTGAAAGGACAGTAACTGAAAAATCTGTAGAAGTCTTTAGAATATTGGCTAGGAACTTTCAAGGCGTGTTGAGGCTCCTATACTTTAGGAAGATGTAGAGCTAAGAAATGGCTTTATGTTCCTTCACCTTGTCAAAAAGGTTATCTAAAAAATATCACCAGTAATTAAGGGATCAAAGTTAAACGCTTGGGATAATACTGAATAAACTTGAAAGCTACGAACCAAAAATTACGAGCTGAGAAATTAATAAATTTCGGAGAAAAGGGGATAACATTTTCAGAAAAAAGGAAGAAATACTTATAAAAGGGTCTGACATTTAGGTAAAAACTATGAAACAAAATTCAACATACCAGAAAACTCTAGGGCAGGAAATTTTCCCCACCCTTTTCAACAAAACTGACGTATGATTTTTTTTTTAACTGAAGAGAGGCATTAGGGGGAAAGCCAATTCGAAACTGAAAGCAAAATTAATTTAATTTAAAATTATCCAAGAAATGTATACAGAGCTTTCCTGTCTCATAGACAGAAATAGTGTGGGATGACACATAAGTTTCTAAAGATGTAACAACTTGTTTCATACAGAACAAATGGCAAATATTGGTACTTATCACTTAGCTATATTTACGCGTTTCAGAGTTGATAAAACTAAGCCATTACATAGGAGAACCGATCAGTCATTGAGTATGGACAAGGAGTGTGCTTGAAGCCTCAAAAAGTGTACTTTAAACATGAATTCCCCGCAACTGATACAGAAGAAAGTTTGGAGAGGGGTAAGAAATTAATTTCTAATCGTTCCTGATGTTGGGAATGTTATGATAACTGTGAGAACACAGATATATTAAGCTTGAAATCCAACAATTCAAGAATAGAAGTCAATACACCACAGTTCAACGCGGTTGATCTAGCACAGGCTATTGAACAAATATACAATCCCTAAATCCATTACACTCAAAACGCCTAACACACTGAACCTCAAACAATCCTAGACGAATAATGGAAATTCTGAAAAACACATTATCTCTGGACCACAGAACCACAACAAATCCCTACAAATCTGCATTGCTCAACAAACGATATTAAACAACCTAATCCCAAACATAGTGAGTTTATTATTGACAAATCGAAAAGAAATAACTCAATACAAGCTCAAACTATATCAGTTTCAACCCAATTAAAGTTAGCAAACCTCCTGATATAGCTCAGTTGTTTTTTAGTATTAATTTCACATTTTACGTTACGTCTACCACAGTGAATGGACATATTCCATTCTGGGGTTTTGAGCTAAACGAATATACAGAACACTCGACCTATTCAAGTCAAATACGAAGTCTCACTACACACGTTTTAATTAAGAAAACACAATATAATATTTTGACACCCAAAGTTTAAAATATTTACTAAATCTGAAAGCTTAGCATCTTCTATGCTTTCTTTATAGCCCTATATTATTCATTATATTGATTGAAATTATTATCCTAGTGACAATGCTGACACACTGAGGGATACGCACCACCCCATCTACATATTCCCATAGCTTGATATTTTTCTTTTTAAATCAAAATTACTAAAGTTAGTTATATTTCTTTTTCCCAAGAATCTCAACATAGAAAAGCAAGCTTGATCATAACCACCTTAGAGTTAATCAAAATCACGAAATATTAAAGCTTCACTGCTGCGCACATACCATCTCATTGTAACCTCCAACGATACCAAATTGAACTCAGTCTTAGATTTACCTGTGAGCTTTCAACATATACTTTTATCGACTGAATGGAAAAATACAGGAGCCTCAAGCCAGGGCAAACGCTATCGACAAAGGCTTGGGGCTCCTCTGTTTTTCTATTCAGTCGATTAATGTTATCAGTATATGCAAGTAGGTCAAAAAGGCATCCTCCCAAGACTATTGCCGTGTTATACAGGACAAGTGCCAGCACACTATTTAGGAATAGACACAAAAGAGGGGTGAGAGGATGCATCCTTGGAGAACACCTGCAGAAGCATAAAACTCCTCAGTAAGTCCTCCACCATGCTTCTCTTCTTCTCACAAATACTCCTTGTAATATCGATAAAATTAAAAGGAATTGCATAGTGAGTGAAGATATGCCAGAGATCATGTTGCCAGATTAAGTCGAAGGTTCCTTAAAAAATTGCAATAATAGGCCCTATAATTACAAACTTTCAAAATGAATCAGATGATGAACTTTTCGGTCAGTTAGAAGAAAACAAGCCCTTTCGAAAGAAAATACAAGATGAAAATTCAGAAACTGATGAGATGAATAGAAGTTTTATACATTAAGCTTCAGACAAAACTGGAGGAGGAGAAACCCATGATGTACTTAGCACTAGCAGCGTTTCCGGGTAAAATGAAATCAAAGAACAAGCATCTGAATTGTAAAAAATTAAAAGGTACTTCAGAAGACAGTAAGCCAAAAAACATAGTATTTAAAGACTACAGCGAAGGAAGTAAGGATCAAACCTTACATAAGCAAGATATACATGAAAGTATTTATTTCAGTTCCTATTTATCAAGGCATTTGATGATTCTCTTCCGTTTTAACCAAAAATAAGAGCTCATACTGGAGAAAAACTGTATAATCATAAACAGTGAAGCAAAATCTTTTTTCAGACTTCAGTTTAAACATCCACACGAAAAATCAGGATAAAACCATGCAGCTGCAAATTATCAGGATAAAGCCATGCAGCATGCAGCTGCAAATTATCAGGATAAAAGCCATGCAGCAGCCATGCAGCATGCAGCTGCAAATTATAAGGATAAAAGCGATACAGCAGCTATGCAGCATGCAGCTGCAAATTATCAGGATAAAAGCCATGTAGCATGCAGCTGCAAATTATCAGGATAAAAGCCATGCAGCAGCCATGCAGCATGCAGCTGCAAATTATAAGGATAAAAGCGATACAGCAGCTATGCAGCATGCAGCTGCAAATTATCAGGATAAAAGCCATGTAGCATGCAGCTGCAAATTATCAGGATAAAAGCCATGCAGCAGCCATGCAGCATGCAGCTGCAAATTATCAGGATAAAAGCCATGTAGCAGCCATGCAGCATGCAGCTGCAAATTATCAGGATAAAAGCCATGCAGCAGCCATGCAGCATGCAGCTGCAAATTATCAGGATAAAAACCATGCAGCAGCCATGCAGCATGCAGCTGCAAACGCACAAACTTCTTTTCTCCAAATTTCAGCTTATCCCTGCTTATGATAGTTCATTCAGGAAACAGGATACGCCCAGTTTTTTTAAAGGAGCAATAATGGACTCCTTTAACCAGAAATGAATACTTTTGCATGATTAAGCAAGAACTAGCTGATGGATATTATTGATTAATCTTATACACAAAGTAGAAATTTGAGCTCTTTCTTCACTTGGCTTTTTCTTCCCAATAGGCACATTCATAGAGAGCAAATAGAGATGGTAGTTTATTTGGATTCACATGATATTCGTTTTCGAGTAAAAATTCAAGCTCACGTATCTTGCAGTAGGGTGTTGTTTATTTCTTATTTTCTATTTTTATATAGTCAGTCGTATTCTTATATATTTTTTAAATAGAATCGTTGAATTTGCTTGTTTGAAGTAATATTAAATGCTACAGAGACAATTGAATCATAAATATCTGTAACTACCAAATAAATATCTGTTGGTTTGTAATCATGATTTACCTTATCTTTTCAGGCGTAACGTAGTAACCATACTCTCCTTTTGTTCAAAAACTTGAAAGGAAAACCATGTTACTGGTTCTGCAGCAAATTGAATTCTCTAGGAAACTAGTTCATCAATGGCAAGCTTTGCTAATTAGGTATCCTTTATGTAGCTTTCATAGATTGCACAATCCACACTTACTTTTAGATCTACTGTGAATAGTGAAAATTTTCACAATACCAATCTCCCAATACATAAAAAAAAGAGGACAAGTGCGGATCATGCTCAAAACTTTCTTGAAAATTTCAGCCAGACAGGTCTTTTGAAATCTTTTATGTTAAATACTCGATACCCTTCAAGGCGAACCCTTATTGACTCGTCTATAAGAGAATTGAAAGAATATCGTACATTTGAAATTATATTATAGTACTATTTCAAGAATTTAACCTTCCCTTGTATTTTAAAATTCTTGGATTTTATTTCACAAATTGGTAACCCGACGCAATTCAGTAAATCATATAAAATATAATAGTGCGAAATTACATTAATAGTGCTTTTGCATTGGAGAAAGGAGTGTCGTGTTAAACAGAAATATAGTAGTATGTAGCTAAATCTTAGAAATATCTATAAAGCTCATCCTGGAATTTTTCAAAAAAATTTTTCACTTGGCTAACCTGAGTTTTTGAAGATGGAAACCAATTATTTAGTTAAAAATTTGGAAATAGTGATCTCATCAGCTCAGGGATTGATTATGCAGTACGGGAGGTGGAACTATACCCTGAGCTTGAGAAGCACCTGCCACCATATCAGTTGATGTACCCTAAATTGGAAAATGGAAGTAATATGATTTTCAAAGGTGCATTTGTAAGCCCTTAAGTTTACTTAATACTTACACACAATGAGGAACTAGTGAAACTTCACAAGGGCCATCCCACTAACTACTTAAAAAGAAAAATTCAATATGACTGTGCATAACACTTATGCAAAAACAATAAAATACTAAGAGCATAAGTAGTATCAATCCGTTCTTCGAAATATCAAACCTACACCATTAAAATTGAAAAAAAACTACACTAAAGGCAATATCCGATAAAGTATATGTTCGTAGGAGTGATTTAAAAATACTCCGTCTTGGGTACTATGTAACATATGACCGAAACGAACGAGTATGTATAAAATCTGGGGAAAATCTTGTTGTGAGTAAAACAAAATAAATCTTTATAAAAAGAATTTTGAAAGCGTTTACATATTTTGTAAAGGCTATGTGTTAAGAATTATGTGGACCTTTTTTCACACAGTATACGGACTTTCGTATGTAAAGCTGAGACATTCAGATTTTTATTGGTAGATGTTTATGAAAGAAGAAAAAAATTGTTAAAGTTCATTATCTTAATTAATTTTTCCCGTTATTACATTTTCATTTTATTTCAACCATAAATGGACAGGCACAGAAATTGTGGTCTAAGAACTATTAACAAAACGGAAAAGAAAAAGTAAAGTAAAGAGTGATTTATTTTATCAAAAGACAGTTTCGTCCAACGCCAGTCTGACTCTGACCACGCGAAGGCATTTTGGAAGTCCACAGCCATTGTAAGTTTTTTTGCTAGTACGTAGTTGTTAAAGTTTGTGTTTTAGACAATAAAATAGTAGAAATGAAAGTAGTGTTCAAGCATCTCACCAATTTCTTGTTGTATCGCCCACTTAAGTAAAATTTGAGCCGGTGTTTTGTTGTACTTTTCGGAAATTTCCAACACGACTGGGTCAGATAAGAGAGGGCTGTTACAAACAGTTGTCCCGAGAGATGAATATGCTTGAAGATGAATACCATGCTCCTTACAGAAACTTCGGAGATCTTCTTGGATATAATGAGGGTGATATTCTACCTGCAAATTTGCATTGATTAAACCTGAGTCAGACAGCCTCAATCAAGTGAACAGCTCCAAGTTCCTTGGTAGTATTAGTAATAAAGACGCTGGGTGCAGTGAAAATGTAAAAGTAGATTAGCCAAGGTCCGCGGTGTTTTTTCACAGTGGAAAATATTGGAAGAATAGATCAGAGTAAGATTCTCTAGACGTTTCACAGAGAAATTACCAATGGATTTTTTGGGGTACCCGACTGACTGACCGTATTTCAAACAGTAGACTTTTACTATAAAGCGATACTTTCCATAGAAGGAAAAATCATGAAAGATCACCCGGAAATTAGACGGTTTATAAAGTGGTCATTTAGCAAGTGTCTGGCATAAGACTTTGTAGTTAAAGATGGATCATTGATTCGAAAGGAAGCCACAAAGTTCATAGGCAAAATAGGGTGGTTTTAGAAAAAAAGAAACATAGGGACATTGGTAAAATTAAAAGATTCGCAGTCCAAATTTTTCGACATTTTTTCATTTTGGCACATTTTTTTATGTTCCTGGTAGGAGGAGGGGGTCAAATTTATCGGAGATCTACCGTTTTTTCCCCTGCGTTCAAGAACTGCAAGAACAACTCAGTTCCTAAAAATAACAAAATTATTGCCATTATTGAATTATTGTAACTTTCCAAATGACCTCAGCTTGACAGTATGGGACCCAGAGATCGAACCTGGCTGTGGCAGCATACTATAGGGTCGACGCAAGGACCTTGGCAGTCAAGAAGTGTCGTTAAACCGATATCATGCAAACAAAATATTAGTCAAGTGAAATAAATATTATAATTTACGATGTAATGCGGTTAGTTAAACAATAAAAAGTTATTTTGGAAATTGTCAGTCATGCACAGTAAATACGGTAAATTACATATAAGAGAAGATTATGTCTTGTGATCGCACCTTCATTCTAATGAAACATAGAAACCATTCAAGACATCTGAAGTTGTTATGAATAGATCTGATTTTCTAAAATGTTGACTATGAGTTTAAAGACGAGTCTTACATAGTCTTAAATAGTATATACGAGTATTACGTAAAATAATAGTATTACAAGTCTTAAATAGCATAGTATAGAATATTTGACATAAAATAACACACAAATAAACCACGACAGATTCTTATTAGTAATAAAACACTCATTTTCTAACAACTTTTCCACCCAAACCTCATCCCTCTCTCCAATTCAAAGAAATTCCTTTCTCAAAACCCATAAACCTTCACACCTCCCCAGAAATCGTATAAAAATTTTCCCCTACTCTCCATACATCAGGCAACTTTAATGACCAGTTTTCATTCTAACCTTCTCAAATATCTTATTCTTCCACCAAATGGCGTAACATTACCTCCACAAGAAATTGCCCACTTAATATCCTCCCTACTCCCTAGATAGTCCAGCTCTAAATTAAATTTCCTCTCCTCGTACCTCTTTTACCCTAGAATACAAACAAAAAAGTCACACATTCTGATAAGGTACCCCTGATCAACTAAAATCGAATTCACCTGTTTGGACACCTCTCCCGTTTGCCTATCCCAACCACACCCTCTATTCCATTCAACCAACATTTCAAATGAATCCAAAATTGCCTTAAACTGCCCAATCTACGAATATCTTCTTCCGTCTAACAGAGACTCTACCAACGCTTCTCTCACTAACCTATACTTATGCTTTTCCATATTTACCCCTCCTTCCTAATTCTTCACCAATTTTACTAGCCTCCCACTTCTTAACCACACAATTCCTAAATCAGCTTAATAATTAAGCTATTAAACCTTTCACTTAAACTGAGCATCTTTCTATAATAATTTAATTGTAATCCTTTGTAATATAACACCCTTATCCTACCCAAAAACCTCTGCTCGATATACCATTAGCGACCTAATATTAGTGTCAAACATCCACTTTCGTAGCTTAATATCTTCGATACTTGAGATAATATCTCCAATGACCGAAGGGACTGCTTAGAACCATTTCTGTTACCCTATTCCCCTTTTTTAGTTAGTTCTACATACTTATTCCACATGCCCTCCTTTGTCAATCTGCAACCTAAGTGATAAACTCATCCACAGCTGGCAAGTTTTCCATTCAGAACCTAGACTCCACTTTCTACCCCTTCCCATTCCCCTTCTAAACCATGCTTACCCTTTCTTCATAGTACTTCACAATTTTTACTAGCCTCCTATTTCTAAACGACCAGACCCCAAAATTTTGGAGTCAATTTTGGAGGGAAAGCAAAAAATACACTGAGAATAACAATAAATCGAATTCGTCTTAAGTATAATTTTCGGAGGTCACTCGAATATCTTGTTAATGTTCTTTCTTAGATTTTGATATTACTCATTAGTTTTCGTCGAAAGCCTGAGCTCAATATTATGTCAAAAACCTACCTGTAAAACATGCGGCATTGTTTTCGCATAAGTGAGCATTTCTGTCAAGTGCTTAATTGTGTAATTAGATACACCAATGCTACGTAATTTTTTCTCTTCATACAACTCTTCTAAGGCTTTCCAACTTTGACGGCGAAATTCTAAGTTTCGTGAATCCTCTGGAGACAGACCTTGCGTTCCCGGCCAATGTATGAGATATAAATCCAAATAGACCGTTGAAAGTTTCTGAAGCGACAAATAAACTGCTTTGACTGATTTTTCTTGCCCCTGATCTTTAGGAGCTGTAAAAAAAAGAAAAGAAGCCATTTATATACAAAATGAATTACTTGGAAACGAATAAGAGCGTGTTAAAGACCATTTGCTAAAACCTAATTCTGGCAACAAGGGGTAATTTTAACCCAATAGTAAACTGCGTAAATTGTGATTTTGTTGCGTTAAAAAGTCGGAACCATGAGATTTCAAGTTTTTCAGACCCTAAAACCAGCCCTCTTTTTGATACCATGGCGTCACCATAGGTCCAATAAAACAACCCTGGTAAAAACACAAATTCTTTATGAAAGTTTTGACCTATTTAGATCCTTCTTGTTACCTGAAATGTCAAAGATGTGACCAATTTAGAGATTTTGACATGGATAACGTCATCAATGCCTACCATACCTTTGAAAATCATAAATATGGACAAGATAAGTCGTTGGAAGAAAAAGACGTTTTTGTCCAACCACCTGAACAATTAAAAGAAAAAACGCTCGGCGACGAGCCAAGGCAAAAAGGGGAAGTTTTTGTCCTACCACATGAACAATTAAAAGAAACAAAGGTGGTCGTCAATACCTTCAATACCGTCTTTTATATTGACAAAAGACAAGCCGAGGCGAAAGTTAAAGGTCTAATAAAAAAAAGGCACTACTTCTATTTTAAGGTCCATTTGAACTTCAGAACATCAAGAAAATGCTCAAATTCTCTGCGTTTAAAATACAAGTGACGGTTAAAATCTATATATAGAACCCTGCCGGATGCTAAGTGTCGGAGCCCGGCACTATGTATATATATATATATATATATATATATATATATATATATATATATATATATATATATATATATATATATATATATAATTATCGTACATATAAAGTAAAATTATAATTATAAATTATATTTATATAATTATAATTATAAATTATAATTATATAATTATAATTATACAATTATAATTATATATTATAAAGTACAATTATCGTGTTATTCTTCATTAAGTCATGAAGCGGCAAATCAGCAAGTTCAATTGAATTAGCAAATTCTGGCTCGAATTCAATTCTCCTTAATTCAATTCACCTTCCCTGTTTGTCCCTCACAGAATCATAAATTTTACAGTATTCTCCTTGATCGTTTTTCTTCTAACTGCAGATTTTGTTCACGATTCAGTATTATCCTCGCTGTTACTGGTTTTCAAACTCCACAATTCACTGTCCATTACTTTTACATGTGATTTGCTGTGGCGCTTTTCATCGCATGTCTCTGAACCGCAGATCTTATTGTGCTTTATTTTCCTTCATCATTATCTCAGACATCCTTTCTATGTCATTCATCTTCGCTGTTCAATTTCGTTCATTATCAAACAGTTCGTGGTAACGAACTGTGGTAAGGAGCGACCCGGCTCAATAGTAACCAAAACTCTAAAACATGGAATTTTGATATCATTAGCTACATCAAAAGAATCGCATTTTAATGCTGATTTTAAATATACAAGTTTTATCAAGTTTAGTCGTACCCATCAAAAGTTACGAGCCTGAGAAAATTTGCCTTTTTTAGAAAATAGGGGAAAACAACCCCTAAAAGTCATAAAATCTTAACGAAAATCACACCACCAGATTCAGCGTATCAGAGAACCCTATTGTAGAAGTTTCAAGCTCCTATCTACAAAAATGTGGAATTTTGTATTTTCTGCCAGAAGGCAGATCACGGATGCGTGTTTATTTGTTTGTTTGTTGTTTTTTTTCCAGGGGTGATCGTATCGACCCAGTGGTCCTAGAATCTTGCGAGAGGGCTCATTCTAACGGAAATGAAAAGTTCTAGTGCCCTTTTCAAGCGACCAAAAAAATTGGAGGGCACCTAGGCCCCCTCCCACGCTAATTATTTTCCCAAAGTCACCAGATCAAAATTCTGAGATAGCTATTTTATTCAACGTAGTCAAAAAACCTTATAACTATGTCTTTGAGGACGACTTACTCCCCCAAAGTCCCCGTGGGAGGGGCCACAAGTTACAAACTTTGACCAGTGCCTACATATAGTAATGGTTATTCGGAAGTGTACAGACGTTTTCAGGGGGATTTTTAGGTTGGGGAGGAGGAGTTTAGAAGAGGGGAATCTGTTGGGGGAACTTTCCTTGGAGGAATTTGTCATGGGGAAGAAAATTTTCATGAAGGGAGCGCAGGATTATCTAGCATTATTTAAAAAAAAATACAATGAAAAAATAAATATGAAAAAGTTTTTTCAACTGAAAGTAAGGAGAAGCATTAAAATTTAAAACGAATAGAAATTATTACGCATATGATGGGTTCACCTCCTCCTAATACCTCGCTCTTTTTAAAGCTAAAGTATTTTTCGTAATTTCAACTATTTATTCTACGGCTTTCGTGATTCAGGGGTCATTCTTAATAAATTGGAACAAAATTTAAGCTTTAGTGTAAAGAGCGAGGTTCTGACGAGGTGGTGAGCCCCTTAGTATGCGAAATAAAAACATGAGAATACAGAAGTTCGCTACGTAAGCTAATTTGCAAGTTAATTTGCAAAAAAATTAAAAGTTCTAGTTGCCTTTTTAAGTAACCAAAAATCGGAGGGCAACTAGGCCTCCTCCCCCGCTCCTTCTTTTCTCAAAATCATTCGATAAAAACTATGAGAAAGTCATTTAGCAAAAAAAATAAATATGCAAATTTCGTTTTAATTATTCAACTACGGAGAGCCAAAATCAAAACATGCATTGATTCAAAAACGTTCAGAAATTAAATAAAAAACAAGTTTTTTTAACGGAAAGTAAGGAGCGACGTTAAAACTTAAAACGAACAGAAATTACTTCGTATATGAAAGGAGATGCTTCCTCATCAACGCCCCGCTCTTTACGCTAAAGTTTTTTACTGTTTTAAAAAGTAGAGTTAAGAGAAAGAGTCAAACTTTAGCGTAAAGAGCGGGGAGTTGATGAGGAAGCAGCCCCTTTCATATACGAAGCAATTTCTGTTCGTTTTAAGTTTTAATGTCGCTCCTTACTTTCCGTTAAAAAAAACTTGTTTTTTTTATTTAATCTTATATAATTTCACATGACATCATAAATGCAAAAGAGTTTTTTTCCAGCTCTTGCTCAGTGATTTTCTTTTGCTTAAGTTATGTTGTTATATAATTCAATAGCAACCAGTATGTTCCATTGAGAATATCCCCTTAAACATCTAAATCAAGAATTGGTGTATTTAGTAATTTCAATTGATTAAAAAATTCTAGCAGGAATTCATTTCCTCTTCCTATTTATTCTGTACGGATGCCAATATATCATCAATTTTCCCAAATAAAAATTATCTACCAAAACTAGCGTTCGTAAATATCTGAGCATTAGCAAGAAATAAAAAAGGTTAATTTTTTAACATTTATTTTCGGGGAGATTTCAATAAGCTACTAGGGGATTTTCCAAGGATATTCAATTTTCAATATAATTAATTTCATCTGTTATAACTATATCAACAAACTTACTATAATAATAATTAAAAAAACTTTAGCACACACTCACCCAATTTGGATGTAATGAAAATGTCTTCTCGCTTTAATCCATTTCGAGGCAAGAATAAAGACAAAGATTTAGCAACTAAATCCTCGTTGCGGTAGCCCGTAGCGGTATCTATAATAACAAATATTTTAATTGGTCAGCTGTATAGAGATAAAAAATAAGTACTTACGTATTAGACCGACCACATTCAAGAAGTGAAGTTAGGTTAATCATAATGAAATATACCAAAATATGATTAAAATGTATTACTTTAGCAACAAAATAACGGAAACTACAACAGAGAATTATGGAAAGCAGGCCACCTAAATATCTAACCTATCCAAAACAGCTCTGTATATTAAATATTTAATAAGAGTTTACCTGTATATTAGTTTATCTCACTGTTGCTAGGCTCGTTATCTTTGATTGGGCACATAGAAACAGGTTTCAAACAGGTCAAAAATAACAGTGTGGTCGGTAAAATATGTAAGTAGTAAAAATGATTGTAAGCACTCCAATTACATTGTGCTGTATTAGAGCTAAATGAAGAATAAAACCAGGTTACCAAAAGAAACTAAAAAGAGAAGTAAAACTTAAAAGGACAGAAACAATGGGATGTATGATTGAGGCTGCCACTTCCTAAGGCCTTGCTCTTTTGTTTATTTAATTGCTATCAGTTTTCAAAATCATATTCAGGGATATCATAGCCCTTCCTTTCAAACTTAACATTTGTCCTTCAAAATGACAATCAGCAGTATTGTCTATAATAAATTAGCTTGCTGCCTAATTAATAGTCATCGCATGGGAAATGTCACGGAACTTTTAGGGTGTGTTGGTGGGTAAGTTCAACTAAACCAAAAATACATTTTGTCCAAATTCAGCGTCCAAAGTTTCCAAAAAGACATGTTTGTGACGTGTCAGGGACTGATAGCGGTTTCTCGTTGAAATTTCTTAGGCATCTTGAAGGGATATTAAACTCTCATGAGGCATTAAGTACAACCTGGTTGGCAAACGAACGCATGCTGTAATTTATCCAGAACATTATTCGATTTAAGTTGAGACTTTCAAAACATATTAGATAATAAGAAAAATCAAAAGAAACTATGGGCATCTAGGTTGTTAAAGGAGTGCTTGTACAACATGTCAGAAACAGACAAAGGTATTATGTGTGAGATCTAAGGATATAATGGTGGAAATTTTTAATTAGATCAAAATATTCTATGTGCATCCAAGGTTATCAGCGACACTATGTGTATACAGAATGTCGAAAGGATGTATTTTGCATTTTATCACGTTCAAGTACGTACGCACGTCCACATGTACGCCCAGGTTTTATCACGTACACACATCCTGTTGTTCAAAACGGCATATCTTCAGTGAAAATATTCAGTGAAAATATTTTTAAAGAATGTCTCTAAAAATCTAGTGATGTCCCTTTAACAGAATCTGAATTATCAAGGAATATAATATCTGGATCCAAACCTAGGTACGAGCAACTATTATACTCTTATCGCTGTAGAAGATCTCTCTTTTAGTTAAGCTGGTTTCTTCGTAAAATATTATGTAGGCCTACTATATACCTCTAAAAAGTTTAACTTTCCAAATTTTTGTATCAAAAGACATACACTGCCATTAATTGGCAGTAAAGTATGTGAAAAAAAAACAACGAAAAGATAGTGGCTGAATGATTATAACATACAAGAATATAATCCGAATATCTTGTTTTCAAGTGAAAATTTAAAGTAAATGTATACATCATTAAACAGAAAAAGATTTAAGCTTTGATTAAAATACTTAATATTAAAGGTTTTTCAAAATCAAAATTGTTAATTAATTTAATTAGTCAAACAGAATATTTTAGAAGGACCAGCTATATTTTTCTGTTGTACTTATCTCTTTAGTTGAATTTTGATACATCCATAATATCTTTTTAACTTCTAATTCAAATTATGTCTGTTTTCTTATTTAGTTTTAACATTTCTATATATAAAATACTTGTAAAGCATCGTAAAACCTTTGAAATACTTCTCTATATTTGGACTTCACAGTTATTTGGTTCTGCATTTTGTTTAAACAGAAAATTTTTGCTTGCTCATCTTTACAATTCAATGTGGCAATATAAGAGACTTCACGCGACGATAAACACATTAATGACTGTGTAACTACAGAAATAAAAATGGAGCTTTTCAGGAATGAACAGACCTAAGATGGCGCCAGGGGACAAAAAACGCTTTCATTTTGATGTTCTCGGAACTTTTAAAGTATCTCAACCCGTATTCTTGGTTTATCACTTTTAAAAGAAACTATCCTGGGAACTTTGTTTCCCCAAAATTAATCAATCTATCCGCGGGAGGGCTCAGCCGAGCAGGAAAAACACACAAAATCAAAATTAAGCTAAAATAGTTGCATTTTAGAGTATTCGGGAAGTATATAACAAAAATTTCACCTTAAGTAACTATCGATTATAGGTAAACTTAATAAAAGGGAAAAGACACCAGAGGAATCAGGGGTGCTGACTCATTAGAATGTAAGGGGAAACAAAAAAATGTCTTAATTGTTTCAATAGGAAGATGCAAAAAAGGTGTTTTTTGAAATGTGGGGAGCAATCAACAACCCCTCGAATTAGTAGCTCTAAGAGGACTTTATTTTCACATTGAACCTTGCTTATTTTCTATGTTGTAGGTCAATTTTTTTTTTTGACAGTTTTCTCATTACTTCACTAAGCATTTTTACTTACACCTGATTTTTTCAACATTTATACTATGGACTACGCATAAACTGGTTATCGGTCTAGAAGAATTTTAACTGAAACTTTTCGGATGTTGACCAATGGTCTGTCTTGCGCCGGTATCGATCTCCTGATTTGATGTCTTCAGGCAGAAGAGCAATGTGTGGTTAGGAGTCTCAAGGTTACCATATCAATGTTTTGCTTTGATAGGTTCAGATTCAATTATTAAGTAAAAAAACATCCTAAATTATTACATACCAATGCTCCTATATCCAGCTTCTAAGGCAGCCTCTATAACAGTTGAAACACATTCTTGACCTTTGACCCGATACATTCCAACTACAAGAGGAGAATTTATTTCACTAAAGTGCCTTAAGATTGCAAATGACCATACTTAACTATATTTCTTACCCGTGTATGACTATTCAAACGCCTTAGGCGAGGGAAACAAATCTGCATCGCACTTTAAAATGTGAGGTAAAATGATTTAACAAAACGGTAATCATGTAAATTTATAAAGTGACAAAATCAAACTGTATACATGGGCTCGTATCCATAGATTCACTGGGAAGTTATAATATATAATCATAAATAAAAAGCTATAAGTTACAAATGACCAACCCTATATAATAAAAAAAGAAATCACCAATGCAACAGCACACACATAAAAAAAAAAAAAAAAAAAAAAAAAAAAAAAAAAAAAAAAAAAAAAAAAAAAAAAAAAAAAAAAAAAAAAAAAAAAAAACAGAAGGTTCAGGCTCAGGTTCATTTTAAAAATGTAAGAAATGTAGGAAAAGGAAGACTGTTTTCCTACATTAGTAAGTAATATAGATCAGTACTTGAATGAGGCCTTAACCCTACTCATCCATACAATCACATAGGTCAAACAGCATAGCCATACACAATCAACCATAAAGAATAATCCATGGACAGCCAGTCGTGTCGTAAGTAAGTATAAATCGTCATTTACCAAATAAAAAAAAAAAATTAGTAACTTTGAACAAAATTTTAGAGCAATAATATTCGAAAATGATTATAGCTTTAAGAAAAATGAAGAAGAACCAAATTTTCCATTAAGCATAAACCGTGCGGAGCAAATTATGCAGCCATCCACCTTTCAGTTTCATCTAATTTTTGTTTGTTCGCAATTTCTTTTAATCCAATAGTGAAGGAGATTTGCTCAGAAAATTTAAATCAAACTACGATCATTATCACAAAATCATACTTTACAGCGCCTATCTGTCTGATATTTAAATTTAAAAGAAAAAGAAAAGAGGTGGCATTTTCTCTTAATCTTCATCCCCAAACTGCTTATTCTATCCACAAATTTTCAGGTCTGAGTAACTTAGCCCCCGCTTAACTGAACCCTGTTCATCACAACCCATTTAACTAAAACTGTTTTCAACAGAACCCCATATAACTCAACTTTAATGAAACACATCTCTCATTCAACTCAACGCCCGTGCTATTAAACGCTCATACAACTCAAACCTATAAAAAAAGAAGAAAAACAAAAGAAAAAACAGGCAACTCGTCAAACCCTCGTTTATCTCAACTGACATTTAATAAGGTGAATATAACTCATTACTCGTATAACTCAGATCTCAGCTTAACCCAACACCTGATTTAGTAATTTCTAGTAAAAAACTGTTCAAGTAAAAAAATAAATAATTCTAGTAATTTAGGTAAAATTATAGCAAATCATAAAACTGGCTTTCGTATAAAGTGAATATACCACTCGATGCATTTTTTATGCTCTTTACGAATATAATAGTCGCTTCTACCTCAAATTGAGATTTAAGCGCTTTTTTAGCTGTTAAAAATGACGAATTTTCAAAAAATCATGACAATTCATATAACTGACATACCAATAAAGCAAACATAACACTTGCTGCCTTTTTTATGTTCTTTACGAATATCATAATTGCTTCTGCTACAAATTCAAATTTAAGCACTTTTGAAGTTCTTAAAAAAAACGAATTTTCAATTAAAATACAAGTCATCTGTCGTTTCCGACAAAACAATACTGCGTTTTCTCTGCGCCGTTTTCGACAAAATAATACTACATCTTCTCAGAGCTAAAATTATTTATAATAAAATTAGTTTAGGTTAGGTTAAAAAGTGCTTAAATTTGAATTGAAGGTAGAAGTGATTATTATACTCGTAAAGAGCATAAAAAAGGTGTCGAGTGGTATGTTCACTTTATACGAAAGCCAGTTACATGATTTGCTATAAATTTACTGTAATTTACATATGTAAAATGCTATGCAGGTATGTATTATTTAAAAACTTAATATACTGCGAGGGCCCCGCAAAAAATTCAGTCCCCCATCTATAGTCAGTCCCCCCATCTAGTCCCGCAAAAAATTCAGGGCCCCACATCTATTCAATCCAGTCCTGCTAACAACAGTTCCAAGTTGCCTAAGGCCAACACAGCTTCGTACGTTCCTCCTCCAGTCTATTTAAGCCTGCTCTCTTCAGCCCCTCCTCTGAATCTCTAATCTCCTTTAAATACTTTCTTAAGATCTCCAATGACCCTGCTTTTTAAATCGCCCAATTAGATGGCCAAAAAGAACAATTTTCGATAATCTTTGGTCCTTCATCAATAAAATGTGCCCTAGCCCTCTCATTGTTTTTTCATTCCAGCTCAAACATGGGGAGAAAACCGCATTTTTTTGTTGGATATATGGTCGGAGGAGTACCTAAAACCATATACTCAAACAAACACTAATGAAATATACATATATATATATATATATATATATATATATATATATATATATATATATATATATATATATATATATAACAAATCTTTCTAAGCTTTCAAAGCACTCACATTTCAGAACCATAAATGACGAAAGTCATTCTATCTGTCTCTCTCTCATAGAAATAACCTTGACACAAGGCTGCTCTAATTCCTCACAAATTATTTTGAAAAAAAAAATAAAAGACCATACCTCCAATCAAAGGCATTGAAATTCCGTTTCTTAATTTCACAAGAAAAGGTTCTTTGAGAGCCATCTGTATTCAATAGAAATGTCAAATTCACTTCAAGCTTTTAAGAAATCAACTTGTCTAACAGATTTTGCATAAGAGTTCTATCAAATATCCGTACAGATTTCAATTAAAGTGGAGAACTTCGCACACAAAAAACAACAAATAAATTTTTGAACACATTTCTTATTCACCAAATTTAAGATTTAGAGATGGCAGGGCCAACAAGACCTTTATGCAGCGAATATTATTAAACTCTTATATTTCTGATTTCGCTATTTGTTCTATTTTGTTTATTCATTGAGTGAGAGGTTAAACTCAAAATAAAAGGAATAAAACAAAATACATATTTTTTTGGTTTACCAACTTTTCAAATTTTATAAAATTCACTGAAAAGTGACAATTTAATTTAGAAAGAATTAACTGCTGACAACAATATCACTTATATGGATATTACACAAGACACTAGACACACTATTACACAAGAATCAATCGTTTTATCATAATTTAAGCAAAAAGCATTTTAGATAGTATATATTTAAATATATAGTACTTGTAGTATATGCACAAACATGCAGGGCTGGGAGAAATCGAGAGGTAGCTCTTGTTGTTTCAATATACTTACGACTACTGGCATTATTGCGTTTGGTCCAGATAAGGTAAAAAAAAGGTAAATAATAAGGCACTAGACTTTGCAGTCCCTACCAGCGGTGCTGATCTCCGTTTCTTGGCCCTTCAGCCAGGAAGTGCAATGGGGGGCTGGGGGCCAACCATCCTGTGCTTTCGCACACCCTTCCTGTTTACCTTCCCCAGATTTCTCCAGGTACCCATTTAGGGCTGGGTCGACTCTGGCTGAGCTTACAGAGTCACGCCACTGACCCCCGTCCCAAAATAAATAATTTGGTACACTAGGATTCGAACCCTCGCCCTCTCAGACAAAGGATCTGGAATCCAGCGCACCAATATCCGCTCCAGATAACCAGATAAGCTGCTAAGAAAGTGAAGCAAATACCGAAACGAGATTACAATCCAAAAATCTTGGGCTTGTGTGGCATAAATTTCTTCTCTTTTTGATTTGTTCTTACAAGTACTAATTACAAATTATAACAAAAAAATAAAAATGGTAATAAAAAATATTAAAAGAAAGACATTATAGTTAAAACAAACAAATATTAGACTTAATAAAAAATGAAACCAATTATTGACTTATATTGTATAAAAAATTAAAATTACATTCAATTCAAACTCAAATCAAACATATATTACTAATGAATTTGGAAGTCACCCCTCTTGTACCCATAGTATAACACGTGTGTTACTTGTGCTTTACTTAAAGCAATATTGATTTTAAGAAATTTCAAAGTATAAAAAAAAAATGGGATATTTTGTCCAAATAACGCATCAAGGCCTTATCCAGACTAAAGGGTGTCACGGGGATTCAGCTCCCCTGCTGTCTTTCAAAGCTTAAATTCTATCAATGAAAGCTACGAAAATGTATATGAACGAATTTTGACGCGTTTTGTATAGATTTTGTTTGTAGCCCCTTGAACCAAAACATACATCTTCCTACGAAAGAAAATGGAATTTTACAAGTACCTAAGTGAGTTTCGAGGGAATTTCTCTATTGGTAAACGAATAGTCGGTGTGATCTTATAACCCTGTAACAAGATGTCATAGATTGGTGATCCTTTGAGGAACGAGTAGTTCGATATTCTTTCCACTAGCTGAGTGGCTTGAATTTTTCAAACCACTCTTTCTCTGAATTTTTCAATTGCCAAAGCAACAGAACTAATAACCTGTTATTGTCGTGTAGAAAGTATTGCCCAGGTGAAAGAAACTGTTGTATCAGATGAAGTAACAACTACCTTTTGCAAAATGAAATTGGACGGTTTGAGTTTTAATTTTATGTCAGCCCTAACATTTCGTAGTAGCCATCAGGGTATATTAAACATTTCATGATTTATTTTTCCCAAAAATGCAACTAACTAGTTGTGGCCTCACTAGGTATATTTGTAGAGTCAGTGTCCGTTTTAAATTCATATCTATTTGCTGAGCCCCTTAACTTCTTAAAAAAATTTCGGTAGTAATAAAAAATTTGCCAAAATTCTCAGGCAGCGCAATAGCACTGCCTAAGAAAAGAGCAATGTGGGCACAATATATTATTTACTCATTCATATTTTTCTTTAAAACCAGGACCCTTCGTATCGAAGGGGTTGTCAGCGAGACTTCAAAAAGGACTCAATCAATTAGAAATTGGAAGAGCTTGTGCCTGTCTTAATAGTCAAGAGTAATTATACTGCAACTAATCCTCCTCCCACACCCACCGCACATAAGGTTTTTATGGAGGGATAGCCGCATAAACCTCGAATGGGGCTCATTCAATTGGATATTGAAAGTTCTATTTCCTTTTTTTAGAGTCAAAAGGGAGTAACTAGGTAAATGTAACTAGCCCCCTCTTTCCCCCAAATCCATCCGATCAAATTTTTTAGATAGCCACTGTTAAAATAAGTTCATAAATAAGATAACAAAAACTCTTGGTCTACAGAGCCTCCATAAGCCCTGGGACAAGTGATGTAAGTTTTGCCCAAGAACAAAGGTTTTTGCATGAGCGTGTTTTAAAATAGTTCAAAGATCCGATAAGCCCTACCCCCACAAACAAAACTTATTAACGATATGTTATCCAAAAACTTATGGACGCTGACCCCTGTCCCTCCATGGTCTGATCTGCCTCCCTCCGAAAAACTTTTGAGTGATATATCACAGTAGTCAACCCTTGGGCCTCATTAGACTGCCCGATTCCTCAGCCCATAAAAAATTAAAAAACTTATAAACAATATTTTATTCCAAAAATATGGGGGCTGATCCCTGGCCCTCCCTCTATAACCAAGCTTCCCCTCCCCTAACACAAAAAGACTTAATTACAATTTTTATTCTAAAAATACATAGGAACTGACCCCTGGTCCTCCCTTCATGGCCAGACCCCTCCAAAAAATAACTCATCAACAATAGGCTACATTATTCCAAAAATCATGGTAGCTGACCTCTGTACTTCCCTCAATTGCCTCATCCCTCCCCTCCAAGATAACTGTATTTAATTCCAAAAATTATAGAAGCTCATCCCTGGACCTCCATGTCCTGACCCCTCCCACCCAAAAAAAAGGTTTTTATCAATATTTGATCCCAAAATTTTGGGAAGCTAACCCCTTGCCCTGATCCCCTCCTAAAAAACTTATCAATGATAAATCATGGTAACTAACCCCTGGTCCTCCTTCCTTGGCCCAGCCCTTCTCCCCAAAAAATTAACGGTATTTTTACCCCTATTAATGGGAGCTTACCCATGGCCCTTCTTCCATGGCCCAGCCCTCTCCCCCAAAAAATCATTAACAACAATTTATTTCAAAAATCGTGGGAATTCCGTTTAATTTTACTAGCTCTTTTGGAAACTGGATTCAATTGGAAACTGGGTTCATAATTTGAAATCGCAAATTGGTGATTTTTTTTCAAATTTATCTTGCCAAAACAGATCAATAAAATTAACAAGCCTTGTTTGTAATCAAAATCTATTTATATTTCTTTTTACAACCCTAGTAATCTTAACAAATCAATTCGAGAACATAAGACTTTTTACTTGGCTTAAGAAAAACGGCTAAAAAGGCGAATTTTCGGAAACCAGTTGTACGTTTATTACAATCAGTTAAACAAACACAACAATCTATTCTCTATATGAAATAAAATCGATCATTCTTCAATCTTTAAAAGCAACTATATCTGAGAGCATGAGCTGTTATTGTGAGTTTAAACATTCTATTTTTATTTAAAGGCCCAGTTCTGTTGTTTCTCAGACTGTTAATGTTTAAAAAGAATGACGGCATTGTTGTCAAATTACAAGTTTACTGGGTGCAACAAACAGTTTCCAAGTAAATAAAACAATATTTTTAAGGAGTTATTGGAGTTATGGTAATGTTACGCCTTTGGCCTATTAGAATCATTGTAAATCAGAAAAAAATAGAACGAATTGTAAACATCTTATAATCAGTAGCAGTAAAACTGCCACCCCAACCTCCTCTTACTGACACGTTATATCCGTCTCCGAAAATCTTCCTTATTGAATTTTCTTTTACTGGCATCCAAATTAACTACTTCGTCTTTTTCCTCAAAATGTCGGTATACAGCCCACGGTTAAGAACAAAAGCTTTCTGATCTTAGAATATTTTTTTAATTATTGCCAACCAAGAGTTAATTCTCAATGGCAAACAACGTTGTTTGGAAAAAGTCCCAATAAAAGCAACAAGTTTTGGAAAATGCCTTGAAATAAGGGGGAGGTGGCTCTTAAATTTAGAGAGATAAAATGGGATTCTAAATAATCAGGAACTAGACTTAATAAAACCAAAAAAAAAAAAAAAAATCATCTCATCTTTTTTTCCAAATAAACATCCTCTTGACACACAATGCATGAAATTTAAACAAGAGCTAAGAGCTCATATGGTATGAGCTCTAACAAAATTCTAAGAATCAATAGATTGATTTAAAAGGAAAATCGGGGCTTTCCTTTTAAGGTAGGGGCTACTTTTAAGGTGAGGTAGGGGCTACCTCACTTTTTCTAATTTTCCTCTCCCTTTAGCCCCCCAGATGGTCGAATCTCGGAAAACGACTTTATCAAGTCAATTTGTACAGCTCCCTGACACGCCTACCAATTTTCACCGTCCTAGCACGTCCAGAAGCACCAAACTCACCAAATCACTGAACCCTCCCCCTCAACTCCTCCAAAGAGAGCGAATCCAGTACGGTTACGTCAATCACGTATCAAGGAAATTTGCTTATTCTATCCACCAAGCTTCATCCCGATTCCTCCACTCCAAGTGTTTTCCATGATTTCCCCCTCCAACTCCCCCAATGTCAAAAGAACTGGTCGGGATTTGAAATAAGAGCACTGAGACATGAATTCCTTCTAAATATCAAATGTCATTAAGATCCGATCACCTATTCGTAAGATAAAAATACCACAATTTTCACGTTTTCCAAGAACTCCGGTTTCCCCCTCCAACTCCCCCCAATGCTACAGAATCTTGTCGGAATTTAAAATTACAGCTGTAAAGCAGAAGACCCTTCTAAATATCAAATTTCATTAAGATCTGGTCACCCTTTCGTAAGTTACAAATACCTTATTTTTCCAAATTACCCCCCCCCCCCCAAATCCACCAAAGAGAGCAGATCCGGTCCGGTTATGTCAGTTACGTATCCAACAGGTTTTTATTCTTCTCATCCAGTTTCATCCTGATCTCTCCGCTTTAAGTATTTTCTAAGATTTCCGGTCCCCAGCCCAACTTCCCCCCCCCAATGACGCTGGATCTGGTGAGATTTAAAATAAGATATCTGAGTTACGAGGTCCTTCTAAATATGAAGTTTCATGAAGATCCGATCACTCCTTCGTAAGTTAAAAATACGTCAGTTTTTCTAATTTTTCAGAATTACCCCCCCCCCCCCCAATAGGTTGGATCCGATCCAATTATGTAAATCACGTATCTAAGACTTCTACTTATTTTTACCACAAAGTTTCATCCCGATCCCTCCAATCTAAGCGTTTTCCATGATTTTAGGTTCCCCCCAAACTCCCCCCCTCCAATGTCACCAGATCCGGTCGGGATTTAAAATAAGAGCTTTGAGACACGATATCCTTCTAAATACCAAATTTCATTGAGATCCGATCACCCGTTCGTAAGTTAAAAATACCATATTTTTTCTAATTTTTCTGAATTAACCCCACCCCCCAATTACCCCAAAGAGAGCGGATCCGTTCCGGTTATGTCAATCATGTATCTAGGACTTCTGCTTATTTTTTCCAACCAAGTTTCATCCCGATCCCTCCACTCTAAGTGTTTTCCAAGATTTTGGGTTTTCCCCCACCCAACTCCCCCTCAATGTCGCCAGATCCGGTCAGGATTTAAAATAACAGCTCTAAGACACGATATCCTTCCAAACATCAAATTTCATTAGGATCTAATCAACCGCTCGTAAGTTTAAATACTTCATTTTTTTTATTTTTTCCGAATTAACGGGCCCCCCACTATCCCTCCAGATAGTCAAATCGGGAAAACAACTATTTCTAATTTAATCTGGTCCGGTCCCTAATACGCTTGCCAAATTTCATCGTCCTAGCTTACCTGGAAGTGCCTAAAATAGCAAAACCGGGACCGACAGACAGACCAACAGAATTTGTGATTGCTATGTCACTTGATTAATACCCAGTTGCATAAAAACCGATTATAGAGACGAATCTTTTATTGTCATTGGTCTTAGCAGCACAAAAAGACAATCTACGAAGTCCTTTCAAGCTATTTAGAATGTTAAATTTGGCTACTTTTCTAGGAAAGGAAATGATACCCTAGCATATGCTTAGCAAAGGAATTTACAATAGAAAGTTTCAATCAGCTCAATTTATTTTCAAACCCCAAAAGGAGTCAAACAAATAATTTTTCGGCACTGATCACCTCTTAGACCGTTCAATAGCATTTTGGGGCAGCACCTTATATAATAGCATTAGGAAAAACAAACAAATTTAACAGCTTTTCAAAATTTCGGTTACCTTGGACAAGAGCTGTGAGTTAACGTAATTTCAACCATTTTCAGGCCCCCTCACCTCTCAAATAAATCTTGTGGTTTACTTAGGCAAGCAAACAAAATAAAAAATGCTGAAGGTTATTAAATTAATTCAGAAATTAATTTTTTTTTTTTTAGCACACCTTAATATCAGAACGCATTGAAATTTTGCATAGTAGATGATCATTTTTTTTCTCATTTTCACAAACAAAGAATTTCACAAATACTGACAAATAGAATTTCCCAGCATTTCAAAAACATAGCTTTTGGGTCTTTTCAAACATTATATATGGACAAAACAATGCTTTAAGCTTTTAGAGTGGTTGTACTTCATGGTCCAAAGATTCATTATGGTTCTTTGTTCATAGTTCTCGTTTCATCTTTTCATCTTTTTTTTGTGGAATTAAATGAAACAAATGTAATAAAAATAAGTATATCTTGCTTTCTTGTGTAAATTTTTGGTAACTTAAAAATCGTAATTTTTTTATCGTAATTTTTAGGTTTGGACAACGTAAACTTCTGTTTCTTTTGAGATTTTCAATTTAAGATTTGTTTTTGGAAAATAGAGATTTGCCTTTTTCTGCTCGTGTGGTTCGACATTGGTCATTGGACAAAAAAAGCTTAACTTGAAAAAAAAACGGTATTACTGGAAAACTATATTACTATCCAAAGTGCTAATTTAAACGTGAGAATTATGCGACGGGGAACAGATTTAACTCTTCATCAAGTTTTCTTTTTTAATTAAAAATCACTATTGTTCTGAAGGTCTTGTTGTAGGCTACAAAATGAGAGGCTTTTTCTGGAATAGGTTGTTAGATGCTATTTCAGAGCTGACTTCAATGAAAATCCCCTTTTGCACCAATCACATTTAAATGGTGTTTCACCTGTATGTACTCTTTGAGTGCATTCAAATAGTCCAGTCATGACAAGCATCTCTTGCATACTTCATCTTTAAAACAGTTTCTCACCTGTATGTAACTTTTGGAGCTCATTCAAAAACCTTGATGAAGACAATCATTTCTTACATACATCATATTGGTATAAATAAAGCAAATTGTATTACTAGAGAAAATATCACATAAAAAAAACGAAAAAAAAAACAGTCTGATGAATTACTAATTGATTCTGAGAATAGAAAACAAAAATCACACTTTTCACATACATAACATGTAACTGTTTACTCAACCATATGCCCTCTTTGGTGCGTGATCAAATATCCTGCTCGAGAAAAGGTTTGGTCACAAATATCACACTTAAATGGTTTTTCACCCGTATGCACTCTTCGGTGCTGGTTCAAAACA
Source organism: Artemia franciscana (assembly GCF_032884065.1). Taxonomy (NCBI): domain Eukaryota; kingdom Metazoa; phylum Arthropoda; class Branchiopoda; order Anostraca; family Artemiidae; genus Artemia; species Artemia franciscana. Next base: position 12,607,951 of record NC_088868.1, read on the forward strand.
TAAACTCGAGAAAAGGTCTTGTCACAAATATCACACTTAAACGGTTTCTCACCCGTATGCACTCTTTGGTGCTGGTTCAAAATATAAACTTGAGAAAAGGTCTTGTCACATATATCACATTTAAATGGTTTCTCACCCGTATGAATTTTTTGATGTCTGTTCAAAATTGCAGCATGAGAAAACGGCTTGTCACATATATCACATTTAAATGGCTTCACACCTGTATGAGCTCTTTGGTGCTGGTTCAAATTATCAGCGCGAGAAAATGTCTTGTCACACACATCGCACCTAAACGGTTTTTCACCTGTATGCACTCTTTGGTGCTGGTTCAAAACGTCCACTCGAAAAAAGCTCTTATCGCACACATCACATTTAAACGGTTTCTCACCCGTATGGATTCTTTTATGTGCATTCAAGGTTGAAGCATGAGAGAACGTCTTATCACATATTCCACATTTAAATGGCTTCTCGCCTGTATGCACCCTTTGGTGCTTGTTCAAATTATCAGCACGAGAAAACATCTTGTCACATACATCGCATTTAAACGGTTTTTCACCAGTATGCACTCTTTGGTGCTGATTCAAAACGTCCATTCGAGAAAACGTCTTTTCACATACATCACATTTAAATGGTTTTTCACCCGTATGGATTCTTTGATGTCTGTTCAAGGTTGCAGCATCAGAAAACAACTTGTCACATACATCACATTTAAACACCTTCTCACCTGTATGAGCTCTTTGGTGCTGGTTCAGATCCAGAATTCGAAAAAAGGTCTTGTCGCATACCTTACATTTATATGTCTTTTTCTTTTTATGAGTTTTTTGATTTGTCAGCTTATCATACTTTATTCTTTGAAGACGACTTTTCGAACCTGTTCCCTGATTTTCTAAGCCTTTTCCTTCAGATTCTGATGTAAACGGAATTGAGAAGCCACTCGTAGATGGATTTTTTAAAACGACTAGTGACGTATTTCCGTGCAAGTCAAGTCCAGGTACGTGTGGTGATAAGTGAGCTAAAAATTTAAAAGTATACTGAATTAAAAAAAAAAAAAAAAAAAAAAAAACAAGGAACATAAAAAAAAGTCATAAAACCAGAAACAAAATACATATCTTTCAAATTTTTTTGAAAGTCTACACAGTTAAAAAAAAGTATATCTTTCAATAGGTTTTAACAACAAATTTTAGATTTAATACGTTTTTTTCTCTCATAGTGGTACTTGTAGATTATACCATGGTGTAAATCAGTATACCAAGTAAATCAGTAAACCAAGTAAATCAGACCATAAGTGAAGGAGAGGAAAAATTACAACAAATATAAGGAATTATTATAACTAAAAGAGGAAGAGCTAAAAGAATTCACATCATATGCTGAAGTTAAAATTTTTTGGGTAGTGAAAAAGCTTAGGATTGAAAAAAAAGTCGAATGTCACGTTTTCCTCAGGTCTTACACATAGCAGTTCAAACAGGGATAAATCTTTTTAATAGACAGTGAAAACAATCCGGATATCTTGGTCACACATATAGTGACACAGCCATCAGCAAATATTCGGTATTTTTTTATCGTTTTTTCTTAAACTTTGTGTTAAAAGGATTCATTCCTATTTGAACTGTTATTTGTAAGACCCGAGGACAATGTGACTTTCGTCTTTTTTTTTAGTCTAATGGGATTCGCTCTTTTCTTCTAGCTAAATATTTAACACAGCTCGTTCTAAAATTAGAAAAAACACTTCTGACTTCATCTGCACAAAATGGATTCGGTATTTTTGTTTGAATCTAGCATTTTTAGTAAATTAATATCCTACACTAAAAATTTCTGGTAGGCAGTTCAGATAAAAACAGCCAATTTCTGCTTCTTACAAATTCAGCTTGAAATCAAAATGATAGACAGATTTATCTCATAACTTGAAGGGGAATATAAACTATTAAACGGATTGTAAAACTTATATAAAGATGTAGTTTTAAGGCTTATCATGAAGCCTTGAAAAATAATAAAACCTACAAAACTACTTTCAAACTAATATTTGAAAATGTTCATGAATGACCACAAAAGCAGTTTGACAAACACCTACAAATTGGAAAAAAAATTCCATCTTAAGATCAAGTCCATTTGTCCTATTTTAAAGTAAATTGAGCAAGGGAACATCTTCACTTAATGGTGACAAGAGACGGTTTGGAAAATGAAAGGGCTTCTTAATGTCACCTGGTAAAGCGTCTTCAAATTCTGAAATAAATTTCAAATTAAAGAGACATGGGAAAAATTAACAGGAAAGCTTACTATACAAATCTGACTGCTTTTTCTTTTTGGTTACATTTAAAAATGCAAAAATACAGTATATATATATATATATATATATATATATATATATATATATATATATATATATATATATATATATATATATATATATATATATATATATATATATATATATATATATATATATATATATATATGTATATACATAAAATTAGATATATATGTCATTCAGGTGTTTTCTCAAATCGTTTTTAAAATCTACTTTTTATAAAGCAAAAGAAAACATGAAACATTCAACAAAAATAACTTAAAAGCTAAATAACTTAATAGCTAGATAAGTGTAAATTTAGGATAGTCTACTCAATAAATAAAGAATATTGAATTAAAGAAAATACAACCAAAAAATAAACATTTTACAGCTAAAAAAGTTACAAAAAATTGACACAAGTAAATGTAAAAAATGCTAATCAATTAGGGGGTTTCTGCATTAGTTCCTAAACAATAGAATATGAAACATAGTCTCCCAAAATTTAACAGCAGAGTTCAACTTACTTTATTCCTCTCTTACATGTCTCCTAACTTGCTATTTTCATCTAAAGCCAAAGGACTACCCCTGCTTTGGTGGTAATATATCGTTCCTCATGCCTGCACATGGAAAAGATTAACAGGAAAATTCTCTACTGGATGATTACTCAACTCACCAAACTTAAAAATGAAAGCCAATAATCTGAATTTAAAAATGTTTTGCAGTAAAAAAAAAAAAAAAAAAAAACCACTTGTATTAATCCTCGCCTCCTGATTGCTACATACAAGAACAAATGCATTTAGACTTTTTCTCTTAAGACTACTTGATGAGAAAGGGGAAAAAAGGGGGACAGTTATTTTCTAGAGCAATGCAGCTTTTCTTTTATTCTGTGGCAGATTTTCTTTTATTCGGTGGCAATTTATTCTTTTATTTTGTATAATTTATTCTTTTATTCTGTGGCAATTTATATTCTTGTGGCAGTTTTTCTTTTATTCTGTGGCAACTTAACTGTAAAAATTTAACTTACCGCTTTTAATGAAAGAATCCTCAGAAACTGTGATGAGATCAGCCATTTTCTTAATTTCTGGCAAGTCCAAAGAAGATCTTGGAAAAGAGTTAATGCAAATTATGAGAAGTATTACGCTATAAGTAACGCTTGGATACAACACAGATTTGAGTCAGATGAGTACTAAAATACAAAAGATATAATGATTAATGACTAATAATGCCTTTTAACCACTGCAAAGCATATTTTATTTTAATACAGTTGAAAGTAGACTCAACTCCTTCAACAGTCAAGGCATTAGAGATCTGATTATCAATTTGAAGAAGAGGGTGCAAAAATTCAAAAACTGCTCTTTTGATGTAACTGTTTTTAAAGTGCAGTTCTTGATTTTTAAGGTAAAAAAGGAAAATACAACTTTTAGCTTATCTAGTTTTTCATTATTTTAGTATTAGTTTTTAGTACTAGTTTTTAGTACTAGTTTTATTATTTTAGCTATTTCAGTATCTAGATAGATGGGCAAACTTGTTTTTTTTTTATAACTTTTCAGTGAAAGTACCAAAAGAGGCATTTTCGGTGAAAATATCCTCCAAAAAGGTATTTTTCAAAATCTAGTAGCTAAACCTAGGAGACTAGCACGAATAAATTCCTATATTAACACAAACTTACAACGACCAGAAATCAAATACTCCGTGGTGACAAACCGTAAAGTAAGAAGCGACTAGGCCCCATAGTAGCAATATTTCTAAAAAAAAAAAGGAATTTTGATAACAATTAAAACATCAAAGAATTGGACTTTTATGCTGATTCCAAATCTATAATATTTATTAATTTTAATAATACTCACCAAAAGCTAGGAACCTGAAGCATATTTCCTGATTTTTAAAAAAGGGGGAATACCCTCAAAAGTCAAGTGATCATAATAAAAATTACACCCTACTGCAAAAGTTTCAGCCTCCTAATTTAAAAAAAGGGGAATTTTTGCTAGAAGAGAGGTCGTGGATGCGCGTTTTTCTTCAAGGGTGATCGTATCGAACCGAAGGTCTTAAACAATGGGGGGAAGACTTATTCGAACGGAAATCAAAAGTTCTAGTGTCCTATTTAAGTGACCAAAAAACTGGACGGTAACTCTTATCCCTTTTCCCCAAAGGCATCCAAATATCCAGTTGAAAGGTTCAATAGCATTGTCTATCAGGATGATAACTGTTTTTAAAGTGCAGTTGTTGATTTTTAAGATAAAAAAGGAAAATACAACTTTTAGCTTATTCATTTAGCTGTTATAGCTGTTTTCTTTTAGTGAATTTTCCAAGCGAAAAGCTATTAGGTTGGAGAAAATGGTTTAACTCCTGCAATGAAAGCTTTATTTGTGTTTTTTTCTTTTATTAGAACACTTAAAAGTGTAGGCCTATTATGTATATGTCATTATGCATTTCCAAGAGGGTATATCTATCTGTTCTTACTTTCAGGGCTTCTAGAATATGACAATAGATTCAAAATTAGATCCAATAAGATATTATGTAATGTATTGTATTTATCAATTACAAAATTAATTAAAAATGAAGTAATTACCTTCTAAAGGAACTTAAATTCAAATCTAAGCAATTTGAAAAGTATTTCTAGAAAAAAAAGTCTTTAGTTTTTTAATATCTAACTAGTTTTTTAACTAGCCAAAGTATTATACCTCTTAAAGCTACCTTAAACCACTATTTTCTAAAATTCTTTTAAGTTTTTTCACTCAGCCTTGGAACACATGATAAAGAACAAAAAAAATATTTTTCTTTTCTATTATTTCCAGGATACTGTTAGAAAATTCTAGAAATTTTTTCCTTCTTTTCGAAAATGTCTGGTAAATTACCCAGCCTGGGTAATGGTTACTTATTAAAATTTCTTTTAACAACAATAATTCCTCCTCAATGAATTTCAGAGATCAAATTCTAAAAATACGGTCAGTTAAGGATATGATTAAACCAATTTTTACTTGGCGAGCGTGACCAGAGAAGAACAACAAAAATCTATTATTGTTAGTAGGTTTTCTGTAAATTTTAAAATCCAGACTATTTTCATTTCTTAAAAGAAGAACATCCAGAAAAGAAAGTTTCTTATCCTCTTCTAATTCTACTGTAAATTTTAAATCACCTCCCCAAAAATTAAGATGTTCAAAAAAACCTTTTAATTCCTCCTCCCCATAATTCCATACTGAAATTATGTCATCCATATATCTCCCCCAAAATTTGTGTTTTAGAAAATATGAATCTAACTCTATTGTTTCAAAATTTTCTACAAAACAATTTGCTAATGAAGGATTTAAAGGGACCCCCCATGGGTAAACCATTTACTTGTTCCAAAAAAACCCCTCTGCATTGAAAAAAAAAAATAAGAGAACGTATTGCACAACCTAACTAAATTCATAATTACACCGATTTCCAAACTGTTAAACCACTAATTAAGTCCACATTTCTTAATATCTTTCTTTCAAGAAGAATTTCTGCAGCTTTTATATCAATATTCATATACATATATCGAATCGAAACTTGAGATTATAGAATTTGAAGAAATTTCCACTTCTTTTAGTTTTGTCACAAGTTCTGACGAATTCTTAATGTAAGAACTTTGTGTTGACATGAGTGGTTTACATAATGACACTAACTACTTGCTAAGAGCACTTGGTGGTGACTTTGTAATTGCAACAATTGGTTGTAATGGCAGGTTTGGCTGATGTATCTTTGGCAGTCAAAATAATTTATAAATATATATAATATATAAATATAAAGTTTTATATTTGTGTCACTGTCAATTAAAAGTTTTCATCCCTATTTTGAACTGTTATATTTTCGTCATGGAAAGGCAGTGTGGTCTTCGAAGTTATCTAAAATAATTCTGAAAAATCGATCAATTGTTTAAGTTAACTAAGGAGGACAATCTTCTTGGGACCCACTTATGACATTGTCTAAATTTGCCTTCAATTACTTTTTTTCAAAATATGGTTTCAGTATCTATACAAATAATATTATTTATTTATCAATACATTAAACGGTAGGCAATAATGCTTGTCACTATAAACACAAAACAAGAAATAAGCTAATTAGCAACACTTATAAATGTTAGAAGAAGAAAGAGAGAAAAAAGCAACTCATATCTAAAACTCATGATTCATAAACTCCAACAAAGACTCATAACCAAAAGATAAACTTATATCTAATAACTAAACATCAAATACTCCCAAATAAAAGGTGTCTCTACTAATGAACGGTTAGATATCTGCACATTCCCAGCTTCCATGACTTCAACGGGTAGACTATTCCATGGTACTCTATTTACTTATTTGATTTTAGAGGGTACAGTTTGTAATGGTGTTGGCAGGTTGTGTGATAGTGAGTGTTCAAAAACTGAATAAAAAACCTAGGTTGTCTATACCTAATTTTTAGGAGAATTCTCTGATATTGTACATTATATAACAATAAACATTATTTCTGTATGTAGTCTTACCATGTAAGAATTTAGATAAGAGACTGAAACCCCCAATTCTGCCTAGGCAAACCTACTATAAAAATAATTCCTTGCAATTCCTTGCATAATCCGCATAAATGAGACAATATTATATATTATTATATTAACTTATAAATTAAATTTCTAACGTGTTACCCTGCTTTCTGCAGGCAGGGGTCAGAAGTTTGAACAAATTTGTTAAGACTCTTAGTTTTGGGAAAAAATTTACGTGAGTGATGTCATATTTATGAGCACATTTCAAGAGCATACCTCATATTTGTCTCAGTAGTGGTTATATTATTTTTAGTGTTTTTTTTATGCAGGCAAAATTACACAAGAAAAGTAGGTAAGTATAAAATATCAAGCATTATGAGTCTTTACAAAAAAAATTTCATGCAGTTTCGTAACAAGAGCTAAGAGCTCATATGGCACTTGTGACGAGGTCAAAAGAGCCAAGAGCCAAGAGCTCATATAGTATGAGCTCTATCAAAATTTTAAGAATCAATAGATTGCTTTAAAAGAAAAATCCGGGGGTTTAATGCCGGTCGGGATTTATAATAAGAGCTCTGAGTCACGAGGTCCTTCTAAATACCAAAATTCATTAAGATCCAATCACCAGCTCGCAAGTTTAAGATACCTCATTTTTTCTAATTTTTCCTCTCCCTTCAGCCCCCCCAGATGGTCGAATCGGGGAAAACGACTTTATGAAGTCAATTTGTGCAGCTCCCTGACACGCCTACCAATTTTCATTGTCCTAGCACGTCCAGAAGCACCAAACTCGCCAAAGCACTGAACCTCACCACCTAGCTCCCCTAAAGAGAGCAGATACAGTCCGGTTACGCCAATCACGTATTTACAACATTTATAAGCGTTATCCAAGATTTACGGTTTCCCCCTCCAACTCCTCCAAATGTCAACAGATCTGGTCGGATTTGAAATAAGAACTCTGAGACATAAGTTCCTTCTAGATATCAAATTTCAGTAAGATCCAGTCATGCATTCTTTAGTTAAAAATACCTCAATTTTTCTCATTCTTCCAAATTAGCAACCCCCAGCTCCTCCAAATAGAACGGATCCGTACCAATTCTGTCAATATCGTATCTATAACTTGTGCTAATTCTTCCCATCAAGTTTCATCCCAATCTCTCCACTCTAAGCATTTTCCAAGATTCCCAGTTTCCAAGATCTCTGTTTTCCCCTCCAACCCTCTATGTCCTCGGATCAACTTCGAATTGAAAATGGAGCATTTGAGACATAAGATTCTTCTATATATCAAGTTTCACTAAGATCCGATCACACATTCGTAAGATACCTCGATTTTCACGTTTTCCAAGAATATCCAGTTGACGAACACTGTATATGTGTTCGAAATATCCAGTTAAATAATTTTATATCTATTCACTGTCAATAAAAACGTATCATCCCTATTTTGAACTGTTTTACTTTTGTCATGGAAAGGCAGTGTGGTCTTCGAAGTTATCTATGTCGAGTATATGGGGATAATGTGACCAAGGAGGTGTCTAAATATATTGACACCCATAAGAGACACGCAAATGTTATAAATCAACAAGATTTTCTTCATCAATGTAAGAAGAAAAGGATTTTGCCACCTTCAATAAAATTCAATCTACATTTAGGCACTTTTAAAGGAAAAAGGTTTGAACGAGGTCTACAATTCAAGACTTTAAATCATCTGATTAAAGATAAAAGGAGAAAAAGAGCTTTATTAGTGAAAGATAAACTTTTCCTGGAAAATATTATATCAAAAAAGGTGAGTGCAAGTGATTTTTGTTTTATTCAACAAACAGCAAGAAATCATTTCAAGCATGACTTTCACCTTTCCAGAGAAAGATTACTTAAAAAGTTTTCAAAATTACCTGAAAATAAAGCCGTAATACCTTCGTCAACTCTTGGACCAGCTGTAATTAATTTTTCATCAAGGACCTCAACGTTACAAGGAAAGTCCGCATTAGAAAAAGGTTCAAAATTTTGTTTTAAAACTAATAAAGTCCCAGTAGAAGAAATTATCTCTTCAATAGAAACATCTTTACATTGAAACCCCATCCTAATCAAAGATGTTAGCCTAGTAAGAGCTTCTACAGTTAAAGCCCTGTTAGAGTTTGCTTTAAAACCAGAAATCCCTAACAATTCTTTCAAAGACATGAAGATTCTTAATAATTTAAGAAGGGATGAATCTATTATTATTACAAAAGCAGACAAGGGTAACACTTTAGTGGTAATGGACACCAAGGACTACGATTCAAAATTAAACGCTTTACTGAAAGATGAAAAAACGTACAAACAACTTTCTTTTGACCCGACGGACTCATACACAAAGAAGTTGAAGAACGAGTTAAAGAGTTTGAAGGAAGAAGGGAAGATTACACCTCAACTTTTCTACAAATTCTTACCAAGAGGTTCTTTGTGCCCTAAATTATATGGACTTCCAAAGATACATAAGCCAAATCTACCATTACGACCAATCGTTGCGCATAACAAGTCACCAACAAGTGCTCTGAGTAAGTGGCTAGTTTCATTGTGTAAACCACTCATGTCTACACAAATTTCTTACATTAAGAATTCGTCAGAACTTGTAAAAAAAACTAAAAGAAGTTGAGATTTCTTCAAATTCTATAATTTCAAGTTTCGACATAGTGTCAATGTATACGAGTATTGATGTAAAAGCCGCAGAAATTCTTCTTGAGAGAAAGATACTAAGAACTTTGGACTTAATTGGTGGTGAAACAGTTTTGGAAGTCGGTGTAATTATGAATTTAGTTAGGTTGTGCAACATGTTCTCTTATTTTTTTCAATTCAGATGGGTTTTTTTCGAACAAGTAAATGGTTTACCCATGGGGGCCCCTTTAAGTCCTTTATTAGCAAATTGTTTTTTAGAAAATATTGAAACAATAGCGTTAGATTCATATTTTTTAAAACACAAATTTTGGGGGAGATAAAAAAAAAAGATGATGAACACTGTATATATGTTCGAAATATCCAGTTAAATAATTTTATATCAATTCACTGTCAATAAAAAGGTATCATCCCTATTTTGAACTGTTTTAATTTTGTCATGGAAAGGCAGTGTGGTCTTCGAAGTTATCTACGTCGAGTATATGGGGATAATGTGACCAAGGAGGTGTCTAAATATATTAACACCCATAAGAGACACGCAAATGTTATAAATCAACAAGATTTTCTTCATCAATGTAAGAAGAAAAGGATTTTGCCACCTTCAATAAAATTCAATCTACATTTAGGCACTTTTAAAGGAAAAAAGTTTGAACGAGGTCTACAATTAAAGACTTTAAATCATCTGATTAAAGATAAAAGGAGAAAAAGAGCTTTATTAGTGAAAGATAAACTTTTCCTGGGAAATATTATATCAAAAAAGGTGAGTGCAAGTGATTTTTGTTTTATTCAACAAACAGCAAGAAATCATTTCAATCATGACTTTCACCTTTCCAGAGAAAGATTGCTTAAAAGTTTTCAAAATTATCTGAAAATAAAGCCGTAATACCTTCGTCAACTCTTGGACCAGCTGTAATTAATTTTTCATCAAGGACCTTAACGTTACAAGAAAAGTCCGCATTAGAAAAAGGTCCAAAATTTTGTTTTAAAACTAATAAAGTCCCAGTAGAAGAAATTATCTCTTCAATAGAAACATCTTTACATAGAAACCCCATCCTAATCAAAGATGTTAGCCTAGTAAGAGCTTCTACAGTTAAAGCCCTGTCAGAGTTTGCTTTAAAACCAGAAATCCCTAACAATTCTTTCAAAGACATGAAGATTCTTAATAATTTAAGAAGGGATGAATCTATTATTATTACAAAAGCAGACAAGGGTAACACTTTAGTGGTAATGGACAGCAAGGACTACGATTCAAAATTAAACGCTTTACTGAAAGATGAAAAAACGTACAAACAACTTTCTTTTGACCCGACGGACTCATACACAAAGAAGTTTAAGAACGAGTTAAAGAGTTTGAAGGGAGAAGGGAAGATTACACCTCAACTTTTCTACAAATTCTTACCAAGAGGTTCTTTGTGCCCTAAATTATATGGACTTCCAAAGATACATAAGCCAAATCTGCCATTACAACCAATTGTTGCGAGTAACAAGTCACCAACAAGTGCTCTGAGTAAGTGGCTAGTTTCATTGTGTAAACCACTCATGTCTACACAAATTTCTTACATTAAGAATTCGTCAGAACTTGTAAAAAAAACTAAAAGAAGTTGAGATTTCTTCAAATTCTATAATTTCAAGTTTCGACATAGTGTCAATGCATACGAGTATTGATGTAAAAGCCGCAGAAATTCTTCTTGAGAGAAAGATACTAAGAAATTTGGACTTAATTGGTGGTGAAACAGTTTTGGAAGTCAGTGTAATTATGAATTTAGTTAGGTTGTGCAATATGTTCTCTTATTTTTTTTCAATTCAGAGGGGTTTTTTTCGAACAAGTAAATGGTTTACCCATGGGGGCCCCTTTAAGTCCTTTATTAGCAAATTATTTTGTAGAAAATATTGAAACAATAGCGTTAGATTCATATTTTTTAAAACACAAATTTTGGGGGAGATAAAAAAAAAGGATGATGAACACTGTATATGTTTTCGAAATATCCAGTTAAATAATTTTATATCTATTCACTGTCAATAAAAAGGTATCATCCCTATTTTGAACTGTTTTACTTTCGTCTTGGACTTGTGCTTATTCTTTCCACCAAGTTTCATCCTGATCTCTCCGCTTTAAGCATTTTCCAAGATTCCCCCCCTAATGACACTGGATCCGGTCGGGATTTAAAATAAGAGATCTGAGTTTTGAGGTCCTTCTAAATATGAAATTTCATTAAGATACGATCACTCTTCCGTAAGTTAAAAATACCTCATTTTTTCTAATTTTTTAGAATTAACCCCCACCCCAACTCCCCCAAAGAGAGCAGATTCATTCCAGTTGTGTCAATCCTGTATCTAAGACTTGTGCTTATTTTCCCCACCAAGTTTCATCCCAATTCCTCCACTCTAAGCATTTTCCAAGATTTTAGGTTCTGCCCCCCCTCCCCCAAATTCCCCTTTACCAGATCCAGTTGGGATTTAAAATAAGAGCTCTGAGACATGATATCCTTCCAAAAATCAAATTTCATTAAGATCTGGTCACTCCTTTGTAAGTTAAAAATAACTAATTTTTCTAATTTTTCAGAATTACCCCCCCCCCCCCCCAACTCCCCCAAAGAGAGCGGATCCATTCCAGTTATGGCAATCACGTATCTAGGACTTGTGCTTATTTTTACCACCGAGTTTCATCCAATCCCTCCACTCTAAGCATTTTCCAAGATTTTAAGTTCCCCCCACTCAATTCACCCCAGTGTCACCAGATGCAGTCGGAAATTAAAATAAGAGCCCTGAGCCGCAATATCCTTCCAAACTTCAAATTTCTTTAAGATACAATCATTCCTTTTTGAAATTAAAAATACCTAATTTTATCAATTTTTTAGAATTAACCATCCCCCCTCCCAACTCCCCCAATCAGATCAGATCCGTTTTGGTTATGTCAACCACGTATCTAGGACTTCTGCTTGTTTTTCCCACCAAGCTTCATCCCAATCCCTCCACTCTAAGCGTTTTCCAAGATTTCAGGTTCCCCCCTCCAAGTCCCCCAATGTCACCGGATCTGGTCGGGATTTAAAATAAGAGCTCTGAGACACAATATTCTTTCAAACATCAAATTTCATTAAGATCCCATCACCTATTCATAAGTTAAATACTTCATTTTTTCTATTTTTTCTAAATTAACCAGCCCCCCACTCTCCCCCCAGATGGTCAAATCAGGAAAACGACTGTTCTTAATTTAATCTGGTCTGGTCCCTGATACGCCTGCCCAATTTCATTGTACAAGCTTATCTGGAAGTGCCTATAGTAGCAAAACCAGGACAAACCAACTGACAGAATTTGTGATTGCTATGTCACTTGGTTAATACCAAGTACCATAAAAACCTTCTACTACTTTTCTAATAACATAGTTCAACATATGCTCATGCATATTTCTATATATACTCATGAGGTCATACTTACATATCTCTTATTATACTCATATAAGAGAATAAACTCCCCCCCCCCTTCAGGAGTGATAACATTGTTTTAAATATATAATACATGCAACATTGCAAACAGAACTTAGCTAAGTATAGAACCCAAAGGATAATGAGTAAATTTACAAAAGGTGTTTTATGCAGTTTTCATAATCCCTAGAGGACAAAGCAACAACCTACACCATCAAACATGACAAGACCAATCTGAGCAGTTGAGGTAAATGGCATGGAAAAAATGCCTAAGGTATTTATAAACAAAAATGAAGAACACAGAAATATACACTTAGAATACTGCATATCATAAAGTATAAAACTGAAATGAAGAACAAAAATTTTGCAGCTAGAAGACAAGGGACACCAAAAATCAAAACAAATAAAAGATGAAACTAACAAAGAAATAAACTTTCAAAATAACCAAAATCTTTGACACTGACAAAATATGGCACAAAACTCAATACAAAACTACAAGGATATCAATTAACTTACACCACTGTTAATCACAAGTCATTAGAACCATTCAACATTATTTGTGTTTCCTGTGGAGCCCTCTGATTTCATTTAAAAAAAACTGCTGTATTGACATTTCTAGCCACAAAAAAGATCTAAAAAGGTTATAACTTTATGGATGAATTAGTACTTTTCCTGTGATGGTTGTATTGAAGTCATGGTGACATCAAGACTTTAAAAAGGGGCTCACATTGTCTTCAGTTAGAAGATAAGCAATAAAGACAATCATTACATACAAGTCTGCTGTAACTCTACCAGGGCTTGGCCTCAAAATTGACTACATAGTTAACTTTTCTTCTTAAAACAAGTATATTGACATTTCTGGCCACAAACAATCTAAATAGGTCACAACTTTAAGAAAGAAATAGTATTTTTCCCATGGTGGTTGTATGAAACCTGTGGAAACACCATGACAGCAAGAAGAGACTGGTTAGAAGCCTCCCAGTACAATATATATATATATATATATATATATATATATATATATATATATATATATATATATATATATATATATATATATATATATATATATATATATATATATATATATATATATATATATATATATATATATATATATATATAATTATATATATATATATATATATATATATATATATATATATATATATATATATATATATATATATATATATATATATATATATATATATATATATATATATATATATATATATATATAATTATTACTTTATAATACCCCAAATGCTTATACTAATCAGACTATCAAGTTGTTTTTCCATTATTACACATTTGTTAATATTACATTTTGGTAAATTATGCACTCAATTGCTTGCAGACATAAATCTAAAACTAAGTATATTCAAAATTTAATGTAGGAGCTAGAAGGTATGACAGCATTGATGAACCATAGAAATGTTTGTTGCTAATGTAGAACTAACCCTTTTATAGGATGAAATATGGTAGTAGTGCACAGTTCAGTGTCATCAGAAGAAAACATTATTTTATATATATATATATATATATATATATATATATATATATATATATATATATATATATATATATATATATATATTCCCACACCCTCCTTAGTATACAAATCAAAATCCAGCTTATGTACTGCTTCAACCTTAAAATACTTACAAATATCATTACTAGGTGCTTCATGTTGCTTAACCCCCTTATCCTTGCTAATATGCAAATATATAGCCAAGCCCAATTATATATTTATTATGTATATTGCATAATATGTATTATTATGTTATATATATATATATATATAATTATATATATATATATATATATATATATATATATATATATATATATATATATATATATATATATATATATATATATATATATATATATATATATATATAATTATTACTTTATAATACCCCAAATGCTTAAACTAATCAGACTATCAAGTTGTTTTTCCATTATTACACATTTGTTAATATTACATTTTGGTAAATTATGCACTCAATTGCTTGCAGACATAAATCTAAAACTAAGTATATTCAAAATTTAATGTAGGAGCTAGAAGGTATGACAGCATTGATGAACCATAGAAATGTTTGTTGCTAATGTAGAACTAACCCTTTTATAGGATGAAATATGGTAGTAGTGCACAGTTCAGTGTCATCAGAAGAAAACATTATTTTATATATATATATATATATATATATATATATATATATATATATATATATATATATATATATATATATATATATATATATATTCCCACACCCTCCTTAGTATACAAATCAAAATCCAGCTTATGTACTGCTTCAACCTTAAAATACTTACAAATATCATTACTAGGTGTTTCATGTTGCTTAACCCCCTTATCCTTGCTAATATGCAAATATATAGCCAAGCCCAATTATATATTTATTATGTATATTGCATAATATGTATTATTATGTATATATATATATATATATATATATATATATATATATATATATATATATATATATATATATATACTAGCTGTTGGGGTGGCGCAAAGTGCCACCCCAAAACCTAGTTGGTGGGGGCGCTTTGCACCCCCAAGCCCCCCTGCACGTGTAAGTTGTTATGCACCATATTAGTTACATGCCATTGTAGTTGTGTCTCTGCATCCCACCTGTGAATATAGATAGATATATCTATATATGTTTTTAACTATGTAAAACTTGCAAATATACAACATTCTTTGCTGTCCCATTGTCTGTGCATATAAACAGATTGTCAGGTTTACTGACTCTTGAATATGCATCCTGGTCTGTAATTTCTCATTCAGTGTCCTGGTTGTCATTTATATTCCCTGTATCCTGGTTGTCCATGAGAAAACAATCTGTATTCAGATCTATACCTCATTATTCTAATGATTGCCCTTGAGCTTTGTTGATGGTGATTGCTAATTGAACATTCCCTGTGTCCTGGTTGTCATTTATATATCCCCCCCCTGTCCCCATTGTAGTTGTGTCCCTGTGTCCCGGTCATCATTTATATTCCCTGTGTCATGGTTGTTATTTGTGTCCTGGTGTCCCAGTCTGTAATTTCTCTTTGAGTGCCCCAGTTGTGATTTATATTCCCTGTGTCCTGGTGTCCCAGTCGTCATTTGTGTCCCAGTCTGTAATTTATTCAGTTTACAAACATGACATGAGTCAACAAACAACTTCATGACAGCATAATGCTCAATCCTTATAATGATGTCAGTCAACACACAAACATGACGTCAGTCAACATACACACACAAAAACAAACAACTTATTTTTAAATATATAGCTATATATCTATATATTCCCACATCCTCCTTAGTATACAAATTAAAATCCAGCTTATGTACTGCTTCAACCTTAAAATACTTATGAATATCATTACTAGGTGCTTCATATTGCTTAACACCCTTACCCTTGCTAATGTGCAAATATATAGCCAAGCCCAAATATATATGTAATATGTATATTGCAGCACAGATGTTTTTGTGTCAGTCCAACACCTATAAACTGGATTAACATTGGCAGATTCAGCAGACTGAAAATGCCTGTCAGAGGTATCCCATCAGAGGGGGGGGGGAGGGAGCACTCTGTCTTCTTAACTTTTTTGGCATTCAGTAAAGTTTTCAACAAAGGCAAATGTTTTTCAAAATTGGCAGAAATTACACAAAACTCCCGATTTCTGCAGAAAAAATGGCAAAAATAAGGCAGCAATTTAGAAAATTCAGTGTTTGACAAACCCCCCCCCACCCCTAATGAATAGAGGCTTGGGATTCCCCTATCCATGTGAAATATATAGGCATAGAGCTATATGTTGTGGTTTTAGGATTCTGTACAGATTTATAACTAATTTGAGTACTTTTCAGGTTTTTGATGTTCTATTCAGATGAAATCTTCTCTTGAGCCCTGCTTGTGCATTGAAACTCTTAATAATTTACTAGAAGAAATTATTTCTTTAATATTTACAGAAGCTATTGGTAAACCCTATTTCCTTGTTTCTTAAATTTTATCAGTTACCAGTTTAATTGAGTAGCCTAGGGCTACAAAGAGCCATTATAGGGAGGGGGTGGGCAGAGAGAAACACAGATTAATTGTCCAAAACACAAAAGTTTTCCTCATTTTGTCCTAGCAAGTCATCTTCTAAAGAAATACTATTCTAGACCTTTACTTATTTTGAAAAACTAGGCAGGGTAAAATCTTAGTTAATTGACTTCTTGCTATCTCAGAAAGGGTTTACTTTAGGAAAATGAAACTTTCAGGGATGGGTCTACAGGCTTAAGTATGTCCTGGGACCTCTACTCCTTTTCTCTCTAGAGGACCCTGAAATTTGCCTACATGACAGGTCTTTACCTATTGAAATTTTGACAAAACAGCATTTTACCTTAATTTTCAGTTAGGCCTACTAGTTGCTTTTTCTCTAGGAAATGTATTTGCATATCTTTAAAACCTTATAAAATGGAATTGAGCAAAGTTATGAAGCTGAAAACGATTTTGTTGTACTTCAATTAAGCAGAAGATCTATTTTGCAAGGTTTCACTTTTATAACACACATATTTTTAATGGTCATCAAAGGTTAGGGCCCTCTACAAGGAGAAGGAGTGGGGGTGGTTGCATCAAAATAATTTCCTGGGACATACTTTAGCCTGTAGACCCATCTCTGAAATCTTCATTTTCCTAACCTTAACCCTTTCTAGGATAGCAAGAAGTCAATTAACTAGAATTTTACCCTAGGCAGGGAAGGAGCAAAAATGTAAAGTTCAAGTCATATTTGGAAGTTTAAATTTGATATTCAATAAAGATCCGTCACTCTTTTGTAGCTAGTATTTTATTTTAAGTAGGCCAATCCTCATGTAAGATTATTTTATGTTTTTTTATGCCTTACCTAAACTATTAAATCCTATTAGGCTAATTGAATTAGGCTACTAATTGGAGATTAAACAAAAAATTCCCAGGTCTAATTCAAGCAAGTTTTTACCTTTGTTTAGCTTAACCTTTCAGCTCAGTTAATTGATTAAGTTGGAATGTAGATTGGTCTTTAACCATTTTATTCTTGCGAAAATGGCCATTGCCTAGTCGTTTTTAAATTTTACGCTTTGTTATTTGTCCGTGACTTGCTGCATGGCCAAGAGTTATGGCTGGTAAAAAAAAACCTGTTCTTTCTAGCCAAGTAAAAGGACAGGACAAGTGTTCGTCCTGTGCGATTAATTTAAGCAAGGAATCAAGCACTATAAACTGTGACGATTGCTGGTTATCTATTGAATGTTTTGAGCTCTCGGAACCAGAATGTATCTTACTTACAGAAATGACTCGTCGTATGGGTTGTCTTTGGAAATGTGTAAGGGAAACACCCAAGCCAGCAATGTTAATGGCTAATGCCTTAGAAATTGCGCAAGTCGTTGATGCATCTATTAAGAACTCTCTTAGCGGTTTTGAGAATGCAGTAAAGACCCTGGATTTTAAGAATAAGGAGGAAGTCAAGGACATCTTTAAAATTACTACCTTTAAAGGTGAACTTAAAGCGGAAATTAACGCTCAGTTTAAGGCAATAAAAGATAAGATTCATACTCTTGAGCTATACTCAGGAACAGCAAAGGATAATAACGCCTTAAAATACTTAGTGTCTGCCGAAGTAGCTACGTTAAGAGAAGCTATAGATAAACAGTTCAAAAATAGCGTAAAGGCAACGATTGCCAAGGATCATGAAAGACAAAAAAAGAAAACTTTATATAGTGGTCTTCGGTGTTCTTTCAAAAACTGATGATGCCCGATTTGTGCGTGAATATTTAGCTAATCTTTATGGAATCTTTGATGTTACTGTCATGAACGTTGGCAGATTAGGGAACGTAACAACCACGATGGGACCCAGTACTCAATGTCCTATCCCGATCATTTTCTCGGTGGTTAATTTCAAAATAAAGAAGCTAATCCTTCAGAAATCTAATGAAAGAAAGGATGCCATTCAATTTAGAAATGACACGTCAAAGCATGATTGCGGAAAAAGACAAAGATTGTATGGAGAACTGCATAAGAGAAGATTGAATGGGGAACTGGACATAGTATTCAGAGGAAATAAGATTCTGTCAAAAATGCTTCCAGACCCTTACGATGTATAAGTCACCTTCACAGGAGAATGTAATGGAATCATTGATATATCTGGTACCCTTTTAATACTTGTAAATAGTTCCATAAGTAGTGTTTTTTAATTTGTTATAGTACTAGTGAAATTGGCTGTGCGAAATATACAGAAACTTAATCATATGTTAATGCTAGATCGGATAACAGAAAATATGAACCAATGTCAGAAACTATTTCTTTTAAATCATGTGATTCTGGATCAAGCGAAGCTAATGATGACAATACTATTGTCTTGAGACTTGTGGTACTAGATAGTAATGTAGACTGCTTTACTACGAAGATGAACGAAATTAAGTTGGTGATGTCAACGAGGCACAAAGTAAGTGTTTGTGCCTTCACTAAGGTGAAACAAAAATATACTGCATTTGCTCTTACTGATATACAAATTCAAGTACATTGGTTTGACCTAATTACTAATCTGTCAAAGCCAAATGGTAGAGGGATAGTAGTTTACGTCACATATCCACTCCAAGTAAGAGCTCACGCAGTATATTCAGATTACGAACCATGGACTGAGAAATTATGGATAACGATTCTACAGTGATGTCTTCCTGTGGTCATAGGCTGTTTATATATGAGTCCAAGACCCCTTGATAGACTAGTTCTCTTCTTGCAATTGAATATTCTACCGATAATGTGATGAGACAATATTATAAGAACGTTCTCATTGCTGGAGATTTTAGTTTACCCGAAGTACCGTAGATTGATGGGTTGGCTGTCACAGAAAGGGTTGAAACACAAATGACCCACTTCTAGAGTTCCTTCATGGACATTCGCTATACCAAGCAATTGATTTTCCGACCAGGTACGGAAATGGGTAGTACCCAGCCTTATTAGACCTTTTTTTTTATTAATGAACACGAGACGCAAATTTGTGTTATTAGAAAACACACCTAAAAATGTTGACGGTGTAAACAAGGTTGCCACTTCAAAGATATTAATAGTACTCCTCAGGGTCTCTGAAAACCACTACCATGGCATAAAAAGCACTAGTAGTACTACCACTACTAACAACTTACCATAACATCAAATGTATATTAAACTTGTATTCAGGGTGCAATACTGACAATAGAGGTAAGGTTACTTTTTAGCTACCTGAGTAGTTCCTTAATATAACCTTACTCTTTTCTTTGTAATTTGCAGCAGGTATTGGTTAGCCCTAATTCCTTTATTTCTTCAATTTTATCTATTCTTGAATATCATTTAGTCAATTATTGTATCACTTTAATTGAATAGCCTTGGGATATGAATAACAATTAGGGGGGGGGACCAGGGATTAATTGTCCAAAACATAAAAAGTTTCTAGCATGTATCCTTCCGAAGAGAAGCTAATCTAAACCTTTACCTATTTTGAAAAATTAGGCAGTGAAGGAACAAAATGTAAAGATAAAGGAAGATTATTTTTGAAGTTTTAAATAGGATGTTCAATGAAGATCACTCTTTTGTAGTTAGTGTTTAGGCCAATCATCATGTAAAATTATTTGAGTTTGTTTTATGCCTAGCCTCAACCAAACTATATAATAATAATAATTTAATGACCTGTTGAAAATAAAACTAATAATTTCCAAGTCAAATTCAAGCAAGTTTTCATCATTGTTTATGGTTAACCTTTCAGCTCAGTTAATTGATCTAAGTTTTATATCTCGATTAGTCTTTAGCCAGTTTATACTATTTGTAGATATCAGGCTCCGTAGATGATGCAATCTATTTTTTATTCTTATTTATTTTATTCTTACATGTTATAGCCTTTTAAAACTACTTTAAACAAATTTTAAATTTGGAATTCTTAGGAGGTTTTTGCAAAGTAAGTTTCCTGTTCCAATGGTTGATCCATAAATAAATTAGTGGTGAAATCATTAGTCGATTTTCTAGTAACATTAAACATAAGAAAAACAAAGTTTCTTCAACTGATAGTAATGAGGAACATTAAAACTTTAAACGAAAAAAAATTATTACGTATACGAGGGGGGTTGTCCTTTTTTCAACATCTCGCTCTTTCCACTAAAGTTTGACTTCTTGTTCCAAGTATTTAAGAATAATTCCTGAAACACAAGGGCCGTTTAATTAGAATAATATTTTTGTTTTTGAGTTCTAAAATAAATTCTAAGACATGTTTTGAGCGAGTTCGACAAAATCATCCTCAGGTTCCTCGTGTTCAACCCAGAAAAACTTTAAAGCGTTTTAATCTTATGGATTCCAAGTGTGTTGTACACGGGTTCTTCAAAATTGCAAAGCACTAGAATAGAATGGTTGAACACGAGTTCTGAGAAGAAATTACTGTTTTGAAACAGTTTGTTTAAAAACAATAATCTGCACAACCCATATAAAACTCTGTGTTGGATGTGGGTGGCCCGAAAGCGAGGCTTGTGGTTCTGAGTCCCGTGTTCAACAGGTGGATGTCCCCTCCGAGCCCGTGTTCAACCAAGCTATTCTGGTGCTTTATAATTTTGAGGAATCCGTGTTCAAAATGCTTGGAAGCCGTAAGATGAAAACCCATTAAATTTTTGCTGAGGAGGGGAGGAGGTGTATATATTAGCATAAGGGGAGGGGTGAACAGTGAGGTTCTTTTAGGAAACATTTAATTCAGAATTTTGAAATTTAGAAGTAGTTTCCAAAAATGTATAACTTTCCCTTCTGAGGACATATCACTTCTATAATTCTTGTGGGGGCCGACATTCCCCCCCCCCATCCATGGAAAATTCCACATTTGAAAATTTTCTCCCGGAAATTTATTTCCATGTGGAAATTATCCAACTCATGGACAATTTCCCCACATGAAAAATAGAGCAGCCACAGAGAAAGTACAAAAGAGATACCTCCAAATATCAATCGATGTCACGAGGGGTGACAAAAGGACCAGATATGAAAAACAGTTTTAGGACAGGGGTTGGTTGGTCTATTACTGAATATTACTTGAAGGACTACCATTTTCAATTTATATTCCACTGAGCATCCTCTGAAGCTTCTGAAACTACAAGGGGAAGTTGGAGATGAGGAAGGGGTAGCATCCCTCCTATAGAGATTATTGTGTGTTAGTTTTGGTGTATATTGTTACTATTTACTTCCATAGTAACAGCGTAGACCAGAAGTATTCCCAGAAATCATTAGGGATGAAATATCAATTCCTACCTCTACCCTTTGTTACAACTAATTAAATAGTTACCTGAAGGTCACATGAGAGCTAGGATGTTTTGGCCTCAAAATGCACCCTTTGAGACATTTCATCCCTCCCTAAGAAAAGTGAAAAGGGGCGTAGGTTGGGTTGATGGGTGGGCGTAGTTTAGAAGACCATCCTTCCCATAAAAACCTTATATCTTAAGAATAGACAACTTGCATAGCTTAAAACACTTGCCCCAGGGGGTGAAGTGGGGAGGGTCCTCTCCCCAACCTGTAAGGATAGCTAATGACTTTTGGACTATTTGAACAAAATAGCAGTCTCAAAACTTGGATCAGATGGTCCGGGAGAAAAAATTATGTGGGTGGTGGTTTGTTCCCTTCCAATCACTTTTGACTCTTAGAAAGAGCACTAGAACTTTTAATTTGCAATCAAATGAGCCCTATTCAAATTGTATACAATCACCCGTTCCACACGAAGTGCCTCTGGGGAAAAAAGAAATATAATACATTGAACCCTTACTGTTCTTTCGTATAGACAATGCTGTAGAATGCCTCTGACTTAAATAGGTGATCATGGCCAGATCTAGGGGGGACAGAGGGGGCAAGTGCCCCTGGTGGCATGTCCTGGCGACACCAAAACAATTTAAAATTGTAACGTTCATGGCTAAGTATTGTGATATTTATAGTGATGATGGTGTAGCAGGGGGCAGCAAAGTCTACATCCCCCCCCAAGAAGAAGAGCTAAGTCCAGCTCTGCAGGTGAGTAGGACTTTTAATTTTTTCCTCGTAATGAATATCTGAAACTTTCCAGGAGAAATATAGAGGGAGAAGAATTATACCACGAGAAATTTTCTGTGGAGGGTTGGAGGTTTTTGCAGGGCAGAATTTTAATCAGGGAGAGTTTTTGGGGGAAGAATTATGGAGGAAACAGAAAAAACCAAGACCCAAAGTTAGAGGCAACAATACAGCCTTGTCTAAAGTAAAGGCGACTAGGCTGTGATGTTTTATTACTTTTTTCCCAAGAGGCACTTTATATGGAAGGGGCGGTCGTATAAACTTCGAAGGGGACTCAGTCGATTGGAAATTTAAAGTTCTACAACCCCTTTTAAGTCAAAAGTGATGGGAGGGCAACAAGCCCGCTCCCACAAAGCCCTTTTTTCCCCAAATACATCAATTTAGATTTTGAGATAGCCATTTTGTTGAAAGTTGTTCAAAAATCAGATACCAAAAACTCAAAAGTCGACAAGCCCCCCTGGGCCCATGGGCTAGATGTTGAAAGTTATGACTTAAAAAATATATTATTGTCATGGATGGAGTGATTATATAAAGTTCAGAGGGGACTCATTTGATTGGAAATTGAAAGTTCTAGTTCCCTTTTCAAGGGTGAAAAGAGATCAGAGGGTAACTATCCCCCCTCCTCTACGCCCTTTTTCTCTAAACGCATCCGATCAAATTTTGGGATAGCCATTTTGTTAAAAATAGCTCATATATCAGGTAGCAAAAACCCGGGGTTGTCGAAATTCCCCTAAGCCTGAGGGCAGATGTTGTAAGTTGTGCCCTGGGGCATATAAGGTTATTATGGAAGGACGGTCGCATAAATTTCAGATAGAGCTCATTTTATTGGAAATCAAAAGTTCTAGTTCCTCTGCTAAGAATCAAAGGTGATCGGAAGAAATCCACCCTCCCTCCCCCAACCATCTTCTTTTCTCCAAATGTAACCGATCCAAATTTTTGCAGAACTATTTTTCTCGAAATAGTCAAACAATCAGATAACAAAAACTTTGGAGTCAACATACCCCCTCCCCCCCAAAAAAAAAACCGGGGAAAGGGTTATAATTTATGCCCTAAGCGCATAAAATATTTTTGTGAAAGAGGTGGTCGTATGAGTTTCGAGGGGGAATCAAAAGATGTAGTTCCCGTTTGAAGAATTAAAAGTGACCGGATGGCAGCTATCTACCCTGCTTTCCCCAGATATTTCCGATCAAACTTTTCAGACTATTTTGTCAAAAATAGACCAAAGACACAATAATAGAAACAAGTATTGTAAATTATGCCTTTGTGGCATATAAGGTTTTTATGGAGGGGATGGTCGTATAAACTTTGGATTGGGGTTCATTCGATTGGATAGTTAAAGTTATAATTCCCTTTTTAAGAGTCAAAAGGGACTGAAGGGTAACTAGCCCCCCTCTTTTCGCCAAGGCTATCTGATCGAATTTTTTGGATAGCCACGGGTAAAATAAGCTCAGAAATCAGATAAAAAACTCCGGGTCTATACAAACCCCATAAGCCCAGGGCCAAAAAAAGGTTTTTACACGAGAGTGTTTGAAAATAGACCAAGATCAGATAACCCCCACAAACAAAAATTTATTAACAATGTTTTATCCCAAAACTTATGGAAGCTGACCTCTGTCCCTCCATGGCCTGATCTGCCTCCCCCTGAACAACTTATGAGTGATAAATCACAGGAGCTGACCCTTGGTCCTCAATCCATTGACGCATCCTCCCACCCATACAAAACTTACAAAACACGTTTTATTCCAAAATATGGGAGCCGATCCCTGGCCCTCCCTCCACGGTCAGACCCCCTCCAAAAACAACTTATCAACAATAGACTATGTTATTCCGAAAATCATGGGAGCTGACCTCTGACCTTTCCTCCATTGCATGATCCCTCCCCTCCAAAATTGACTGTATTTTATTTTGAAAATCATAGAAGCTCACCCCTGGATATCCATGCCCCCCCCCCAAAAAAAAAGTTTTAACGATATTATATTTGAAAACTTTTGGGAGCTGACCCCTTACCCTCCATGGCCCGATCCCCTCCTCCAAAAAACTTGTCAATGATAAATCATGACAACTAACTCCTGGTCCTCCCTCCTTGGCCTGACCCCTTCCCACACAAAATTAACGATATTTTAGCCCAAAATTTAAGGGAGCTTAACTGGCCCTCCTTCCATGGACCGCCCCCCCCAAAAAAAAATATTAACCTTATTCCATAAATCGTGGGGATTCAGTTTAATTTTACTAGCTGTTTCCAAGATTGTTCAAAACACCTATAGTTTTCACTAAAACAGAGTTGGGCTACTGCTCGTTTCCCTGACGGTTAAAGCACTCGAACCTTCGGCAATAACAAACGAAAGGAAATTAATTAAAAAAAAAACCTTCCGAAAAAAAAATTTTCGAAGAAAAGTAAATTAAAAGTTAACTACTACTACTACTAGTAATAACTCACTGCAGCACCAAGCCGCCTGATATCAACACAGCTACGCACGCTCCTCCTCCAATATATTTTCAAGGCCTCCCTCTTTACACCCTCCTAGGAAGTTCTCATTTCCTTTAAATCTTTGTTTATGCCATCCTACCAACCCAGATGAGGACGACCTGCTTTCCGTGTGGCCCCAGACGGTTGGCCAAAAAGGACAATCTTCGGCAATCTGTCATCCGTCATCCACAGAACGAGGCCTAGCCATCTCAACCTTTCTTTCATTATAGCCCTGAAAACTCCTATCTTGCCCCTGAGAAGCTTTTGGTACAGAGCTCTGAGCTTGGTGCCTCCTCCATCGCGTAGATCGTATTACAACACCATCGGCGGGAACGCAATTTTGTTTTGTTGCATACACAGTTTAGATACCAATATTGGTATCTAAGCTAGGCTGCCAGTTTCCTGTCTCCAGCCGCTATCAACGCTACCGCGCACTGTGTCCCAAAAATAAATCGAGTTTTCATAACTGTATTGGTATCTAAGCAGAGGTATCCATGCTTCTCGTTTCTTTAGCCTTTTGATTCTTTTTATATTTTCTTTCTTTTTGTGGAACTTAATGAAATAAATGACAACTATTTATTATCTTGCTTTCTTGCGTAAATTTTTGGTTGCTTAAAAATCCTAATTATTATGCATTTCAGTTGAGGACAATGTAAAATTTTGGTCTTTTCAGATTATTTAATTCAAGAGGAAATTTTTCTGAAGATAGCGATTTGCCTTTTCCGGCTCGTGTGGTGCCATATTGGTCATTGGCTGAAAAGACAAGCTTAACTTGCCAAAAAAAAAACCAGAATTGCCAGAAAAGTATATAAATATCTAAAGTGCTAACTTAATATAAGAATTAGCCAATGTGGAACAGCTTTAATGTTTCATCAAGTTTCCTTCTTTAAATAAAAACCACTATTGTTTCGAAGTTCAGGTTTTAGTATGTAAATTGAGAGGCTTTTTCTGGAATAGGTTGTTAGATGCTAATTCATAGCCGACTTAAATGAAAAGACTCTTTTGCACAAATAACATTTAAATTGTGTGTCACCTGTATGCACTCTTTGTACGTGTTAAATAGTTCAGTCAAGGCAAGAACTTCTTGGATAAATCATCTTTTAGATAGTTTCTCACTTGTACGAACTATTTGGAGCTTATTCAAAAATATTGATGTAGACAAGAATTTCCTACATACATGACATCTGTTACAATCAAGCACATATGTGTCACTAGTTTTCACAGTATGATGATGAAACTCCAAAATTAACTAAACACATGACAAAACATTGAAAAAGAAATAATTCGATGTTTTACTAACTGATTGTGAGAATAGTATCCACAAACCAATGAGGATACAGCTTGTGTTACAATAATTGTCTAAAGATCCTGTATTCACTTTTTGGTGTGAAAATTGCTAAAATCAGAACAGTTTTTCTAGCCCCATCAAATATGAAAGGTTTCTCACCTGTATGTAGTCTTTAATGTGTATTCAAACTTTAAACTTGCGAAGGCCATTTTCACATACATAACCTTTAAATAGCTACTCACCCGTATGTACTCTTTGGTGCCTTTTCAAACTTCCTGCTGGAGTAAAGTTTGGTCACAAACATCACACTTGAAAGGGTTCTTACCCGTATGAAATCTTTCCTGTGTGTTCAAATGTCCTGCTCGAGAAAGGGTTTGGTCACAAACATCACACTTGAAAGGGTTCTTACCCGTATGAAATCTTTCATGTGTGTTCAAATATCCTGCTCGAGAAAGGGTTTGGTCACAAACATCACACTTGAAAGGGTTCTTACCCGTATGAAATCTTTCATGTGTGTTCAAATGTCCTGCTCGAGAAAGGGTTTGATCACAAACATCATACTTGAAAGGGTTCTTACCCGTATGAAATCTTTCATGTGTGTTCAAATGTCCTGCTCGAGAAAGGGTTTGGTCACAAACATCACACTTTTCCATGTTTGCAGTGTGAGGAAACGTCGTATGACATACCTAACATTTAAACAGTCTCTCACCTGTATGCACTCTTTGGTGCCTGTTCAAAACACCCAGTTCAGAAAAGCATTTTTTATATACATGTCATTTAAACGGTTTCACACCCGTATGAATTCTTCGATGTGTGTTCAAACTTTCAGCACGAGAAAACGTCTTATCACATACATCGCATTTAAATGGTTTCTCACCCGTATGCAGTCTTTGATGCCGGTTCAAATGTGATGCTTGAGAAAAGATTTTGTCACAAACATCACACTTAAATGGTTTCTCACCCGTATGAATTCTTTGATGTGTGTTCAAATGTCCTGCTTGAGAAAAGGTTTGGTCACAAATATCACACTTAAACGGCTTTTCACCCGTATGCAATCTTTTGTGTGTGTTCAAATTCCCTGCTTTTGAAAAGGTTTTGTCACATAAATCACATTTAAATGGCTTTTCACCTGTATGAACTCTTTGGTGCTGGTTCAAATCGTGAATTCCAGAAAACATCTTGTCACATACATCACACTTAAACGGTTTTTCACCCGTGTGCCTTCTTTGGTGCTGGTTCAAATTTCCTGCTAGGGAAAAGGTTTGATTACAAACATTACACTTAAACAGATTTTCACCGGTATGCAATCTTTTATGCGCGAACAAATTTCTTGCTTCAGAAAAGGTTTTGTCACATACATCGCATTTAAATGGTTTCTCACCAGTATGCACTCTTTTGTGTCGGTTCAAATCGTACAATCGAGAAAAGATCTTGTCACATATCTCACATTTATATGTCTTTTTCTCTTTATGAGTTCTTCGATATCTTTCCAATTTTCTATACTTTTTACTATGCAGGCAACTTTTCAGAACAGCTTTCTGATTTTTTAAGCCTTTTTCTGCAGATTCTGATGCACATGCATTTGAGAAACTGCTTGAAGATGGATTCTTTGAAACAACTAGCGGCATATTTCCCTGTAAGTGTAGTTCAGACACGTCTGGTGAAAACTGACCTACAATTGAATGGTACATGGAAAAAAAAGCAAAAAAAACGAACAAAACCGAAAATCAAAAACCGAAAATAAAAAACATATCTTTCGATATGTTTTAAAAGTCTACAGAGTTAAAAAAAATGAACAAGAGCCAAGAGTTCATATGGTACTTGTGGCGAGGTCGGAAGAGCCAACATTTCGCAATGTTATCGCGATGATTTTTGTTTAGGCTACCATGATAAGCACCACTGCGTGGGATTTCTGCCTCTAAAGCTGGATAGCTTTTTCTATGATTTTTGATCACTTGAGTTAGCTCCTCCTATGCTTGCTGGCCCATACTATAGCAAATTCAAGATTTAATCACCATAAAACGTGATCCAATCTGGTATTTTTGGTAAAAGAGTTGATCAAGGCTAGACAATTTAAAAAAAAGTTTTGAAATTAAACAAAAAATTAATATTAACAAGATCTAAGAGCTCATATGGCACTTGTGACGAGGTCGGAAGAGCCAAGAGCCAAGAACTCATGGTATGAGCTCTAGCAAAATTCTAAGAATCAATAGATTGCTTTAAAAGGAAAATCAGAGGCTTAATGCCGATCAGGATTTAAAATAAGAGCTCTGAGTCACGAGGTCCTTCTAAATATCAAAATTCATTAAGATCGTGACTCATTCGTAAGGTATCTCGATTTTCACGTTTTCCAAAAATCCTGGTTTCCCGCTCCAACTCCCATCAATGTCAACGGATCTGGTCGGGATTTAAAATGAGAGTTCTGAAGCACAGGATCCTTCTAGATATCAAATTCCATTAAGATCTGATCACCCGTTCGTAACTTACAAATATTTCATTTTTTCTAATTTTTCCGAACTCCCCCCCCCCAAGTCCACCAAAGAGAGCGGATCCTGTCCGGTTATGTCAGTCACCTATTTTGGACTTGTGCTTATTCTTTCCACCAAGTTTCATCCTGATCTCTCCGCTCTAAGCGTTTTCCAAGATTTCCAGTCCCTCCCCGCACTAATGACATTGATCCGGTCGGTATTTAAAATAGGACATCAGACAGGACTTGTGCTTATTTTTCCTACCAAGTTTCATCCCGATCCCTCCACTCTAAGCATTTTCCAAGATTTTAGGTTCCGCCCCCCCCCCCAACTTCCCCTTCATCAGATCCGGTCGGGATTTGAAATAAGAACTTTGAGACAGGATATCCTTCCAAACATCAAATTTCGTTTAGATCTGATAGCTCCTTCGTAAGTTAAAAATACTTCCTTTTCTAATTTTTCAGAATTAACCCTCCCCCCCCCCCCAATTCCCCAAAGAGAGCGGATCCGTTCCGGCTATGTCAATCATATATCTAGGACTTATAATTATTTTTCCCATCAAGTTTCATTCCGATCCCTCCACTCTAAGCGTTTTCCAAGATTTTAGGTTCCGCCCCCCCCCAACTTCCCCTTCACCGGATCCGGTTGGGATTCGCAATAAGAACTTTGAGACATGATATCCTTCCAAATATCAAATTTCATTAAGATCTGATAACTCCTTCGTAGGTTAAAAATACCTCCTTTTCGAATTTTTCAGAATTAACCCCCCCCCAACTCCCCCAAAGAGATCGGATCTGTTCCGGCTATGTCAATCACGTATCTAGGACTTATAATTATTTTCCCCATCAATTTTCATTCCGATCCCTCCACTCTAAGCGTTTTCCATGATTTTAGGTCCCCCTAACTCCCTTCAATGTCACCAGATCTGGTCGGGATTTAAAATAAGAGCTCCCAGACAGGATATCCCTCCAAACATCAAATTTTATTAAGATCCGATCACTCCTTCGTAAGTTAAAAATACCTCATTTTTTTATTTTTCAGAATTAACCCTCCTCCCCCCATGTCCCCGAAGAGAGCGGATCCCTTCCGGTTATGTCAATCACGTATCTAGGTCTTATGATTATTTTTACCACCAAGTTTCATCTTGATCCCTCCACTCTAAGCGTTTTCCAAGATTTTAGGTCCCCCCCAACTCCCCCCGATGTCATCGGATCCGGTCGGGATTTAAAATAAGAGCTCTGAGACACGATATCCTTCCAAACATCAAATTTCATTAAGATCCGATCACTCCTTTGTAAGTTAAAAATACCTCATTTCTAATTTTTCAGAATTAAACCCCCCCCCCTTACTCCCCCAAAGAAAGCGGATCCGTTCCAGTTATGTAAATCACGTATCTAGGACTTGTGATTACTTTTCCCATCAAGTTTCAGCCCGATCCCTCCACTCAACCATTTTCCAAGATTTTAGGTTCCCCCCCCCAATGTCACCGGATCCAGTCGGGATTTAAAATAAGAGCTCTAAGACACGATATCCTTCCAACAAATTTCATTAAGATCCGATTACCCCTTCGTAAGTCAAAAATACTTCATTTTTTTAAATTTTTCAGAATTAACCCTCCCCCTCCCCAACTCCCCCAAACAGAGCATATCCGTTCCGGTTATGTCACTCACGTATCTAGGACTTCTGCTGATTTTCCCACCAAGTTTCATCCCGATCCCTCCACTCTAAGCGTTTTCCAAGATTTTAGGTTCCCCCCCCCAACTCCCCCCAATGTCACCGGATATGGTCGGGATTTAAAATAAGAGGTCTGAGACACATTATCCTTCCAAACATCAAATTTCATTAAGATCCCATCACCCGTTCGTAAGTTAAAAAGACTTCATTTTTTCTATTTTTTTCCAAATTTATCGGCCCCCACTCTCCCCCCAGATGGTCAAATCGGGAAAACGACTATTTATAATTTAATCTGGTCCGTTCCTTGATGCGCCTGCTAAATTTAGTCGTCCTAGCTTACCTGGAAGTGCCTAAAGTAACAAAACCAGGACGGACAGACCGACAGACAGACCAAAAGAATTTTCGATCAGTATATGTCACTTGGTTAATACCAAGTGCCATAAAAATGACAGAGCAAGAAAAAAAACTTATAACAAAATTGTCAATGAAAGGAATTGAACCTATGACCTTCAAAGTAGAATACCAACGCCATATCCACTACGCTATGCAGACTTTTATAGAAACATTTTTAAATATTTATTCTAATTTTTCCAAGTTCACTGTCCCTGCATTCCCCCCCCCCATACTGTCGAATCGGAGAAACGACAATTTCTGATTTAATCTTGTCCAGTCCCTGATACGTCTGCCAACTTTTATCGTCCTAGCTTATCTGGAAAGTGCCCAAACTAGCGAAAGCGGGACCGACAGACCGAAATTGCGATTGCTATATGGCACTTGGCCGACGGGCAAGTTCCATAAAGACGAATAAAATAAAATATAAAGACTGCAAAACCGAAGACAAAAATAAATTGTTCAATATGTTTTAAAAGTCTACAGAGTAAAAAAAAAAAGTATATCTTTCGATAAGTTTTAACAGCTAATTTTATTTTCAATCCCTTTTCTCTCCCTCGTGGTGATACTAGGCTGTCAAAGTGATATTTCAGGATTGTGGTGTCACAACAGCGTTGAAAAGAAAAATATTCACTTCTTTTTTACTGTCAAAAATTTGTTTTCAAGTCTTACTATGGCACTGAGGCGAATAAATTGATACCATTAGTCTTTTTGCCTGTCTGTTTTGCTTTTTTGGGTTAGCTTTTTTTTGCAAAGCAGGGTGGTTTTTACAAAATTGCTGTTTTTTAGGAGATTTGCATAAAAGTACGTAAATGTATAAGAAGTGCGAAAATTATTAATTTAAGTTTTGGATTTTGGTTAGCAAATGGCGGCCACTTTACTGCCTATTTTCACCAAGTTAAAGCTCTGCATTGTATGACACATCACCTCCTCTGTTCATCCTAAAACATTAAAATAAAGGCCAAACTCATTAGAACTTTAATAAAGGTTTGTATGAGTATATACTTAAAACTAAGTATATGAGTCGAAGTACTCCTTCAAATGTCGGAATTACCATTTATGAAGAATAGATTTCGAAAAATTGTTTATAAAAGAAGGCAAATAAATGTGCGTTTATTATTACTTTTTTATCTAGCAGATATAGATGGGTCTCTGAATTCTTTGAGTTTAAATCAGTAGAATGGGATCGATTTTTTTTTCTAATGTTTACTAACAGAATGTTGATAAAAAGTGGAAATTCACACAACTTGAGCTATCCACGGAAACGGAATGCAACTACAATATTACTTCAGAATTTCTCACCTTCTCAATACCAACCAGTCACAAAATATAGTTATGTTTTTGTATAGGGGTTGCATATATTTGTCCATAAAATTATCGAAACTACCTCAAGTCATGGCTAATCGTCGAAAAAGCCAAGACAGATAGTCCAATTGAGTGAGAGGCAATTCTGGCATTAACCCCCTTATTAGGATCGTATAAAAATTATGTTAGTTCCTTTGTTAACAGATAGATATGTTTATCTATTATCCGTCCATGCGTCATTCCTAGGGCAGTAGAACTAAGGTAGATAGTCATAGAGCTAAGATAGTCATAGAACCTATAGTTTTCTATAGCAATTATTTGTTTGTTTAAAAATAACAAACAAATAATTATTTGTTTTTTAAGGACTATTTCGACTTGTATGCTTAGTTTTAAGCACATACCTACCAGCATCTTTATTAGAGTTAATATTTTGCTGACGATTTTGGTCTTAATTCGAATATTTTAGGATGAATAGAAGAGGAAATACTAACGAAGAGCTCTAAACTGACAGGACTAGCCATTATAAACATACAATAAAATATTGAGGTAGGTATTGACCATGTAACAAATAGATATGGCGGTTGTGGAAATACAGAAATAGACTTTTCCTATAAAATTTTGAATTCTGTAACTGAATCAAAATATATATAACTTTAAAAAATGGAAAGATGCTATGTTGTTATGAAAAGCAAAATTTTGATTAGTAAATTTTTTATACTTCGTCAAAGTTGACACTGTTTATTGAAACACTATTTTTAAAAAGAAATAGTGATTAATTAATTATTGCCTATACTTGAAACCGTCGTTTTAAATTTCTTCTATGTATTTCTATCTCTTCGTTCTGTTTTTCTTGTTAGACCCCCGAAAGAACTAGTACTTAATGTTTAATATATATTTTACGAATATATAAGTTATATATTTATCCTCATATCCTACTCTTCATTACTATCATAGTTACTATGCGATGCCATAAAGTTAAGCGACATGCTAAATGGGTTGACCTATAAAAATTGTCACAAAGAGTACATGACCACAAAAGATGGTTCAAGACCAATCTTTTTTTGACAATAAAAGCTTAACTCACTCGCTATAGTGGTCAGAAGTACAAAGGCAGAACATATTAAATATTATATTCTTTTATAGATGGTGAATGGCTTGTTTTTATGGCGGGGTGGTGTTTATAACTTACTATTTTTGTATCAATATTTTTATACCATTTTAATTTCAACATATTTATTCAAAATTTAATCCTCCCAGATTTTAGATTAAATTTACAACCATTTCCACTACCTATTTACAACACATAATCGTAGAGGTTCCCTTTAAATTGCAGGTATTTCTTTGATCGCAAGTCTATCGAAATAACCTAGAATGCGCTCCCCCCTCCCTTTAAGAAAATCCTGGACCCGCCCCTGCACATTCAGTGACACCATCATCAACAAATATTAGATTTTTTTTCATTGTTTTTCACTGTCAAGGATAATCCTATTACCACTATTATACCAAAACGTTATACCAAACCATACTATTATACTATAGTACTTATACTATATCATACTATTATACTACATACCAAACCACTATTATACCAAACCATATTATACCAAAACTATTACTATTACACCAAACCACTTTCAAGTTAAAATTTAAAAATGTTCACTAAAGACTACAGAAACAGTTTGGCAAACACCTGTACATTGGAATAAGATAAAACAAAAGCTCCATTTTAATATTAAGTCCCTTTGCCCTATTTTTGTCCAACACATTTTAATCAACAAAAATACAATGCTTCAGATGTACCTTCATTGTTAGAACATTTTGATTCCTGGGTATTGTATTCAAATTTACATGGTCCTGAAATGCTGGGTAGATCAAGCAAAGGAACATCTTCACATTTTGGTAACAAAAGATGGTTTGGAAAATGAAAGACCTTCTTGCTGTCAACTGGCAAAGCATCTTGAACTTCTAAAACAAAATTTAAGTTAAACACACATAGAAAGACTTAGCAGCGAAGCTTACTAAACAAATCTGACTGCTTTTTCTTTCTAGTTACGTGTAAAAATGTAAATATACAGACATTATTGATTTTAAAATATTATGTTTATAAACATAAAAGAAAACCAGAAACACTCAACGAAATTCATTAACATAGAACGAATTAAAAACTCAACTTCATAGAAAACACTACATAGAACAAGTTGCTAATTAAGGGTAAATTAAGGATAAAATACTCAATAAGAAAAAGTAAAATTTTACAGCTTAACAATCAGAAAAAATTAAGACATTTAAAAGTAAAGAATACCAATCAATGGGGTTTTATGCATTAGTTCCGAAAAAACAAAATACAAAATATATTCTCCCAAAGTTTAACAGCTGCATTCAACCAACTATAATCCTCTCTTATATGTATTATGATTAGATATTCCTACCTGAACCCCCATAACTACCCCTGCTTTGATAGAAATATTTCGTTCATCATAACTACACAAAGAAAAGATAGACAGAAAATTTCTCTACCAGACAATTACTTGTCTCACCAAACTTAAAAATTAAAGCTAATACATTGAATTTAAATGTGTTTTGTGTAAAAAAACAAAATAACCTTTTATCATCCCTCAGCTCTTAATCATTAGATCTAAGTGCATAAGCAATTATATTTTTTCTTAGCACCACTTAATGAGAAAGGAGGAAAAAAGGAATAATTATCTTTTAAAGTAAAATAGCTTTCCTTTTATTCTTTAACAGAAAATTCAACTGTACAACTTACCTTTTTTAATGAAAGAATCCTCAGAAACCATGATGGGATCAGCCATTTTCGGGATTTATGGCAAGTCCATGAAATGTCTTGGAAGAAATTTAGTGCAAATTATGAGAAGTATAGTACATCATCAAAACTTGGATGCAACAGAGATTTTAGTCAGAAGAGTCCTAAAATAGAAAAGATATTAGGATTTATGACTAAGAACAACTTTTAACCACTACAAAGCAGATTTTATCTTAGTACTGTTGAAAGAAGAGGCTCAACTCCTTCAACAGTCAAAGGCAAACAAACTGCTTCAGTTACAAACTCCTCATCTCTGATCCCTTGCAACAATAATAGCTAATTATCATCTACAAGAAAGCACTCTAATCAGGTTAATTTACAATCAAGTTAATTTTCTTTAAAAAAAAATTAAAGAGATATGTAAACCCTATTTAGTTGTAGTTTCATACTAGGAATGAACATTGAGGGAAATGCAAGGACATGCTAAAAACAAACCCCAGCTGCAGGCAGTATGCCAGGCTTTAGACAACTCATGGCAGAAACACAACTCTAAAGCCCAGCCAATGCCTGTACTATTTTAAATATTACCAGCCTCCTTAATGTCATTGTTGGTGTTGTTAGTAAATACAACACCTTGTTATTCCTTAGTTAACAAGATTAAAAAAATTAACAAAAAGCACTTTCTATAAAAATTATTTCAAAAAAAAGCCTAAGGGTTTTCTATATTGGTTCTGCTGTATACTGCAAAATATCCAAAAGAATACTTCAATTAAAAACAATGTCACAATTTAGGAATATCAAAGCTAAAGATGATTGAAATTGGGTTTGTGATTTGATAGACAACAGCTAATACAACTGATAGATTAAAAAACAGACAGAATAAACTCCTAACTGAACACTTTTACACACATGACCATTAGAAAACTATCAATAACTAACTATACACTGATAACAAATTAGAGTGCCAAAACATGGAAATTTCCGAAAGTCACTGGATCCTCTAAGTTGGCCCTATGAAACAAACCTAAGGATCACAATCAGCAGAAAGAAACCCTCAATTTGCTGCTTTAAACATTATAGCTATGTTCTATGTTTGACTATGGAAAATAAACAAAATTGAAAATACAAGTGTTGGTGAAATTGTTTCAAAACCTGCAGAGGATCAAGTTTGGTACTTCACAAGGATTGCTTCATTCTTCAAGTTTGTTCCTATTCTTTTAGGAGTTTGTTCATAAAGATTAGGGATTGTTACAATCCCTAATCTTTTGCTACAGACTGGTGTATCTTTAAAGAAAGATTAGGATAATGGTTTTAAATTCTGAGGATAACTTGATTAGTTAGTGAAAATACTGTATCCAAATATTATAATCATTACTTGCAGAAATTCCTTTCAGAAACAGAAAAAAATTACATTGGCAGGATTCTTTACCTCCACTAGGTTCTACATATCAGGCTTCAGCAAAAGATATGGTAATTCGTTAGTTTTATCACAAGCTGTCTAAATTGAAAACTATGCTGTAAAGCAGCATAGTTTCCATACTATAGCACTTTGACATGCTAACTCTAGAAGCACATCCATTCCTGGTTGACCCTCCTCCTCCATGGGGCAAACTAAAAATGTGTAAAGTGGGCAGGATTTTGAAGCCAAGGGAAAAGTTGGGGTTGTACAATATGAATAAAATTATATTTTAAATGCTAATTCTATTATTCTTAATGCTAATTCTGTATTCAACCAATCAGAATAGAGACCTTGCCCTGCTGCCTGCAGGGCTCCTGGACTAATACACTTTCCTCTATAGGTAATGTTAGCTGTAAGCAAAATCAGATGTTTGTTTTCTTCAGAAACAGGTGGCTTGTTTCAACTTGAAAGTGAAGTGAACCATCTTGGATAAGAACATTAATGGATGCATGAGATTTTTAATTATTTTTCAACTTCTTACTATACAGATATTACCAGTGATAACTAGAATTATTATTTAAAATATAATTTCATTCATATTGTACAACCCCAACTTTTCCCTTGGCTTCAAAACTCTGCCCACTTTGTGTATTTTTAGTTTGCCCCATGGAGGAAGAGGTTCAACCAGAAATGGATGCACTTCTAGAGTCAGCATTTCCAAGTGCTATAGTATGAAAACTGTACCACTTTGCAGCATAGTTTCCAGTTTAGACAGCTTGCAATGAAACTAAACAATTACCAACATTATTTTCGTTATTTTTTTAACTCTAGATTCTATAAATTAAGAGTTAGTAAAAATAAGGGTAAAATTCTAGTTAATTGACTTCTTGCTATCTCAGAAACAGTTTAGGTTAGGAAAATGAAACTTTCAGGGATGAATCTACAGACTAAAGTATGTCCCAGAAAGGTATTTAGCAACTATCTCCACTCCTTCTCCCTCTAGAGGGCCCTGACCTTTGATGACCTTTAAAAATATGTGTGCTATAAAAGTGAAACCTTGGAAAATAGATCTTCTGCTTAATTGAAGTACAACAAAATCGTTTTCAGCTTCATAACTTTGCTCAATTCTATTTTATGAGATTTTAAAGATATGCAAATACATTTCCTAAATTTTGAAAAAAAAAAACAACATTGATATGGCTCAAAATTGTACCCAAATAACAGGAATTGTATTTTCAGAACTAAAGGCAGAGAAAAAGCAACTAGTAACTGAATACCAGTTGCTTTTTCTCTGCCTTTAGTTCTGAAAAACGCAATTCCTGTTATTTGAGTAGAATTCTGAACCATATCAATGTTTTTTTTTTCAAAACTTAGGAAATATATTTGCATATCTTAAAAACCTTATAAATTGGGATTGAGCAAAGTTGTGAAGCTGAAAACAATTTTGTTGTACTTCATTCAAGCAGAAGATCTATTTTGCAAGATTTCACTTATAACACACATATTTCTGAAGGACATCAAAGGTCATGGCCCTCCAGAGAGAGGAGTGGAGGTAGGCTAGGTACTTCAAATACCTTCCCAGGACATACTTTAGCCTGTAGACCCATCCCTGAAAGTTTCATTTTCCTATCCTAACCCCTTTATGAGATAGCAAGAAGTCAATCAACTAGAATTTTACTGAATTGGCAATAGTAAGCAGAACACTAAACTGAAACAAGGTTTTTCAAATTCTAGCCTAAAATTTTCCCATTCATGTACAAATGAAATAGCCTTACTAATAGACAAACATATCCTTAGATAATTTGATTGGGAATCAAAACATAAGCCTAACATTCATTTCTATCAGAGGTCAGAATGGGGATACAGTGCACAGTAGCAATACTAGCGGCTGGAGACAGAAAACCAGGACTGCCAAACTTTTTTTAAGGAGTGTGTCATATTTTTCCTGAAAATCTGCTTTTTGTGTCATCTCAGATTTCATAATGTGTTGCAAAATGTGTCATTTTTCTTGCTACAAGTAGTATCATATTTAACTGTCAAATCTTTATTTAGAGTTTCGGAAATATAATCTTT
Source organism: Artemia franciscana (assembly GCF_032884065.1). NCBI lineage: Eukaryota > Metazoa > Arthropoda > Branchiopoda > Anostraca > Artemiidae > Artemia > Artemia franciscana. Next base: position 12,646,669 of record NC_088868.1, read on the forward strand.
TCCAAATCAGTTCAAAAAGGAGTAAACTTAAAACCTTATCATATTATCTTGGGATCATGACCTTTTTATGACATCATGAAAGAAATACAAACATTTGATTAATTAATGTCACACACTATGAATTTGTGTCTGGGCGGCTAAGGAAGCAAGTTTACATTTATAAAAGTTTTAGAGACAATCAATTCTGACAGTAAATTGAAAATAGACTTTTTGTATGATGTCATAATCATAATTGGCTCTAGCCTATATGTAATTGGCTTTATGGGCTAAGCTTTTTATTTACTCAATATGTAAGCCATTCAACCAGCTTCAATCTATTATTTTGTCATATTTGTTGGTGCTTTTTTAAGCCAGATGGATTATTCTGAAGGAAAAACATCTCTGGAAATTTATTATCTTGTCTGAGGTTGGATACCCCTCCTGTGCTCCTAAAAATGGGAGTTGCTGCATATGAATACAGCTTTGGTAAACTACACACTGTTTACTATTAAGTACGTACCAGTTGGCTATATCAAATGCTCAATCAAGAAGCCAATTAAATTCAGATCTGATCTGAGAGATTTGAGTCTTCTCTTGACAGCAATGCCAGTTGAGACTTCTTTCAATATGACTAATTTCCTTTCTTCTTGGCACTTCACCATTAGCTACAGCTACTTTCAATACAGCAATTATTATTTCATCTCAGCTTCAAACTAAAAAGAGCAAATAATCTTCCTTTATAGCAGGTTTTTTTTTAATCACTCATCAAGTACCTAGATCATTAGTAAAACACTAAGTCAAATAGAGTCCACATACATAATCAATCCCTATTACAGCACTGTCAATACAGCATTTGCAATATTATCATCATTAGATAAAATCTTTTTCTCTACCACTTTCACAAATAAACTTAATAAACAAGTCTATCATCCTATACTTCAAAGATTCATCATCAATCAAAATTCCTAATGCAAGCCCCACTGAAAGCTCTCTTAGATTTTCCTCTTTACACAACATTCTCATTTCTTTTCTCAAATTTTCATATTCTTTACAATCAACAACATAATGGAAAATACTTTCTATCTCACTACAATTATCACACTGAGGACTATCAGCTTTGCCTATGATAAACAACCTATGCTTAATGCCTACATGGGTCAACCAAAAACCGGACATTAAGCAACCATATTTTCTTTTCAATCTACTGTAATTTTTCATATCAAAACCAGGTTTCTTTTTCTGGGTAAGAGCTATATTACTACTATCATCCCTCATTTCCTCAAAATGTTTTTGGTAAATACTTTTAACCATCTCTCTAATCTGTTTATATGTTTCTGTAGGAGGTGTATGAAGCAACTTTTGTGCTGCCTTTTTGGCATATTTATCTGCTCTTTCATTACCCACCACCCCCACATGGGCTGATTTTGAGTCGCTGCATATGAAGAACTTATTTTGGTTTTGATCACTTTCACTAATTTTTTCAATTACCCATTCTAGTGCACTTTCAATTGCTTTTATTTCTGCCTCAAAAACAGTTGATTCTTTGCTAAGTGGCTTTGTTATCTCTGTATTGAATTTGAGAACCACTGCTGAGCAGCCCACTCCTAAGCCATTTGTTTTTGACCTATCTGCATATATTTTCACATATTCTTCATACTTGCTATTCAATACTGAGAAGAATTTTTGTTTCATTAATAGGGGGTTATTTCCTGTTTTTTCCATGTAATCAATCTCACTCTCAATCTCAACCCAATCCCAAGGGGGAATTTTTGGTGGTTTTTCATAACGTAGCATTTGGGTAATAGGTACTTCTATACCCTCCTGAGTAAGTAGTTCTTCAAATTTTTCAAAAGGATTCAGACGCTTCCTTTTCCTAAGGTGATTTCTAGTGTGGGTCAGTCCAGGTTTAATTATCAGTTTCTTAACTGGGTGATTGAGATCTGTTTTCCATAGATGGTTTATGAACATTATAAGCATTTTTTCCCTTCTTGTGTTGAGTTTCTCCACACTGGACTCACTCAGAAGAAAAGGAACTGGGCTACTCTGGTGAGCTCCAAATGCTAATCTTAGAGCAGTACTCTGTATTGAATCAAGTTTTCTGAGAGTGGGTTCTGGGGCAATGCTGTATATCAAACTCCAATAGTCAATTTTAGGTCTAATGTGTTTGATATAAAATTGTCTTGCTGTAACTTTGTTGACACCATGCTTCCAACACGAAAGCATCTTCATCAAGTTCAGTCACTTCACACAGGATTCTTTTAGATATTTGATATGTTGGTTAAATTGAAGTTTATCATCAATGTGTATTCCAAGAACTTTATGACAATTGGTTACTAGCAGTTCCTCTCCAAATAGAGTAAGTTGGGGAGGTCTAATATTCCTCTTGGATGTGAACAACATAACTTTAGCTTTGGATGGTTCAAAATCAAGATCTATTCCTAGGGACCATAACTCTATTTGATCCAATGTTTCTTGGACTGCTTTTTCTGCTTCTTCTACTGTGTTTTGGACTGTCCAAGTATTATTATCATCTGCAAAGATTCCTCCTTTGCAGTTATTGTCTTTTAGGGGGAAATCAAATTCTCCAACATTATAATAGTCTAGCCCAAGAACACTACCTTGTGGAACACCTCTTTCCACCCATATTTCTATTGATCTTTCTTGTCCTACAGTCACAACAATTTTCCTATCAAGCAACTCAGTGTAAATTTCATCAGATTTCCATTAATTTTTGCTTTAGACAGACCTTCTAGTATCTGTCTGTGAACCAAATTATCAAAAGCTCCTTTAACATCCAAGAACACTGCAATCATCACTTTACCATTATCAAGTCCACTGTATTTCTCTCCCTGCAAAAACCTGTCTGAATATCCTGCAGCAGGTTAGCTTCCTCTGTGGCAAATCTCAGCCTTTCCTTTACTAGTCTTTCATATATCTTACCTCCAACTGGAAGGAGAGTCATAAAACGATGGTTTTCTACTTTGTTTGGTTTATTTGGTTTTGGGATCATGATAGCTGTGCCATTCTTCCAAATTGTAGGGAAATTGCCCTCCTGCCACAACTTGTTGATAAGTTGTAGTAAAATAACCTTCCATTTATCAGTCAACCTTTTAAAGAAAACTGGGTGTATGTTGTCACAGCCAGGTGAAGTTTCTGGTGGTTTCTTTAGGACAAATTCAAATTCTGCTTTTGAGAAGGGTTTATTGTAATTTGATTGTGATTGTTCTATAGAAAGTTGTCTTGCTTTAATGAAAGTTGTTGACAATAGACTGGTTTCTTCAAATGGATCTTTCTTACCTATTGTCTGGTGGAGATGACTTACATCTGCTTCAGCTTTTGTTTTGCTATCAGTAATCACTTGTCCTTGGAAGGTTGTTGGCCCCTGTGGATGATGGTAAAATTCTCTCCTATTCATCTTTCTAATGAAGCTGTACACTTTTCCAAATGGATGTCTGAAGCTGAGATTCTCAACAAATTTCTTCCAAGATTCTTCTTTAGCTTCTTTTATTGTTTTTTCTAAATTCTGCCTGGGCCAATGTTTTCTTTCTATAATTTTCTATTGTCAGAATCTTGTTGTATTTGCTAGAAGCTTGGTTGAGTTTCTTTTTACTTGGTACAGATTCTTTATCTTCAATTATCACTGGCTCATGATCACTGGTTAGAGTTGGTTCAGGAGTTAAGCTAATATTTAGTTGATTGATTATTGCTACTACTGAGAATGCCAGATTGATGGTAGAGTATACTCCTGTAATTGGATTTCTTCTTGTTTGGAGTCAAAGTGGGGTCACTAGGCCAATATCATCATTTTTATCAAGAGCATTTAGGATACCTATACCACTACAATTATGAGATCCACATAAACACCAGACATCTGAATGGGCATTAAAGTCACCAGTAATTATAAAAGGCTCTTTGTCTTTAATCACTTTTTTCACTTTATTAAATATGTCCTCTGTTTGTGGTTCATTTCCATCAGGGTTTTATACATTAACAATAACTACTGTATCCTTCTTGCCCAGGAATACTTGGCAAGCTACCATCTTAATTTTAGAACTTGCAATTTCTTCAATATCTAGTTTTTGAAACATTAAAGGCTTTTTAATACAAATCAATATTCCTCCTCTTGACTGTCCTGCTCTATCTTTTCTTATTACTTTATAATTTCTAAGTCTACATGAATGCTGGGGCTGTAGCCATGTTTCTTGAAAGCACCCAACATCAATTTTTTCTTTTTCTAAATAGCAATCTAGTAAATCCTTTTTCCCTTTCAGAATAGATTGGATGTTAAAAGACAGCACTTTCATTCTGATTTATTTGCTAGATTCCAAACTTCTTCAACATTGATATCAACTTTGAACAGTGAGTGTATAAGATGACATAACTTCACAATCCTATCTTTCATTTCTAATTCCTTGATTTCCATCACTTCTGGCACTTTGGATACAAATAACACTAGCTGTTGATGGGTCTTTTTAGGTTCGAGGAGGGCTTGCTCTTTCACAGTCTTCTTATTCAGTGCATCTGCATAACTTCCGGTATGCCCTGGCTGCTCTGTTCATTGGTAAATTTTGGGCAACTGAAATTTTTATGATTTCACAGTTTTGTTGGCAGGCTGGGCAGCTATCAGATGTTGTTGAATGGTTTTTCCCACAGTTAGCACAGACATACTTTTTGTATTTTCCAGACTCTTTTGTTTCTAGTTTTAAGGGACATTCTTTAGAAGCATGTTTGTTTGCACATCTCAAGCATACAGCATGTGGTGACCTACATTTTTCTTGAGTATGGCCATACTTTTGACACTTAAAGCACTGTATTATTGGTTGGTTGTACCTCTCAATATTCCTTCTTCTTCCATAAGGCCAAATGCTCCAGGAAAGAGAGTTGCTCTCAAATGCAACACAAATACTCAGGCTATCCTCTAGTTTTTTGGTCTCTTGATTGTATCTTTTCAACCTCTTTAGTTCCTTAATCTCAATATTAGTTTCTGTCCGGAGGTCTATTATCAGTTCTTCCTTTGTGTAATCTAGTGCTATTTGCTTGATTACACCATAGCTGACCTGTATTTTCTCTTCAGGTGCTACTTCAATATTGTCAAACTTCTTTATTTTCATTGAAGTATCCAATGCAGTTGTGATTGGACTTATATATTTAGCCTATTCCTATCATAGTTTGAGTAAAAGTCAAACTTTTCTATTTGAAGAATTTTCTTTAGCTCTAGAGTGATTGCTCTGTCTGATGGAAGTTTTACCTGTGAGGTGAAAACCACTGTTAGATTAGCCACTGATTCATGGCTTGCAAAATCAGTAGTTGCCTCTATTCTATTATTCCTTGTATTGGATTTCTGTAAAAATCTTTCCACTATAAGAGGTTTAACAGTTTTAGAGGTTTCTTGCTCAAGAGGTGATCCACTTCTCTTACCATTTCTTTTTAGTACTTCACTAATCCCTTCAGCCTCCATAGGATTTACAACATTTGTGATGTCCTCCTCTTCTTCTTGGGGGAGGGGAGGATAATCAACCGATAACCCTGAAAATCTATTATGGACACTCACTGAAGGTACAAATTGTAAATTCTGGGTTTGGGGGTATGATATAAATGACCTTGATGGCTTGTATATGGCAGGGGTGTATAGTAAACTGTGTGGGGTGCTTGTGTTTCCTGATATGTTAACTGAGGGTATTGTAAGTGAAAATTTTTAGGGTGGTGATGGGGCTGTCCAGAGTATAGGCTACTGGAAATGCCTGGGTGTAAGGTGGTGAGTATGTTATGTGTGGAGGTGAGAATGATGTTTGTAGAGATGAGAATCCTATTTGTGCTGGTGTTGACCCTGTTTCGGTTATATGGTTTGTCTGTTGTGGATGGCTAGTACCCAATGTGCTACTTCCTCCAGGGGGAACCCCACATTAAAGGGTGGGAATTCATTATTAACCTCTAATCGAATTATTCTAAATGCTCTTACCCAGATTAAAATTTATATTACCAATAAATCTGAAAATAATCCTGGGCAAAAATTTATTTTTCAATTTTACCACATTGGTCCGTTTTCGTTTTGTCCTTTTAAGTTCAGGTCCAGTTCAAACCGCATGGTTTAAATTTCAAATTTGGTGATGGCATCTGTCCAAGGGTTGCCAAAACTTATTGGGACTAAAGTGTCAAATTCAGCAAAAAAGGGACACTTTTAGTGCCCTCCTAGAAAGTTAGCCAATATACTTTAAAAGTTGACAAAAAAGGCTTTAAATGGCTTTCTCCAGGGCCATATCCAGTTCCAGTTCCAAAAATTGTAGGGAGGTATATGGACTAACAACAAGTCCTTTCACCTCTTTAACTTCTTCTCCAGAAAAACTAGCTACTGGAAGCACTATTCTCCTCCAGCCTACAAACAATGGATATATATGATTATGAACAATAATACACTGCTATTGATTGTGGGAAGTGCGAGTACCTGAGCTACCTGTTCCCAGTAGTTTAAGGCAATAGGCCGGCCGGTACCAATACGGCTCTTCCTACTCATTCCCGCTCTCTTCTGCACAATCAAAAACTATGGATAAATCACGTCCCTTTAAAAATTGACTTCTCCAAGCTTTAATCTTTATTAAACAATATTTCTCTTCTTTAAGGTTTCAATTGCTGTCTGAAATATCTTACGATCAATTTCCCATGGCAGGTTAGAATCCAGGATAGCTGTATAAGCATTTTGAATCTTAGTCAAGGAGCAGAAACACTTAAAAGCAACAGTCTCCTCACTCTGAGCCTGACAATCAAATAAAATATGCTGGATTGTTTCCTCTGCTGAAAAGCAGATTTGGCATAAGGGGAATGATGTAGCTTCCAATTAAATAACAAGCTATTTAGAAGTAGGGCACCTGATATCAGCCAGTAATATAGCACTGTGTTTAATCTTATATGAAATGGAGATAACATTAATTTACTGTGATTAACTTTGGATCTTTGCCTGATAATATCTCATGAATTGAGGTCAGAGGAAGGACTAGGAGATAAAATGGAAGCCTTTGCTGCTAGAGAATCAGCCATATAATTATATTTTATACCTTTATGACTAGGAACATGTTGAAAATAAACTTCATTTTCCTTGATCTTAAGATTAAGAATCTGCCTTCTAATATTATATAAATCTTTGTCATTAGCAATTCTATTAATATTTTGGATCAGTAGTAATGCTGATTTAGATTCGGAGAGACAGAGTATATTTTCAGATTCCATGTTATAATTTATAAGTGCATCCAAGGCCAGGCGGATGGCACATAATTCAGCAGACAAGATAGAAGATCCCAATGGGAGAGGAGAATAAATGTTCAAATTCAGGGATGGGATACATGCTCCTGCTCTTTCCCTCTGGACAGATCCATCTGTATATATTTTTCTATAGTTGGGATAAGCCTTTGAGATTGTGCTCAGCCAAAATAGTCTGGATCTTTTAATTTGGAATCAAATCTTTACTAATAGAGATAAGTTCTACTTGACAGCTTGGAGGACTCATTTCCCATGGGGGGGACTCAGTAAAGGGATATGCATAAAGTGAAAGTTGATTCCGGTTTTGGACCTCCAGTTAAAACTGATTCCATGATGAATGGGCATTGGGACAGGCTGACTTCTCAGCAAAGGTATGTGCATATACAGCATGCTTGGTTCCATAAGCCTGGATTTGCAAGAAATACTTTATCCTTAGACTAGATGCTCTTTCACTTAGGGACACCAATCCCGACAGTATTCTTAACTTTGACAGAGGAGTATGCTTATGCACACCCAAAGCTATTTGAATAGCAGAATTTTGTAAAGATTCAAGGATATTGAATGAGGATGGGGGATGAGCTGAAAAAATTTGAATTCCATATTCTATATTTGAATGAATATATAATTTGTAAAAATCCAAAATAATTTTTGGGTGACATCCCCACTTACTTCCAGCAAGTCGTTTTAGAATACAAAGTCCATATTTACGTTCTTCTTTTTCAATTAAAAGCAAAGCGGCTCTTCAAATAAGTAAAATCCCATGCAAGACCTCAAATCGCCTAATAAACGAAGAAGAAAAAGAATTCAATACAATTTCTTGGGTTCTCTTGCACCTTTGGTTGTACTAGTTGCTGCTTTTTGGACAACCGTTTTCATTTTTGTCGTTTTTGACAAAAAATTCAAAAGTGCAGTCTTATTTCAGGAACTCTGGAGTAGTACAACTAAGATAAATGAAAAAATGCATTGTTTAGTTTTTAAGTTTTCAGCCAAAATGTCTACTCTGTACAGCGAGAAAACCTGTCTTCACTATGAGCCTCCCCAACTGCCTCGGCTGTAAAACGCCATAATGAAGACAGGGCTTAAAAGATTTGTGCCAACACACCACAGATACGATGTCTGTCACTGCTGACACAGCTTAATTACCCTCGCTCCCTCTTTTCCTTCAGTAGCATATCATATCTTCTGCAAAATTTTTGTCAACCATTTCCTGCAGACTGATATCAAAAAGCATGTGAAATGCGCTTGGCTTGGAACGTGCTTCACATCCTTTTCACCTGGCTTTTGCCAATGCGTTTGATAACACTGCTATCGCAAAAATACACAACCACATTATTATTTCACCCAATAATTAATGTATTCATGAGATCAATTGACTAAGAGATCAAACTTGATAAGGAGAGAAGTAATGGCAAGACAAATATCACTTGTTCTGTATAAAGCTAATATATTCTTCAAAAAACAAAGAAATGTCAAATTCTTTGCAAATAGTGACAAGACAAATATTACATGTGCTTAATCAAATGTTGAAAAAAAGAAAGAAAAAGCATAGAAAACCAAAGAAAAAGGCCTTTTGGTGTCAAGAATAGCTATGGTTTTTTGAGGACTGTTTCTCTCTGCCTACCCTCTTTCTTCTGAGAAAAGGTCGAAGACGTCTGTAAAAGACAATGGAAAGGCTTATTTAATCAAAATCCTTTTCACCAAAAGCAGAATGGTGCACAACAAATGTCTAAGCAAATCCGAAATATTTTGAGCTAGGCCTTTGCCATCTTTGCGGCTCAAGATGGACCAAACCAAAAAACCTAGAAAGCATGAAGAGACCTCTACAAGGGAAAGACTGTGCTGGATTTCACATACAGTGCATTTCATGTTATGAAGGCTTACGAAAAGTGAGTAGATACAGAATAAATTGGATTCCAATTCAGAAGCGTTCTACAGAGGTCCAGCTTGGTTGGTTCCAATAATAGTCTTCTGTTTCTTCTCTGAACAGTCCACCAGGTTACAGCATGTAAAACAAAACATTTTTCACTGCCATTCTTGCATCCTTTCATCACTTTAGGCAAAAAAGCACATATTGCTAAATAGCACTTAGTACACTGGATGTGATGTTCAGTCTATGACAGTATTACATGATCTTGACAGTTACCAAAGAATTTTCTAGTGGGTTAGACTGTACCCATGTGGGACAGGGTCCACCCTCTCAAATGCATGTGAACCTAAACTGCATATTTACCAAAATCCTAATGTCTTAATCCAGAAAATCAACTGAGGTTCCCCCTCGTCCAGAAAATGATTAAGCAGCAGCAAATCAGATAGTTTACTACTAACTACTATCCAGGTCACACCTTTGCATAATCCTGTAGACTACAAGTCATAAAACACCTTAAGCTTTTACTTACCAGCAGTTATATGCTTGCTTCAGTTCTTTTTATCAATTTTTTTTCTAACCTCTCTTGAGCAAGTCACACGTTTCACTACATTTGAATTTTCGCGCTTTTGAAAAGTAAAGTAGTGCGGATACGACAAAAAAAAATCTCTAAGACGAAAACGAACCTGAAAAGCACAAAGCACAAATTTAAAGCAGTTGTAGCCAAAAAAAAAAAATGAAAATAAATACATATGGTATTGATTTTGAAAAAATGCCAAAAAAGTGTCCTTTTTTCAAAAAGTTGCCTTTTTTCACCCAATAGTGGCACGGTGTCACCCAGAGTGAAAAAGTGTCAAAAAAGCACTAAAAGTGTCCCTTTCGCAACACTGATCTGTCCTGTATTGTATTCCGCACTGTTTGTGTACTACTGCCACCGTTAGGTACCGCTATTTCCTTCCATTAATTTGTAGCTTTTCTGGAGGTGGAAAATTGAAATTTTACTTTTCTTTTATTGCCATTTAAAAACAAGACTTGGATGACAAAAATGTGTCATTTTTTTGAAAAATGTGTCAACGTTTTTGAAAAATGTGTCATTTTTGTCGATTGTGTCATTTTTTATTGAAAAATGTGTCATTTTCGTCGATTGTGTCATCATTTCGACTGAATGTGTCATTGTGTCACGGAACATCAAATTGTGTCATATTGACACAAAATGTGTCAATTTGGCAGCCAAGCGGAAAACTAGCAGTAGGATCTGAAAGATCGGAGCAATTGGACAAACAAAACAAAATTGCGTTCCCGCCTATGGTGTTGTAGTACGACCTAGGAGGTGCCAAGTTCAGAGCTCTTTACCAAAAGCTTATAATGTGTAAGATAGGAGTTTTCGTAACTGTATTATATATCTAAGCTGTGGTTTTAGCAAACGAGGGCTTTTTAGTCGAGACTGCTCAACACTTTTTCTTAGATTTCCGTTTCTTCCGGGTAAATAACGAGTGAGTTTTTTTAATGCATGAGTGCTGTATAGCTTCAAAGTTGTTGGCCATACTTCCAATTCTCAATCGGAAAGATTAAAAAAACAGTATGTTTCTATACATGCCTTTTCTATGATGTCATCTCTCCAATAAGCTGAACCCAAGTAACTCAGAATCATTTATAATGATTTATAAACATATGCACTAAGAAAAATTTTACCCGACACGACATGTGCTTTTGGAAATAAGGTATATAGCTTCACTTGGCTTCTGGACTATAACTTATGTCCTAAGACGAACTTCCAAATCTGAGTTTGATCGACCCATAATAATAAAAATCGGAAAATGGCGTATATTAAAACAAATAGAAAATACCATCAAACTTCAAAACTCTAGAAGGGCTTATGTTCTAAGACGAACTCCCTAAATTTGAGTTTTATGGATCCAAAAATCATAGTTAAAAAATTAGGAGAAGGCTTGATATTCGAGAAAATTGAAACTCGATCAAACTCTCAAACCCAAGAAAGAGTTACTTCCGTTAGATGAACTCCCAAAATTTGAGTTGGATCAATCTAAAAAATAAAAAAAAAACGTCGGAAAAAGGTTTACATTACAAAAAAAGTGAAAATACAGCCAAATACTCAAGCAGTAGAAAGAGTTAGTGTTCTAAGACTAACCCCCAAAATCTGAATTTGATCAATCAAAAAAAAAATTAAAGAAAGTCTGTTATTCAAGAAAATTGAATATTCGGTCAAACTCTAAAACTCTAGAAGGGTGAATGTCCTAAGACAAACTCCAAAAATGTGAGACAACCCCATTCTAAGTTTATCCCCCCCTCCAAATTCTATACCCTAAACGCCGAGTATACTCCTAGTCAAAGTGTTGTCTTGAAGCACCCGAAGCCTCCACGAAGGCATAAGTGGGGAGGTTTTTCTGAAAAGCTCTATTCGCAGCACCCGAGGGACCTCTTCCAATATGACCGTATATCCCACGATAAAATCTAAAGCTCTTGTTTAAAAAATAATAAGGATTTAGAAAAAGAGGAAAATAAACTTATATTTCTGGATCTCTCTAAAGGTGTATTGAGTCCCCCCCCCCAGTTCTCTTTTTCCCTCTGTAAATAATGGTAAGTCCTTTATTTTGGAAAATAAATGTGTTACAATGGGTTAAAAAAATGTTATGGCATGCAATTTTTTTGTATGTAGTTTGTTTCCCAATTAGAAATTGCTTGTCTAACGGGGAGAGGTGAGAGCTTAAAAATACGGTCTGAATAGCTTGTTTGGACTAAATATGCTTGCATTGGAGGAGGGGGTATGTTTTCTAGCCTTGAAATAATGTCTTGAAATCGTTGCGTGGGGCTTATAACCAGATTAAAGGATTTCCTCCCAGGAAAACATGTGTTTAAAAGACAAAAGGTGTGAGATATAATTTACACAATACCGTGACGACCCAGCTATCTTCTAATACAAAGCGATGAGAAAGGCCTTATCTCTTGTCATATAAATAGTCCACACAATGTCGCAAGGAATACTCTAAATGGAGTGTCATCAAATTCCCCTATATAGAAACAGAGTGTGGCAATATGCCCCCTACATCTTAATAGAGTAAGTCAGTATTCTATGTTTTTTCCTATACAATGTGTTCGTTGAGGAATGACCATGCTGGACAGGGCTTGGAGCCAGGGAAAGAGGAATTGCACCTGCTGGATGGAAAATCTCCCCAAGAAGTACAGTGACTAACCCTACCACTTCTACTGTTTTAAAAGTACAACTAGAATACCGTTTATTCAATAAAGATTACGCAACAATAATTAATATATCGATTGATAGTATTACACGGGAATTTGTATCCCTGCAAACAATATGACTTTAGATTTTCTTGTTATGTCTGTGATAGGCTAACTGCCCTTTAAACTTTTATGTCAGTTAAAATGGGTGCAAAATGTATCTCTTTCTGTTAGAATAACCCTTCTCTAGGTCCTGTAGGGCTATTGATGTGATAAGACTATCTCTGGCAAAAAATAACAAATAAAGACGCATCCGTGATCTTTCTTCTGTTGGACATCCGAAGCATCCCTTATCCGCAAATTTTGATACCTCTGGCTAAAAATGAATCGCAAATAAAATCGCATAGCCCTATGTATCACTTAATCATGTCAGGGGGCGAAAGCTTGAGTACCAAAAAGAGGCATAAATGGCAAGACTTTTGGAGCCACTAGTTTTTCGGACATTCGAAGCGTCTCAAAATCCGCATATTACGACACTTTATAAAACGTTTGTCAGCTCTGATACCATTCCGCCAAGTTTCGAATGAATGCCAAATTGTACAAAAACAAAGTGGTTGAGCTTCATCCCTGTTATTCTTTATGATTAATTGTTTTGAATATTCTTTGAACGGTTGAAATAGCTAGGATATAAACACATCTTCAGAATAAAAATTTTATCAAGGTACTTCCTCTTTTTCAAAAATAATATTCATAGTCTTCAGGCCTAACTTATTTTTAACATCAGAGCCACTATATTTAAGAAACTCATTTACAACCCTATCAGCATGTGGAGCCTTATTATTTTTAATCCTTTTAGTACTTTTGCTAATTCTTCCTTGTAAAACAAATCTGTTGTTTAAATCATTGAAATTATTTTGGCCTTAGGAAAAGCAATGATCCCAGATACCAGCACAGGATGGGATCAACATATCTGCTCAAGTCTATCCCGAAGTGCTTAAGCCAGCTTAGAACCAGGCAGCAAGAAGTCCCTGGAACCTCCAAAATGAATACAGACTTTGTGTAATTCTGGACCCATCTTGGTCACAACATGGTTTTCAGCATTTGGCAATGCTCTTCCATTAAAAAAGTGTAAATCCTGCAAAGACAGTCTCAAGCCTATTATCTCTTACTCATTATATATTCATGCCTACTAATATTGTGCTGTTACAGGGAGGCAACTCACAGTAGGTAAATTAGCTAGGATAAGGTTTTTCAGCCCACAAATCCTGTCAAAATGGACCAAGCCCAGAATAATTTTCAATCAATTAGTATCTCATGCAAATGCCTTGTTGTTTACTTGCCTATAATTTCCTTGAGGGGCACCACTCCTCAATTGGGAATAGAGTTGACTGCATGATTCCCAGTCTTGCAGGGGCTCTTCAAAAGCGTCAAGGCCCTTTGCAAAGGCCATTGTCAAAATATTTGGATCTTATGCCCTGCTGCAGTTGTCCTCCTATAGAGGATCCTCCCATGATGGTTTTCTGCATCATCATGCAATTTAACTCAGTACTGGGAGAAGGTTTGTAACTCATGGGATATGTGGGCCTTGTTGAGTGTACATTTGAATGTCCTTCTCTCTTTTATCTTTTTTTATGGCCCTGGGCAAGGGTGCTCCAGTTTCTATTATGGAACCCCAGGGGCAAGGTCTCCCCTTGGTCTGTGGCTCCTATGGAGGTACCCTATGAATCTGTAAGGCATTCCCCTATCACCACCTGGGGACATCCTGAGTAGTCTGGGGGAGGCCCCGAAAGAGCAGTAAACTCAAAGGCATTTTTTTTTTTTTGGAATAGAGGAAATTACAAAAATATTATTGATGTTATTTTTAGCTTTTTTGTCTTTATCTTTATTATTCTCTCATTTTTGCAATAATTAAGATAATGAATGAATAAAAAGATTTGTTTTTTCTTTTTGTAAATTTTATTCTGTTACAATGGAAGGGTTGTGTAAATCCTCCTCTTGCAAGATTCAATGTAGATTTAATATTTTTATTTCTCAACAAAAATTGTTTATCTCACTTTAGAGGGATTTCAACCACAGTATTCCATTTTGCAAGAGAGCCAAATTTTTCCTTGTTGGAAGAGATTTGGATGACATTTAGAAACAGAGTAATCAAAGAATAGCAAAAATTGAGAAAACCATAAAATTCCCAAGAACCATAAAATCATGCCTGGTAGGCTCTATAAACAAAACTAAACACCTGTATGCTTGTTCAGGTTTTTGCTGGTAAATTTTATGCATAATGCTGGTGTGTCACCTGATGGCTTAAAAATTGAAATAACTAAGTTGGATTTGTATTATCAATGCCAAGATAACACAATAGACACACTGTACTCCATCAACAGACTAAAAAGTCTTGAAACATCTAACATTGAATTTTCTTGAATTTTCTTTTTATTGCCTAATGTTTATAATTGAGATTTCTATTTAGTCACCAAATGTTTATCTAACTTCAATAACCTATCAAAATGGACTCCCAAATCCCAAAAGGTATCCAACAAATATATTTCACAAGTTTTAAGAATGTAACTACACACAGGATGAGCTTCATGCAGAAAATACATAACACCTGTTTTATCAAAATTAAAATACATAGATTTATCAAATGACCACTACAAAAGTTTATCAATGTCTTTTTATAGAAGCAATTGGTATGAATAGCTTTCAGCTTTTCTGTGAAGTTCAACATCATCTATGTAAAGATTAATTAAAAAATTACAAGAACAAGATAGGACCAAGGCGACCACCGTGTAGGACACCACTAACGACTGTAATGGCGAAGAAGCAACATCACTAAAATTAAGAAATGAAAAATGCATGGAAAATATATAATTTCAGCTATATATTTGCACACAAGTTGAGGGTAAAGTAAATAAAAGTTTCAGGAATTACATAATTAAGCATTTTAGGACTTCAAAATTATTATCAAAACCCTTCTAGACAGCCACAACTGTACATTGATACCAAAATGAATTCTATGTTTGGATTCAGCTAGCCCATGATTGCAAACTGCCTTTAGAAAATACTTTTATAACATGTTCATTCTAAAGGTAGCCTATTTCTATTTTTTAGCTGTCTCAATATTGTCTGTTATTTGATGACCTATGTACCAGGAATGGCTCTGCATGATCTTTATGTTTCATGTACATTGAAGATTCAAAATTATCTCAATAGAGCCCTCAACAACCATATCTAGAAATTTCAATTGCTGACTTCAGAGAGTAAAACACACCTTTAAGAAATTCAGTCTTATAAATTTGTAGATGGTGTACTCTTCTCTCATTAGGTTGTTGATGGAGCCTTCAGTATAGTTGACCTACCCATCAAAAAAGTCAGTTTGATCCCTGACTGGAAAAGCTTGCAGATGTGCGGCTAACCCCTTGATCAGTAAGCTTAAAGCAATTGATTTTGAAATTTTAGGCATTTAATAGGCAATTGAAATTCCTGAATCATGTTCAAAACATTTGTTGAACATTTTGCAAATAATTGTTTACTTATTGTGCTTCAGAGCTCAATAAGATACTGTTTGTCTTTTTGCAGGTAGAAAATTCTTGTTATATTTATTGTCAGTATAAGCTAACACTATTTTTGGTTAGTTTCAACACTTGTATATATTTGCAAGAAACCCATTTGACCATTACATTTGCTGGTTAAGTTTTTCCTAAAACTTGTCTTTTACTGTATCAGAGATGGATACAGTAAAGGCACTAGAGTTGTCAAGCTTTAAAAGCCAATGGAATCAATCTGACTATATTGATACTTGCCCTATGTTCCATGGAATTGACAGTGAAAATCCTAATTTAAGAAGGATGAATTGATAAGGAGGGGGGTTGGCTGTAATCTTGGATACCACTACAACAGGAGTGGCTATTATGCTTGGAAAGAGCATTAAATGGAGATATTAATAGTTTATTTCTATTTTTTCTGTTTGACTTCTGTCTTGTAAATAACCATAACAAAAAATTAATGGCAAAGTATGGAAGTTCTAAAGAATTTAGCAAAAAAATATAAAACTCCTAAAAAAAGAAAACTAAGTTGAAAAAGGCTAGCCTTTAAAAATTTATCTAATGGAGTGTTAGTAATAAAAAGGAAGTAAGAATTTGGTATTTTCTGCAAATCGTCTAGAATGCTCCACCAAGACTACTTATTTCAGTAGGGATGCAAACTCATTAATTTACTTTAAAAGATCTTTCTAGACATAATCTATTGTCTGCTCTGGGTATCTTCACCTGATTCAACTATTTTCCAAGTTAGAAAAATGCTTGTAATTTAAAATTTGCAAGTTTTCCTCAATAGCAGACGTTTGTATTGAAATACTTACAAGCAACTACTAACCTTAAATCTCAGTTTTTGTTAAATCACATTGTGAATGGGCATTTAGTAATAAGTTTCTAAGCTGCAACTTGAGCTTAAAATGCTTCTTAGATGATATATAGATAGTTCAATTGTTTATTTTTTGGAATGGATTGTTTCTTGTTTCCCACAAATGAAAGAAAACTGAGAGGTTTTTAACTATGTGGGAGATATATAGCAACATTAATTTTCTTTTTGTTTTCACAAAAAGTGATAAAGAAGATGAAAGGTATCAAACCATTATATGCTTTTTTACGTGCTGGATGTTCTGAGAAGAGTTGGCTAAGGATAGTTTTAGTTACTCTCATGGCATTGATAGGGTTTTCAGTGCTTGGGGAAAATGTCCACTCTCCTCTTCCCCCATCGACGCACCATCGCTACCACTATATAAGTGAAAGAAACATAACTCAGTTTTGGGCACCCTCAGAGGAATGCCCAAGGACAGTTGTCTCCCCTTGTTCTCCCCCCTAGTCCCCTAGCAATACCATTGTTTACTTTTTAGACATCAGATATTATGAAATAATAAACTGCATGGAAGGTATGGCTAGGGTTTTAATGAGAAATTTTTTTAGATTATTAGGCTGTGTTTTATGAATGAGGGATGGCAGGTTGCCAAAAATAATACCATTTGGCCATCAAGCCAGGGCCAAACAAAAGCAGGATGTCCTTAAACTGGTGTGTATATTTGTTTTTCACAGCTTACTTTTTCTAGAAACATAAAACACTGGTAGGCCTTGTCCTGAATTAAATTGGATATTCTGAAAGCTGTTTAACAGGGGTTGCCTTATCATAGCCCTATCTGTCTTCTTCTTTTTGACAAATTCCTTTTTGTACTCAAGTAAATGAATGTTTTTTTTATAAATTTAGATTAATTTTCATTATAAATTTGGGGGTAAATTCAAGTTTAATAATTTCCAGCCTTCACCGTCCCCCCCTCAGATAAGCTCTCTGCTGGCTTCCTTCCTTTATAAATTCTCTGTCTGCCCTTAAAATAATTGTGCTTGAATGTTCTCAGGCCACTCAATGCTTTTAGAGAAATGAAACAAAGCGTGGAAAAATGAATAGTAACAAGGGAAAATGTGGTTTAACTGTAGAAATATAGGTATTTCCAAGCTTTTCCTGTACCTTCAGGGGTGTAGATGTTGAATAATCAAATCAAAATTTAGAATTACAAGGTGTTGCGGAAATACTTGCAGAAATGAAAAATAGCACTGAAGTTAGGATTTTTTATTGACTTTTTGTGTCTACTAAACTGTGAAATGTTTCACATAGCATAGAAGTAAAGATTTTCTATATATTTTCTTGTTGAATATAGTCAGGGAAAATATAAAAGTTCATTAGCTTGTGAATCACACTCATGTATTATGCGGTTATAGTGGTTCTTGGTTGCTTAAATTCATACTGGTGAGGTTCAGTGAGAGGTGTCATCAACCATTATTAATGCCAGACAACATCTAAGATACTGTCCAGTATTTTGGTGCCATTATAGTATTGAGTTCTGACAAGTAGGATATATTTGATTTTTCTTTAAGTACTAGAAGGAATAGTTAGTGGAGTACCTATGCAAACAGTTAAATTCTCACAAAAACTATTGTTGTTTTAATTCTTTCTTGGGTGAGATAAAGGATGTGCATTTATTTTTATAGAATAAATATAAATTAGTCTAGGGGATAACATAATGATGTTCATATTCTACAATAAGTAGATTAATATGGCATCATATCTGTATTAAAGGACATATCATATTCCTGCAAAATTTGTCCAAAGGGACTTGCAGTAAAAATTTGAAAATAGTTACCAAAAACATAGTTCTGTGGCCTTTGTCCCCCCTACCCTGTCCTCGAAATAACTAGCAATATCTTCTTTAATCTAAACAAAACGAATCTTTGTTTAGATGCATCACACATACCTTTCAAATCTATTGTATGGCTCTGAACTCTATATCTAAAATCGAGAAATGCTTACTTTTCACTTATTCTTGTTCAAGATGTAACCATAGTATTTATTAATTAATAATAGTCATTGCTCAGACCTATCCATAGCAGTGAATGTAGTCTGATTCTAGATTATTGAGCTATGCTCAAGTTCATACATTCAGACTTTTTTTCAAAGTTATCTAGTACATCAAAATGCAAGCAGTTCCCAAATGAAGTTTTTACTATATTATTGTAGTAGAAAATAAAAATTTATGTTGCTGCACTATTATAGGAACATGAATGTGTTTAAAGAAGTTCTTACATGCTCTGACAAAGATAAACCGTTTTTAATTGTTGGTGATGGAAACTTTAGCTTTTCAAGAGCAGTAGTGGAAAATTTTGGAATAAAGAATATAATCTCATCAGGATTTCAGTCATTTGATGATTTGTCTGATATGGCAAAGGAAAATGTAAACATTTTAAAGGATGAAGGTAAGTTCTTTTTTATCCCTTGTATGATGGATGCTTCAAATTACACATAAAAAGACACATCATGAAATATTAATTCATGTACATCAAATTATAAAAAGTAGGAGGGGGCAAACAATTTGTTTTTCAAAAACTAGAGTCAGTAAATCTGTCATTCTTTTCAGTTTTCTTGTGGAAATACCAAAAAGTGAAATTTCTCATCGAAAATATCCTTTTAAAGGTATTATCCAAAATTTACGTGGGGAGAAAAAAAATCGAGGAGGTACCTACTCCTCCCCCCTCCCAAATGGTGCCACTGTATAAATTACATTCAAATGGGGGACTTACATAGGACATAGGGGACTTACATAGGAACTATATATATATATATATATATATATATATATATATATATATATATATATATATATATATATATATATATATATATTTAAACTAGATGAGATTTAAACAATCCATTTGTTCAGTTCCATGCTAGAAGCTGTCTCAAGTGATGAGGAAGGTGCTTTCATTAGAATTATAGTTTTTCAAAGCATCAAAGTAGTTTAACTTTTATAACACCAGGTTTGTCCAAGCTCAATGCCCTTTGGAGCCAAAAGGAGTTCAGATAGGTATTTCATAAGACCTTCCCAGGGCAATATTTGTCTCCAGTAGCACTATTTCACAAAAATGTGTTTTTTTTTTCAAAATCTGAAGGGGTAAAAGTGTTTTTTTTATCATAAGAAATACCAAAAAAGGAATTACTCATAAAAAATATGTCCCCCAAGAGTATTTTTCAATATTTCAGTAGGAAGGGGCATTCCCTCTCAATTGAGGCCAATGTTTGCTCTAGATCTAAACCTAAATTTCATTCAGCGAGCTCAACTACTTTCCAAGATAGTAAAAAGGCCATCATCTAGAATTCAAACCAGACTAGTCTAAATTCTTACTTTAATACATCAGTTGAAGGCCAGTAGTAATATTCCAACAAGTAATAAAATCAAATTTAATTTATGTTGACTAAGGCAAATATAAAATAATACATGCAAATTTAATTGATTGCAAAGCTATTACTTTTGCATACTGAACCTATTATTAGGCTATTTATGCAATGTTCTACTTTCCTTTCTGAGCAGAAACTTAGGTCATTTTATATAACAATGAAATTTAAAATTATCGGCTAGTCAACCAGTTACCCTTAACTCTCCAACGGGGCCAATCCTGTTTTTTGTCGTGTACCTAATACTTTCCATGCTGAGAAGTATTTTCAAACCTTCATCTTTTACTTTAAAGTACCCATTTTCATAGTGTAAGACTTCTAGCTCATGATTGTCCATTTTATTGTCTAAATTCTATACAGTTTGATTCCAAGGTGGTGTCCAACGTCCTTCTAATCAGAGTTCAAAGATTTTTTGCTTTTTGCCATAGACTTATAACATCGCCGGTTGCCGTTCTGAGTTTTACTCGAGTGAAAACGCAGATAAGCACAATGGTGAACATGTTGGCCATCATAAACAGATTTTAAGCGAAACGGCGATCAAAAACACAGCTATTTATTCACATGCTTTTGGATAAAAAAAAATTTCTACGGCTATGGGCTCCAGATTATTCTGTTCAGTCATTTTTATGTTTAAGAAAATCTCAACAAGAGACCAAAAAAATATTGCCTTGAAAAATGTACTGGAATGTGCCTAAAATTTTAATTTGGTCCGTCTTTTAATTCTGTTATAAATTTATGTTATTTTAGAGGTTTATTTACAAATTAGTCCGCCCCTATGTTATCAATACCATTGCTGAAACCGTCTGATTTTAATATTGTCAATAATAAAAGCCTTGCTTTAATCAGTTATCATTATTGATATTTGGGCTTGACTTGATTTTGTTGAGAAAATGCTAACAGAAACAACATTTTTGCGTGATAAGTGGACTTATTATCCTGTTGGTCTTTGTTTTACAACTATGACAAACTGTAAAGCAAATTCTGAATGTATCATATTCTAAATGAATCTCATACTTTATTTCATTTCATTGTTGCATGAGAAGCCCTCTGTTTTGACTTTCAGACTTTAAAAACTATTTATGAGCTGAATTGCTGGTTAAGGTAGAGACTGCTATAGGAGTGTCTCAGACATATACATTAACTTTGTATTTTCTTTAGGTATTACTGTCCTCCATGGAATAGATGCCACTGCTTTAAAAAAATACGAGTTTCCTATTTTATCTGGAATTGTTTTCAACTTCCCTCATGTTGGTGGCAAAATGAAGATCCAAAAAAATAGAGAGCTAATTCAATTATTCTTTACTAGTGCAGGAAGTATTCAATCTTCGAAAGATTTCAAAGTATGTGTGTCACTTTGCCAGGGTCAGGGGGGAATACCAGAGGATACAGTCTATAGGACTTGGGAAAATTCATGGAAGATCGTTGAAATGGCTGCTTATGGTGGTTTTATTCTCAAAGAAGTTAAAAAATTTCCAAAAATTGATAGCTACATGGAAACTGGCTACAGAAGTTTGGAAAAGAGATTTCATACTGAAGGATCATCTGTTTATATTTTTGTTGGTGGGGAAAGAGCTAGTTTTCCCATTTATGGAAATAGAGATTGTTTTGTAAGGAGTATACTTTACAATAATTTGTGGACATTGAATGATTCAGTTGTTTGGCAATTTATGAATCACGTTTTTCATATTGCTCAACCAAAAGACTTGAATTTTGAATTTGAGGAGTTGTCTTATAATCCATATGAAATATACATGTGTAATAGCTTTAGTCTTCATTTACAATTAAGACTTGATACAAATTTAAAGGAACCAATTGTTAAGCACTTTGTGAAGCTGAAAAGATGGAATTTCGATAGAATTAAAGCCGTGTTTGATAATTTTGGATACCAAATAACAGAAGTTTTTTCTGACTGTGATACCCACTGCTCGAAGCATACTCTGAGCACTGACAATAACATTGTTGGCTCCGCCTGTGATCAGTGTTGCCAAATCGTTGTTTTTATTGATGCCGCAATTCTTTCTCTAGGAAAAGAAACTGACTGGAGACTGTTATATCATTCGCGTCTTGTGTTTAAACAGAATATGATGCGAATTGTCACTGAATCTTTATATCCCGTTGCATATACGTTTGATATAAGCTTCTGGGATAGCCACATACCATTGAGTCAGAAGCTATTTAAATCTGAGGCATTGTTATTTTTTGCTAATATTCTAAAAGAAGTTCATCTAGTAGATTCATATATTTGTATAAAAACAAATAAGACTAGCAAGTGCTACAGAAATGTATATCAAAGTTTATGGTATGTTTTGTCTAAAGCAGATATTCAAAACTTGCATAGCAATTTTGGGAAACTTTTAGAGGAAAAATATTTTGTTAAAGTTAGGTAAAGTAGATCGGTGTTTCATGTGTCTTTTGTAAATTGAGCCTTGTTCTTGCTGCTTTATTCATTACTGAAGGACACTCATTGAAGTAAATTAAGTTTAGTAATTGTTGGTTCTTGCTGAGACAACAGTTTTTCTTTGTTGAATTTTTGTCTACAGAGCCGAGAGGAAATCTCCCAGGAAAAATATTTGGTCAACATGGTGAGACACTTATTGATCTTTGGGGTGTGGTCTAATATTGATGTCCCTGTAGATAGATGATTCCTATGTATAATCAAATCTTATATTTTTTTGAGCCAAAAGAAAAACATTGGCTCTCTTGGAATGTTTATTTTGTTTTAACTTCTATTGGTAAATTTTTACTTTTTTCCATTTTTAGCTAGGATACAAGTGAACACATCACTCGTTGCCTTTTTCATGCTATTTCCAAATGTAATAATCTCTCCAGGGGAAAATTTTATCTTGACCACTTAAAGGGTCCTAAAAAGTACCTTATTTTTATTAATAGACAAAAAAGTAACCATCACTTAAAAACGGGGTTAAAAAGTGGTTATAACATATTTACATTCCAAAGGAATTGACTTATAACAATCGAATTCCGCGAAGTTTTGAATTTAAAAATGTGATTCTAAAGCTTCAAACGTTTTCCTGAAGTCAGTATAAAAGAGCGTGTTTTCTGCGCGATAAACTTTGCAGTAACCTAAAATTGCAAACAGAAAAAGTAAGCGAAAATTTATAGATTGCTTTCCTAATTTTTCTCAGTTGGATTATTGTGCAATTTATCTTTTTTTTCGTCATTTTTATAGAAGGAAGGCAATCTGTTATTTTTTTATTCACTATGGTTATGTTACCGCAAAATTTATCAAGCAGAAAACCAGCGCTTATATACAGACGTCAGGAAAACATTTGGGATTTTCGAATAACATTTATAAATTTAACTGTTTATCGCATAATATTGTATGCCTTTGGGACGAATCAATGCATTTCGAATATATTACTGTGAAGTAACGGATTTTAAAACTGAATTGTAAGTTTTTAACTAATTTTTAACCTTAAATCATAGTTAAAACTACGGACTAGGTAAAAAATTATTTTCTAGGGCCCCTATAAGGGCTCAAAATGTAATTCGCGTGTATGTCATTGTGTAATATGTTCACTTTCTTCCTAGCTAAGAAAATGAAAAAAAAAATGCCCATCTAATAATCAAGGAGTACTATTGACAGTTAGGTCCATTTATGATCAAACAATTTGTGATTGCGAACTCAATAGTAACCGAAACTCTAAACAAAGGAATTTTGATAGAGATAGATACATAAAAAGAATCATATTTTTATGCTGATTTCAAATATATAAGTTTCACCATGTTTACTGTACTCAATCAAAAGTTACGAGCCTGAGAAAATTTGCCTTATTTTTGAAAAAAGGAAGACCCCCCCTAAAAGTCATAAAATTCTAATGAAAATCACACCATCAGATTCAACGTATCAGAGAACCCTACTGTAGTGGTTTCAAGCTCCTATATTAAAAAATGTGGATTTTTTTGCAAGAAGAAAGAGTACGGATGGATGTTTATTAGTTTGTTTCCAGGGGTGATCGTATCGACCCAGTGGTCCTAGAACATTGCGAGAGGTCTCGTACAAGCAGAAAGTTTAAAGTTCTTGTGGCCGTTTTAAGTGACCAAACAGTCGGAGGACTAGGCCCCCTCCCACACTCATTTTATTTCCGAAGTCACCCGATCAAAATTTCGAGATAGCAATGTTGCTCAGCATAGTCGAAAAATTTAATAAATATGTCTTTGAGGATGACTTAATCCCCCACAGTCCCTGGGGGAAGGGCTGCAAGCTATGAACATTGCCCATTGTTTACATATAGTATTTATTATTGGGAAGTATACAGACACCTTCAGGGGGACTTTTCCTGCTGGGTGGAGGGTCAGGGGAGGAATTTTCATGGAAGGATCATTCCGTGGAGGAACTTTCCTTGGGGAAGGAAATTTTCCATGAAAGGGGTACCGGATTTCCCAGCATTATTTAAAAAACGATTAAAAATTACATTAAAAAAGTTTTTCAATTGAAAGTAAGTAGCAACATTAAAGCATAAAACGAACAGAAATTATTACGTATATGAGAGGATTGAGAGGATTCGTCTCATAAATAAGGGGATTCATAAACTTATTTTTGGTACTTTCAAAACAGCCATTTATTCTAATTAAACGACTTCTGTGATTCGGGGGCCATTCTTAAAGAATTGGAACTAAATTCAAACTTCAGCGTAAAGAGCGATAAAAAAATTTATTTAAAGCTAAAGTAGCTATTATTTAAGTCGTACTTAAGACTGGAGTAGCTAGGAAAAGAGTTGAAACGCTAGGAAGTTAAATACACTCACTGAGGAATCTTTACGTGAAACGTTTATGTTACATAATCTTTAACTAAAAAAAACTTTAATAAATCAAAACAATAATGTCAAAAATAATGAATGTTACTTACATGGCATAGATCTTCAGCAATGGATAGTTCACAGTCAAGAGTTTTACTGTTTTTGGGAATCGTTGTTGTTCGATTGTAGTAGTACTAGTTATAATATTTTTTGCCTTACAGAGTTCATTCTTTTGGGAGATGATTGTTCTTCATTAGTAGAAGTGTTCTAAAGAAAAAATTATTGTTAAAATAAAATATACCTTATATCACAGTTAAAAGTTGGAAGACCATTTGTAAATCCTTAATTATCTCATTAATTACCAATGCCAATGACTCAAATCTTTTGTTTGTGTTTTGGAAGTCGTTTTTTGGGCAATAATTCAAACTTTAGCGTAAAAAGTAAGGTATTGAGGAGGATCAACCCCTTCATATGAAATAATTTCTGTTTATTTTAAGTTTTAATGTTGTTCCTTACTTTCAGTTGAAAAAAACTAGGATCGTTTTTCAAATAATGCCAGGAAATTCGCCTCCCCATTCCATGAAAAGTTCCTCCATGGAAAGCTCCTCACGGAAAATTTCCTGTGGACACTTAGTCCTGAAAATTCTCCTTAGCCTGCTTTAATTTGAAAAAGACATGTTTTGAATTTAATTTCTGATCGTTTTCAAATTATTCCAGACCCCCCCCCCCCCTCTCTGTGGAAAATTTCCCCAAAAATCAATCTCACTATGGAAAGTGTCTCCCGCGGGAAATTCCCCCATGGATAATGTTGTCGATGGAAAATTATTCTCTCCGTGGGGAAATCCCCCAGTCAATTCCAACCCCTCTGAAACTTCCGGCAGAATATCTCACATGTAATTTGAGCCGTCAAAGAGAAAGTAAGACATATAGGAAAGAAAAGAGAATTTCATATAAAAGTGAGAGAATTTCATATCGGAATTCAGGCAAATTCCCCCATTTAAAATGTCCCCTAGAAATCATCCCCGCAAACTTCCCTCCTCATAGAAAATTCTTCCCCCCCCCCCCGAATCAAGTCTGTAAATATCCCAATAATAATTTCTTTATGAAAACAATGGTCAAATTTCATAGTTTACTGCCCTTTCCCCAGGGGCTGTGTGGGGGGGGGGTCCTGTCTTCTCAAGAGGTATAATTACTTGACATTTCAACTATGCTGAGCAAAATAGCCATCTCAAATTTTTATCGGATGACAGGGAAAATAGGGTTGTTAGAGGGGGGCTAGTTGTCCTCATATATTTTGGTCTCTTAAAAGGACACTAAGAGATGTAATTTCTGCTTGAACAAGCCCTCTTTCAATCCTCTAGAACCATTAGTTCGATATGGTCACCCCTAGAAAAAATAAATGCTCATTCGTGATTTTTCCTCTGGAAAAAATACACATTCTTACAGATAGGAGCTTGAAACCTGTGTAGCAGGGCTATCCGATACGCTGAATCTGATGGTGCGATTTTCATGAAGATTCATTGACCTTTTGGAGGTGTTCCCTCCATTTTTTGAAAATCAGGCAAATTTTCTCAGGCTCGTAGTTTATCATGGGTATGATAAATTATCGTAAACTTAATGAATTTTATATATTTGAAATAATCATGAAAAACCAATTCTTTTGATTCATCTGTCTACTGTTATCAAGACTCCGTTTTAAGAGTTTCGATTACTATTTGGCCGAGTCGTTCCTTACTCACAGTTTGTTACCACAAATTGTTTTAAGCCGAAGTTTCTGCGCATATCAATTCTAATAAAACAAAATAACGGGATTATAAGACAATCTGTTATTGAGAATGATGCATAGGAAATAAACACATCCATTTCTTGGTCCACTAAGCTAACATTCGAATTGTTCAAAGGAGTATTTATGTGCTTTTTAAACAAAACTACTGTTTTTCATCTTCTCCAGATTATTCATTTTTTAATCACATCTTTTCTAATCAGGATTGTTGGGGTTTTTATTTTATTGCTATCATTGGAAATAGATGTCATCTCAACTGTTAGCCGGTATATTATGAACTCTTTATTAATTCGTAAAACCTTTGGGTTTTAACCTAACCTAAATCTAAGATCAAATTCCAAAGGTAACTGGGGTTGATTGAAGTTTTCTTAAGCGTGACTGAGGCTGATCAAACGCTTTGAGAGATGATTAACGAAATCAACTTTCTTTTTTCTTTCTTTAAGAGCGCGCGAATTTTTCGTCTGTTGTCATTTAAAAGGTTAGGGCATTTGTATACATCTCACACGCACTCAAGAAAGAAAGTTAGGTTAATCGTAATAAAATATACAAAAATATAAGAAAATGTTATACTTCAGTAACAAAATTATGGAAACTACAACAAAGAATTATGGAAAGCAGGCCGCCCAAAACACATTATACTAAATACCTAACGTTATCGTTGCCATATATTAAATAATTAATTAAAATTTATATGCATAGTAGTTTATTTCACGAAAAAACATAAGCTAATTATAACCGAATATGAGAGAAAAACCGGTTTTACTCTGATCAAACAAAGCAAACTTATTGAGTGTGTTCGGAAAAATACACAAGTACCAAGGTTAGTCGTAGGCGAAGATTAGTCTTTTTTATGCCTGCAGAAGATTTTGTAATGTGAATTTCAGAGTAACGCAGTGTTTTTTTTTTTTTATTTTGCGAATTTAAGAGTATTAATTTTATAATTGTAAGGTTTTTTAGAGAAATATACTTATATAAATAAAAAAATTATTTAGACTTTGTTGTTGTTTAGCTTCGAATAGAAAAATATCCGCCAGTTTATTCCAATATCAACGTTAGCTCAGGATGGATTTCCTGAAATTTATACGAATATTCCTAGCTTGGTTGTTTGATTTTAAAGTGGAAAAATTATTTTTCTGTTTAATGTTAAATATTTTAGGTGACCTAAGAGTAAAGTGTGGCAGTAAATACAATGTAGGTATGTAAATGTCTTTATTAATAAAAATATATATAAATCAAACTGTTTTCTTGTTATTGACTAGAATATGTTGTAATCAGAACTTCGTTTTTTAAGAGTTAGAGGTGGGCCAGCCACATATTGTCAAGGTGGCGTGAATATGCATAGTTTTGGTTCAAAGCAACGCGGTATTTTCATTGAAAGCTCTCAGAAATAGTTCTTAATAAGGCTTAAATTTACCTCTAATAACAACCACCCCCTCTGGAATTGGTTGCTAGGCTTTCTTAGCTTCCCCCGTCTTTTTTTAATTCACGCTTATTTTGCTCATATTTTTATCCTTTATCAGGTTTTTTCATGTTTTGTTTTTTTGCTTATTGAGTTTTAACTGCTTTTCTGTGTTTTGATGATGCTTTGTAAAATTTTAAGTACAAAAGTTGGTATCCTTTAGATTTAATGATCCAGGATTAAACTTAATATTTCATTAATGCAATTTATGCATCTTGTAGCTAATGCGCATAGGTGTGCTCATTCAAGAATACCGTGAATATAGGTATAAAATTCTGTGTAGTAAAGAGGAAAAGGAAAAACTTCCGATCATGTATGAAGTTGTAGCATATTCTAACCATAATGGTACTCTCGCTTTTATTCTATCTCTGATAGCAAAATTATCTGATAATATCCTCTAAAGCATAACTTAACAAGCAGTTACATATCAAATGTAAGCACTTTCTAGTAATCGATTTTCCCCTGCATGTCAGTTATTGCAGCCATATGGGAAGACGTGATCAAGAGTTTAAACATTCTGGTAAGCGGCACATGGGAATTTTTCGCATGTGGAATTGGTTATCTCGTAGAACCTATTTCCCATATTTCCCAAATCAAAGTATTAGAAAGGTTTTCATATTCCAGCTGTCTAGGGTGTAGCTCCATTAGATGGGAATGACCCTTTTCATTCCTAATGTGGACATACCTATTGCCCAAAAAGCGCGTCTCAAGAATTAATTTGGGTATTAAGTTGGAACTTTCAGAGAATGCTTAAAGGGAAAGATCGTCAAAAGGCAATAGGCATTAGGTGCACACTAGTGCTAATGCTACTGTTACTGATAGATTTAGTCTACTACTACTACTGCTACTTCCATTGCAACTACTTGTAAGGCTAAGAGCATTGAGATATGAAATTCAAGAAGTGTATGAAAATACAGGTTATCAAAAAAACATATCGATAACGTCATAGCAGTGGCTAATTGTATTAATTTGAAACTTCAAGGACGTGATGAGAGGTATGTTCTACTGACCAAGAGGCAATATGTTGATACTACTGCTGT
This sequence comes from Artemia franciscana, assembly GCF_032884065.1. Taxonomy (NCBI): domain Eukaryota; kingdom Metazoa; phylum Arthropoda; class Branchiopoda; order Anostraca; family Artemiidae; genus Artemia; species Artemia franciscana. The sequence continues at coordinate 12,675,773 of NC_088868.1, forward strand.
TGCTAGTACTACCGCAATTACTATTAATACTATTACTAATAATAATAATACTACTGCTATGAGTAATATTACAACTATGCCTAAGGATATGAAGGTGAAATTCTCAAAGAATTTTGAGGGGGGAAGTTGCACTGAATCAGAACACGCCGTCTGTATGCTGGTTGTCAAAAGGGTTTTAAAGTAATATCTTAGGAGCAGTTTAGTGTGTGAAGCTGAAACTAACAGGGCTTGATTTGAGGCATGTTGAACTAACCAGAAGAAAATATTTGCATTATAATGCTACTGCTTTTGCTAATGCTACTACTACTGTTACTATTATTACTACTACTGCAACAAAAGCCTAGGCTACTACTATTTGTTCTACTACCACCACTGCTCGTATTAAAACTAAGGTATTAAGGCACAAATTTCGGGATTTATAGAAACTGCATGGAACTAAATCAGAACACACTATGCCCACACAGGGTGTCAAGCGGCCGTATCAAAAATGCTTCAGGAATAGTTGATGGTATAAAGCTGAAACTTTCAGCTTGTATTGAAGGGGCTACGCACATACTGCTACTAATGCTGCTACAACTATTCCTGCTACGCAAGATAAGAGTATTACGGTGAATCTTTTAAAGAATATTTAGGCGGATGTTTTAAGTCAAAGCCAACCATGAGCATGTGGACTTTCGAAAAGGTGACAAAGCAATATCTCACAAACAACTTATATTATTAAATTACGCCTTTAAGGTTAAGCTTTGGGGGATTTTGAACTTTAAATCATAATACTTATGTGATGTCATTAAAATTAGAAATATGGCGTCATTTAAATGAAAAGTGTTAAATCCAAAATTAAGGCTCTAAATGAATTTTCTCAAACCCGTGACCTATCTGGATTCTTTTTTCAGGCTAAGAAATTTCAGGGTGTCAATTTAAAAAAAAATATATGGAGCTTTTTTAAAGGCAAAAATTTATAAGTTTTAAGCCATTCAAATTTATAGCTATAAGATATACTTGGAGAATGAATGTGTTTGATTCACCAATGTTTGGAGGAAAATGTTGGAATTCTAGTAAATAATAAGTAGGGAAATAAAACACTTGCAATTGCATACTGCAGTTAAACAGTTGGATTATAACTCTAATAGCTTTTTGTAAAATGTTATCTTGTTTGCTGTGATGGATGACCTATATGTTTTTCTAGGACAATGAATGGATTATAACGAATGTGTTTCCAAAATTAAAGCTCTAAACGAATTTTCTCAAGCTCCTGACCTATCTGGAGTACCTTCTCAGGCTAGGAAATTTCAGGGTGTCAATTTAAAAAAAAAAAACATATATGGAGCTGTTTTAAAATAAAAAAATTATAAATAAATATATTATAGTTGCTCGTTTAAAGGTATAAGATATGCATGGAGAATGAATGTGCTTGATTCACCCATGTTTGGAGAAAAATTTTGGAATTCAAGTAGATAGTAAGTAGGTAAATGAAACACTTGCAATTGCATACTGCAGTTAAACAGTTGGGATTATAACTCTAATAGTTTTTTGTAAAATGTTATCTTGTTTGCTGTGATGGATGACCTATATGTTCTTCTAGGACAATGAATGGATTATAACGAATGTGTTTCCAAAATTAAAGCTCTAAACGAATTTTCTCAAGCTCCTGACCTATCTGGAGTACCTTCTCAGGCTAGGAAATTTCAGGGTGTCAATTTAAAAAAAAAACATATATGGAGCAATTTTAAAGGAAAAAATTATAAATAAATATATTATAGTTGCTCGTTTAAAGCTATAAGATATACATGGAGAATGGATGTTCTTGATTCACCCATGTTTGGAGAAAAATTTTGGAATTCAAGTAGATAGTAAGTAGGTAAATGAAACACTTGCAATTGCATACTGCACTTAAACAGTTGTGGGTATAACTCTTATAGGTTTTTTTGTAAAATGTTATTATGTTTGAATTTGTTTATGACGCTATACGTTTTTCTAGGACAATGAATGGATTAAAACGGGCGAGGTTTCCCTCAGCTTTCTCGCTGTGTAAACTAGCCTCTGTAACTGATGTGTCCACCCGCGAGCGATGTGCATATCTAATTAGATCCATGGCTTCAGCAAATAAGATGGTGCAAATTTGGCAAGGAAGTAATGATAAAACCACAGACTATGCCCCAAGAGCTCTTCGCCGCATTAAGGGGAAATCTAACTTGACTAAGGTTTTCTCAAAGTTTTATTTTATTGGTTTTTCCATGCTGATGTTGTATTAAAATTCTATTAGCTCTCCATATTTATATGTTGAAACAAAACGTACCAAAGAATATCAGTTAGATTTTCTTAAAACCTCAAAAACACAAAGCTGTTTCAGATTGATCTCTGCAATCGAGATACACAACAACTCTGGACAATGTCAGCTCAAGCTATTGATAAATTGGGCTTTTGCTCGGGGTCCCAGGAGCTTGGGGTCAAGGAACCCCATATTTCATACTGTATAACAGTTCGGTATTTCTTTTGCTGATATTTTTCGAAGATTTTTTTGGCCGAGATTCTTTGTTAAGTTTCTGGAGTTTTTTTTTTTTTTTTTTTTTTTTTTTTTTTTTTTTTTTTTTTTTTTTTTTTTTTGAAGGAAATGACTAAAGGGAGAGACAACAGAAATTGATCATGATTTACAAATACAATTTCGTCAAGGTTTGACGAGCGGAAATATCTAAACTAAAACTACTACTAATGCTACTACTAGCAACTTATTACAGCACTAAGCCGACTCAGACCAGCACAGCTCTACACGGTCCTCTTTTATCAAAATCTATTCTACACTTCACTCCAAGTTTTACCCTAACAAAAGCAAGGCTAAGGCCTTTATTTTCATGAGACTATCGTAGAAGTCCTCAAAAGGGTTTAAAGCCAATATCAAATAATTAACCGGTTTTACTCTTCCTGCAGTGTGCCGTATTCAGGATTTTTGTTCGGGAAGGTTTATGTTTGTTCGAAGGGTGGGGGAGGGATACAAAAAAAGCTTTGAAAAACGCAACCAATATTTGTCTGTAGATGTTTTTGTTACTTTTTTACAAGTCTGAAAAATTTGGGGGGAGGATTAACCTAAAGACAATTTTATATGTTCTTTGGACTAATTTGAGCAAAATGGCTAATCTCTGTTTGGCTAATCTTTAATGTTTTTAATGAAAAGAGAGGTAGTCGGGAAGTTCGACTAGTTGTCCTTCATCAGTTTTGACTCTTAAAAGGGAACTAGAAACGTGTTTGAGGGGGGCGGATGGTAGCTGCCACTCACTCACTGATCCTCTTAAAAAAGCTCACCGATCACTATTACACTCAAAAAGGGTACTAGAACTTCTGATTGCCAATCCATTGAACCACCTCCGAAATTTATACGACCACCCCTTTTTTTAAATCTTCATTGCCCCTAGAGCATAACTTACAACCCATGCCCTGAGGCCTCTGTGGGGGGGGGGGGGGTCATTTTCAAGAATATAGTTTCTGGTCCTTTTCAACTACGCTGAACAAAATGGCTTTCTCAAAATTTTAATTGGATATATTAGGGAAATGATGGGCACTGGGGAGGCCCTCCAGCCACTTTCGACAATTAAAAAGGGTGCTTTCCTTTTCAATTTCCATTCGAATGAGCCCTTTTTGAAGTTTCTCTGACAATTCTTTCTATACGACGTGCCCTGGTCTAAAAAAAAAAAAAAAAAAAAAAAAAAAAAAAAAAAAAAAAAAAAAAAAAAAAAAAAAAAAAAAAAAAAAAATTAATAATACATTGTGCCAACATAGTTCTTTACTTAGGCAGTGCTAATGCGCTTCCTTTCATGCCGTTTTTAGGCTAAGTACTTCATTAGAGAATTGAGTTGTTTTCTTTTTGTCTTTTTTACTGTTGACAGCTTGAAAAACAAGACTTTTCAGTCTTCCAAGCAAATGAAAACTATGGAACATGTTCTCTCTTATGAAATATATTCTGTATTCCATATGTGCTATCGATTATATTTTCTGTTAATCTCTGATGTTGATAGAAACATTCAAGTATTAATTTTTGTTTTTAAATACACTATTTCAGGTGAAGCCAGTCATAGATTTTCGGAGAATTTCGGTGCAAGCTGGAAAAGGAGGTGATGGTGCCATCTCTCTTTTAAGACTTGGCATACATGACAAGGCTGGACCAGATGGAGCAGATGGTGGGTCTGGAGGCCATGTCGTTTTCAGGGTTCGTTAAAGATTTCTAATGTTGTATTTTTAGGCTTATGTTATCATAAACTTTACATTTTTTCACTTGGCGCCTTTTGATGCACTGCAGCCGAGTCATTATGGTCATCACTTACCCTTATAGTAATGTTAACCATCTAGGAGAAGAAGAAAACTAATTTTATATCTTACGAATGCAAAAAGTTGCAAAAAATACATAAGTCGGAGTCAATATATCCTGCAAAGGATAGGGAAGGTAGAATTCAATATATCCCAGAAGTGATAGGGAAGTTAGGACTTATAGTTATAAAAATTATATTTCATGATACTTCAATTATTTTCTTGGTTTGAGATTAAGTTGGCTAATGATTATTGTCGGGTATCCAATCGAAATATTATACTTTTTCCTCCCCACTGTCTTAAAAACGTTTCCCTATTTCTTTGTTCTTTTTTTATCTTCTACTGCTTCAGGAAAGAAATGGTTTGTGTGAATGTACGTAAATTCATGTAGAATGTACAGAAAGCAATGAGATCATGGGGAATCAGTTTCCCTATTTCCAACTTATATATGGTATGGGTGTTGATGTATCTGTATCTGTACTTGTAAGCGGTACAATGAGCATTCTTTTTGTCTAATATCGATCTGAAGGACCGAAGGGGACCGAAATACGTAGTGCAACGAAATACCTAATACCCAAATATGACGGACCGAAATAGAGAATCCGTTTCCCTATATCCAACTTATATATGATATGGGTGTTGGTGTATCTGTATCTATACTTCTAAGCAGTATATTCGGTATATTAAGCGGTAAAATTTTCGAGTTTTTTTGGGGAGGGGGAGCGAACTAAATCACAACGCGTCGTCTGTATAAAGGTTTCACAAAAGGGATTAACAGCCATATCTTATGAACAGTTTAGTGTGTAAAGTTGGGACCAACAGGGCTCGCAGTGGGAAATATTGAACTAACCAAAAGAAAATATTTCCATTCTATTGCTGCTGCTTCTACTCATGCTACTACTACCACTATTACTTTTTCTGCTGCAACTACTGCCACTAAAGATGCGACTACTACTATGATTTCTACTGCTATTACTACTACTACTGCTGCTACTAAAACTAAGGCTATTAAGGTGAAAAATTAGGGAAATATTGAAACTACATGGAATTAAATCGAAACACACAATGCCCACACAGGATGTTAAAAGGATGTATCAGTTGTATTTCAGCCAGAAGGTATATGAGCATTCTTTTTGTTTAATATCGATCTGACGGACCTAAGAAAAATGTGAATAATTTCGACCCATTACCCATTATTATGGTAATTACGATAATTACGGCTATTATGGTAATTAGTTGCTAATATGGCATCTCTGCAAATTATATATGGATATACAACCTAGAAATGGAGAAGGGGGGATGTAAGGGTAGGGGTATCTGCCTTTCCTAAGGGTGGTCCAAAGGTCAAATATGATGACCTACAGTTTTCTTTTTGTGTAACGTCAAAAATCTTCCAAAACGTTTGTCAAATTTGAAAACTGTATTGACTGCTCAAAGTTGAAACCGTGCAGATACAGCCTATAAGTTAATAAGCTATTGATTCAGAACAAAATGATATTATTGACTTTTTTCATCAAACATTTAATTGCAATAGAGAAACGGAATTCCTTTGATATACGAGATAGAAATAAAAATGTGTATAGAAAAATGGCTAAATTGATTACTGCATAATTAATTTTAACTTATGTCCTTCGCCCAAATAAACCCAAACAACTAACGATAACTGACAATTATCATTAAATTTTGTCTGTTGCATAGCACGATTTTTGTTAATGTATCAACAGACGAGAGTAGTCAGAGCAATAGTCTCAGTTGCATCACAGATCACACATATGTAAGATAAAGATCACTGCATATGTAATGCACTAAACATTTTTCGTTACGCTTGCGCGAAGAGGTGGAGTCATGAAGAGAGGTCTAGACTGATATTTGTCGAAAATCTTTATTGGAGAGTCTAGGACTTTTCGCTGCTGTTCATAATACTTATACTGTGGGCAACGCTGACTAAATCCAAGGATAAAAAAAAGGTATTTTGGGCATTTTCGGTGAATGTTGACATTCACCAATTTCGGATATTTGCGAAAACAACGTTTTATGAAATCTCTGGGTGTAAAAATTAAAAATAAAATACAAGATTTTAAAGGAGTATTAGACTGGCAAATGCAATATGGTAATTGAATGAAGTATAAAAGAAAAGCAAAGAAACTTTTCTTTTTTCTCATGAAAAATTAACAAGTTTTTAAAATTCAAAAAGCAGAAACAGTTCTAAATAACAGAAAAACACTGAAATAGATTTAGAAACGTCTTTAATAATTTATAAGAACAGACTTAAAGGCTACAAATACTTTTATGTTTTTGATTTCAATTAAAATTAGTCCCTCTATTAATTAAAAAGAATTAGAGATAACTTTTGTGTCTACTTCATGGCCTCAGTTGATTAACCAAATTAAGTCCCTTGCTTTTCCCAACTTATACAGAAATTAGACTAAAATAAATGAATTATTTGAAGACGATCATGGAATTTAGTTTCCGTCTTCATTCATTCTATATAGTTACAAAATATTGGTTTAAAAATTTTTTAATATTGATTTTCATTCTTTTCTCATTAATTAAAAGAAATTCTAAAAAGAAGTTTTGAAGAAAAGTAAAGAGCCATATTAAACTTAAGATCAGCAGAAATAAACTCTCATAATAATTCAAACTCAAAACGACCAAAAACTATAATAAAGAATAAATGAAACTCAAAACGAACAGAAATTAAATAAACAATCATAGCAAAGAAACGTATAGCAGATACAATATAAATGAATAAATAAGCTTTAAAGGAGATAATAGTTATTAGACGCTATTGACTAGTTCGAACAAGATGGCTCTTAAAAAATTTTGATGAGATATCTTTGGAAGGAGGGTAACTAAAATCAAAATGGGAGGCGGATTCGCTACTCTCCAGCCACTTTTTACATTTTTCTCAACATACTCAGAAAGTTTAATCTTAATACCCGCAGCTGTTATTGTGATATTGAGATACACCTTTTTGATAAACAGGATACACATAGTATCTTTAGATTTAGTTTAACATCCCCCAAAGTTTCACTTCACCACCCTTAGTATTTTCAAACACACCTAGAATAACAAATCCGCCTTTCTCATGATAATAATTCTGGCATACAAAAAAAGGGTGAATTACACAAAGTACGATCCTTGCCCTGAGGGCTGTGGGAAGAATTGCATCCCCGGAGGCAAGGCTACTAGACTTTTTGATTGTTTTGAACTAAATCGCTTTTTAAATTTTTGATCAGTGATGAGGCAAGGGAGCATGTAAAAAGGACAAGGGGACATTTACCCTTCAATAGCTCTTCAACATCCCCTGAAATTTTCCACTTAATAGTCTCAACTGTTCCTTAGATATTGATGGTACGTCTTTCTGACAATCAGCACGCACACAATGTGTTTTACTCTGTTCCGCATCCCTCTCCAAAGGCAGTTATGTCATCCCCATAGGCATAGTTATTTGAGCTTTTGACTAGTTCGGACATCATGTCTGTTACATAATTTTGTTCCAATATTTTTGGAGGGATTTCAATTAAAAAGGTATGGGAGAGGGTTGGTTGCCCTCAAATCACTTTTCAAAATCACACTAGCATGCCTCAAAAATTTTAACTCAATACCCTGAGCTGTTCTTAAAATATTGCAGATCCTTCTTTTTGATAAACTGGGTGCTCTTTGGTTTAGTATTACATGACCCTCAAGATTTTGTAAGGATACACCTTATTGCCCGTAATATTTTCCCTTTTCCGAATGCCCATCCTGCATGTAAACAGTGGGCAAATTGGATAATTTACAATCCTTACCCTGGGACTATGGGGGCATGGCATTCCTGGAAGTATAGCTATTAAACCTTTTGACTAGTTTGAACAAAACATAATTCCGAAATTTCAATTATTGGGGATTAGTTAGGGCACGTAAAAAGAGCGGGGGTGGGGAGCTGGTTACCCTAAAATCTCTCATCAGCATCTTCTTAACATACCTTGAAATTTCCAACTTAATATCCTCAATCGCTCTTTAGATATTACTGATACTACCTTTTCAAAACCAGAAAGCACATAGAGTGTCTTGATTGTGTTTGACATCCCTTTTAACATTTTCTTAAAATTTTACCTTAATACCCTAACCCTTTTGGAGACTCAGGATCAAATATGCCCTCTTTTCTAGTAAAAATCCTTATATGTTAGCATCTGGAAAATTGCAAGACTTATAGCCCTTACTGGGAGGCTGGGAGAGGTTTGTTAACCTTGGAGGCATAGTTATTTTTCTTTTGAACTATTTTGAACAAAATGGCTGTCTCAAAATTTTGATCTAATGCTTTTGGTGGAAAAGGGGCGTAGGAGGTGGGCTGGTTGTCCTTTGATCGCTCTTGACTCTTAGCAAGGGCACTAAAACTTACGATTTCCAATCAAAGTTAATGCGACGACCCCTCCCATAAAAACCTTATATATTAATAATAAGCAATTTGCATAGCTTACAACCCTTACCCTGGGGTGGAGGGGTGTCAACCCCGTAATCATATTTATTTGTTCTTTTGACTATTTTCAACGAAATGGCTATCTCAAAATTTTGACCAGATGTATTTGGGGGAAAAGAGCGTGGAAGGGCTGGTTTCTCTTTGATCACCATGGACTCTTAAAAAAGGAGCTGGAACTTTCGATTTCCAATTGAAGGAGCCCCTTCCAAAGTTAATATGGCCACCCTTTCCATAAAAACTTTATATGTTAACAATGAGCAACTACCATAATTTATATCACTCGCCCAGAGGGCTGGGGAGGGATCAAAGCTTGGATCATAGTTATTTAACCTTTTGACTGTTTTGAACAAAATGCTATCTCAATTATTGATCGGAAGTATTTGGTGGGAAAAGGGCGTGGGGTGACTGCCCTCTGATCTCTTTCTATTCTTAATAAAGGAACTAGAAATATCAATTCCCAATCGAATGAGCCCCTCCAAAGTTTATACAACCACGACTTCCATAAATACCCTTATATGTTAACAATGGACAACTAGCATAACTTATAGCCCTAGACCCAATAGCTGAGGGATTTATTAAAGATGGAACCATTGTTATTTGTCCTTCAGACTATTTTCAACAAAAAAACTATATCAAAATTT